>NC_092333.1:49335000-49650000 GCF_046630445.1 Rutidosis leptorrhynchoides
AAATAATCAGTCGACCAGAACTCAATTTTTACATAAGAATTATTTGCTTTACTAGTTTTAGGATCAAATGTTTAATAGAAACGTAATTTGATTAATCAACATAATTGATATAGAATTAAAACAAATAATCAAAAAGAAGCTGGGATATATACAGAAGAACACGTACCCAATCAAAATCAAATTCGAATTTTAAAACCGTTTTAGCTAATACTTATAACATGAATTAGGTTTCAAATGACTCATATAAACTTCCAATATCGTTAATTATAATAGAAACATTGCACAAGCCTCCAATTCGATCTTAAGACAAAGTTTGACTTTTGATTTCAACATCTTTGACTCAAAAATTTGAATTCAATAAGATCAATTGAGGTTTGAAACTTTTCATAACACTTAAATGAAAGGTTTATAACAGGATTGTATTAAAGGATTTTTGAATTAACTCGAATTCGATTTTTGGAAAGGTTTTGGCAAGAACAGGGTCGTGGGAAAAAAAATAAGTTTTCTATTTTTCATTTAAGAGATTTACAGTGAATAATCCTTATATCGTGCAATGAATAATTGTAATAGAAATCAAAAGGACGATTTGATTTTTGTTTGTATCGCAGCTACATCGACAGGATTAAAGTTCCAGTACAGAAATATAAATAAAATAGATAAAAGTTTGAAAGGAAAATTCAACAGCTTTCGTTTGTATCTGTGTTGGGAGTATAGACAGGAATAAATTCTGATCTTGTTATGAAACTGAATTCGCGTAATTTTCTTTATAGATTGAATCGGATTTAGATATATATGTATATATATATATATATATATATATATATATATATATATATATATATATATACCAAGAAATGACCCGAAATAGGATCTTGGTCTATTTGAGATTGTTCCTTTTAATCATATATATATATATATATATATATAGATATATATATATATATAATCTGTTTTTATATTTATTTATAGATATATCTATATTTATATTTATATAAATCCGAATTTATATATTTGTTATATTAAACTCTATAAAATTAATTAATATTATAGATTTATTAATAGAATTCATTAATATTATTAATTTTAATAAGAATACTAATAATAATAGAATTTATAATAATAATAATTGTATTAATAATAATTTTATCAAGATTTATATTAGAAGGAAGGTAAATAAAAGTAATGAATATATTATTAATGAATATTATAAGAATAATACTAATTAGATTAATATTTGTAATAATATATATATATATATATATATATATATATATATATATATATATATATATATATATATATATCAATTTCATATATGTATTATATATTGATATTAATAATATATCAATCATTGAATAAAATATTTTTATTATTAGTGGCACTAATAATATTATTAGTTATAATAACATTAATTTTATTGATAATAATAATATTAAAAATATATACTTATCTATATATAGTCACTTATATAATAACAGTAATGATACAAATATTAATGTTAATGTTACTGAAAGTAATAATAATACTACTATAACAACTATATTTTCAACTCGTAATTATATTTAATATCGTAATATTACAACTTGTTAATCATCTTTATTAATTATATATTATATAATAACATATCTTGGCTATTTACCACTTATCAATCTTTATATATTACAATATATATATATATATATATATATATATATATATATATATATATTACTTATGTATACATATATATATTTATATATTTATTTTATAACATCTTATTTATTTTGTACATTACACTATCTATTTAATTCAAGTGATTAATTGATATTATACTAATTCAAATTATTATACATACTTTTGTCTATTTATATACATATACATATACACATTTATATACATTTAGGTATTTATCAACAATTTATCGTGAATCGTCGGGAATAGTCAAAGGTCAAATGTATATATATAAACATAGTTCAAAGTTTTTGAGACTTCAACATTACAGACTTTGCTTATCGTGTCGAAACCATATAAGATTCAAGTTTAAATTTGGTCGGAAATTCCCGGGTCATCACAACTTCATCGGATGACATACGACTCGCGACATCGGATGAGTACGAATCCCTTTAACTTTTAGCTCGACATGGAGGACGTCGAATTGGGTTGTGATCTTTAAGTAAATTTTCAAAGTGGGTTGGGTCGGGGTTCGGGCTTTTTTTCGGGTTCGAACTAGCCTCGGTTGGAATTGGTATTTCATCGGCTTGTTTTCTTTTGTTGGTAGCCGATATACCTTCACTTTCCATAAACTTCGGGCAATCCCTTAAAACTCGCCACACATCCACAAAAGCGAATTGTCGATTGTTTTGGTGTTTGAATTGTTTTCGGGCCGCATTCATAACGTCCTCCCCGAACAACCACTTTGCCACATTTTCTCAAAGTTTCGAATAAATAGCAATAAAAATCTTAACATCTCTTTGAATTTTAGCTCATTTATCACTTATTTGATCCGCACACTTTTGTTCTAAAACTAACGAATTGTATTGTCGTCGGATTTCACCCAAAAATGAATTATAAGTTTGGTCGTTTTCCGCATCTGGATGTTCGGAAACATACACATGACGCTCGGCTAAGATTTTTGTTTCCAAGTCGATCCAAGGAACTTTCGAGCACCTCACTTTTTCCCTCAAACATCGGCCACGGGTTCGTCTTCGGGTTTAACATCGGTTTTGACATGGCGTGTGTAGTGACCCGAACTTTTCCATGTTTATATATATTAATTGAGATTGATATTTACATGATTAAATGTTTCCAACATGTTAAGCAATCAAACTTGTTAAGACTTGATTAATTGAAATAGGTTTCATATAGACAATTGACCACCCAAGTTGACCGGTGATTCACGAACGTTAAAACTTGTAAAAACTATATGATGACATATATATGGTTATATATATAGTTAACATGATATTATGATAAGTAAACATATCATTAATTATATTAACAATGAACTACATATGTAAAAACAAGACTACTAACTTAATGATTTTGAAACGAGACATATATGTAACGATTATCGTTGTAACGACATTTAATGTATATATATCATATTAAGAGATATTCGTACATCATAATATCATGATAATATAATAATTTAAAATCTCTTTTGATATTATAAACATTGGGTTAACAACATTTAACAAGATCGTTAACCTAAAGGTTTCAAAACAACATTTACATGTAACGACTAACGATGACTTAACGACTCAGTTAAAATGTATATACATGTAGTGTTTTAATATGTATTCATACACTTTTGAAAGACTTCAAGACACTTATCAAAATACTTCTACTTAACAAAAATGCTTACAATTACATCCTCGTTCAGTTTCATCAACAATTCTACTCGTATGCACCCGTATTCGTACTCGTACAATACACAGCTTTTAGATGTATGTACTATTGGTATATACACTCCAATGATCAGCTCTTAGCAGCCCATGTGAGTCACCTAACACATGTGGGAACCATCATTTGGCAACTAGCATGAAATATCTCATAAAATTACAAAAATATGAGTAATCATTCATGACTTATTTACATGAAAACAAAATAACATATCCTTTATATCTAATCCATACACCAACGACCAAAAACACCTACAAACACTTTCATTTTTCAATTTTCTTCATCTAATTGATCTCTCTCAAGTTCTATCTTCAAGTTCTAAGTGTTCTTCATAAATTCCAAAAGTTCTAGTTTCATAAAATCAAGAATACTTTCAAGTTTGCTAGCTCACTTCCAATCTTGTAAGGTGATCATCCAACCTCAAGAAATCTTTGTTTCTTACAGTAGGTTATCATTCTAATACAA
Source organism: Rutidosis leptorrhynchoides (assembly GCF_046630445.1). NCBI lineage: Eukaryota > Viridiplantae > Streptophyta > Magnoliopsida > Asterales > Asteraceae > Rutidosis > Rutidosis leptorrhynchoides. Next base: position 49,338,847 of record NC_092333.1, read on the forward strand.
GGTAATAATCATATTCAAACTTTGGTTCAATTTCTATAACTATAACAATCTTATTTTAAGTGATGATCTTACTTGAACTTGTTTTCGTGTCATGATTCTGCTTCAAGAACTTCGAGCCATCCAAGGATCCATTGAAGCTAGATCCATTTTTCTCTTTTCCAGTAGGTTTATCCAAGGAACTTAAGGTAGTAATGATGTTCATAACATCATTCGATTCATACATATAAAGCTATCTTATTCGAAGGTTTAAACTTGTAATCACTAGAACATAGTTTAGTAAATTCTAAACTTGTTCGCAAACAAAAGTTAATCCTTCTAACTTGACTTTTAAAATCAACTAAACACATGTTCTATATCTATATGATATGCTAACTTAATGATTTAAAACCTGGAAACACGAAAAACACCGTAAAACCGGATTTACGCCTTCGTAGTAACACCGCGGGCTGTTTTGGGTTAGTTAATTAAAAACTATGATAAACTTTGATTTAAAAGTTTTTATTCTGAGAAAATGATTTTTATTATGAACATGAAACTATATCCAAAAATTATGGTTAAACTCAAAGTGGAAGTATGTTTTCTAAAATGGTCATTTAGACGTCGTTCTTTCGACTGAAATGACTACCTTTATAAAAACGACTTGTAACTTATTTTTCCGACTATAAACCTATACTTTTTCTGTTTAGATTCATAAAATAGAGTTCAATATGAAACCATAGCAATTTGATTCACTCAAAACGGATTTAAAATGAAGAAGTTATGGGTAAAACAAGATTGGATAATTTTTCTCATTTTAGCTACGTGAAAATTGGTAACAAATCTATTCCAACCATAACTTAATCAACTTGTATTGTATATTATGTAATCTTGAGATACCATAGACACGTATACAATGTTTCGACCTATCATGTCGACACATCTATATATATTTCGGAACAACCATAGACACTCTATATGTGAATGTTGGAGTTAGCTATACAGGGTTGAGGTTGATTCCAAAATATATATAGTTTGAGTTGTGATCAATACTGAGATACGTATACACTGGGTCGTGGATTGATTCAAGATAATATTTATCGATTTATTTCTGTACATCTAACTGTGGACAACTAGTTGTAGGTTACTAACGAGAACAGCTGACTTAATAAACTTAAAACATCAAAATATATTAAAAGTGTTGTAAATATATTTTGAACATACTTTGATATATATGTATATATTGTTATAGGTTCGTGAATCAACCAGTGGCCAAATCTTACTTCCCGACGAAGTAAAAATCTGTGAAAGTGAGTTATAGTCCCACTTTTAAAATCTAATATTTTTGGGATGAGAATACATGTAGGTTTTATAAATGATTTACAAAATAGACACAAGTACGTGAAACTACATTCTATGGTTGAATTATCGAAATCGAATATGCCCCTTTTTATTAAGTCTGGTAATCTAAGAATTAGGGAACATACACCCTAATTGACACGAATCCTAAAGATAGATCTATTGGGCTTAACAAACCCCATCCAAAGTACCGGATGCTTTAGTACTTCGAAATTTATATCATATCCGAAGGGTGTCCCGGAATGATGGGGATATTCTTATATATGCATCTTGTTAATGTCGGTTACCAGGTGTTCACCATATGAATGATTTTTATCTCTATGTATGGGATGTGTATTGAAATATGAAATCTTGTGGTCTATTATTATGATTTGATATATATAGGTTAAACCTATAACTCACCAACATTTTTGTTGACGTTTTAAGCATGTTTATTCTCAGGTGATTATTAAGAGCTTCCGCTGTCGCATACTTAAATAAGGACGAGATTTGGAGTCCATGCTTGTATGATATTGTGTAAAAACTGCATTCAAGAAACTTATTTTATTGTAACATATTTGTATTGTAAACCATTATGTAATGGTCGTGTGTAAACAGGATATTTTAGATTATCATTATTTGATAATCTACGTAAAGCTTTTTAAACCTTTATTGATGAAATAAAGGTTATGGTTTGTTTTAAAATGAATGCAGTCTTTGAAAAACGTCTCATATAGAGGTCAAAACCTCGCAACGAAATCAATTAATATGGAACGTTTTTAATCAATAAGAACGGGACATTTCAGTTGGTATCCGAGCGTTGGTCTTAGAGAACCAGAATTTTTCATTAGTGTGTCTTATCGAGTTTGTTAGGATGCATTAGTAAGTCTGGACTTCGACCGTGTTTACTTGAAAAATGATTGCTTAACAAATTTTGTTGGAAACTATATATTTTTAACATGTGAATATTATGTGATATATTAATCTCTTAACGCGTTTGATATTATGTGATAGATGTCTACCTCTAGAACAAGTCCCATTGACTCACCTAATAATAATGAAGAGTCAAATGTAAATTGGAATGATTCGTGGACTGATTCACAAGTTCTCGAAGAGGAACCGGAAGAAGAGTCGGAACCGGAAGAAGAATCGGAACCGGAAGAAGAATCGGAACCGGATGAAGAAATAGAACCGGTGGGGGAAATAATAAAACGGTTAAGTAAAAGAAAATCCTCAACCAACCGACCAAGGTTAATTATGGTCAATGGTGTTTCCGCCAAGGAAGTAAAATATTGGGAGGATTACCAATTCTCCGATGAATCGGATTCTGACGAGAATTCCGATGATGTTATAGAAATTACCCCAACTGAATTTAAAAAGGCAAAAGAAAATAATAAGGGAAAGGGCATAAAAATAGAGAAATCTAATTCCAACCCCGATGAACTTTATATGAATCGTCAACCCCCGAAGTCCTTAAGTTGTAACAATGACCCGGGAACCTCTAAACCACCAGGTTTTTCTAAACCAATGTGGATCACGACGGCTCGTATTAGGGGAACATCATATATCCCTAGAAACTTGGCAAAACGAACTAAAACCGAAGAAGAAGAAACAAGCGAGTCAGAATAAGATAGTTGTATTCGTGTGGTGTAATATATGTAATATAGTGTGCTTATGCTTTATGATATATGTAAAAATTGCTTGTATTAATAAGTATTTTTTTTATGAATCTAACTCTTGTCTATTTTACAGTATAAAAACACAAAATGGATAGACAACCCAATATTTTAAGAGACCTACCCGGAGACATGATTGATGAAATCTTGTCTAGAGTCGGTCAGAATTCTTCGGCACAACTATTTAAGGCGAGATCAGTTTGTAAGACATTCGAAGAACGTTCCAAGAATGTCTTGGTTTATAAGAGACTTTCGTTTGAAAGATGGGGGATATCACATTGGGAAACCAATAATTTACGATGTGTTTACTTTGATGCATATATTGCGGGGAACCCAAATGCTATTTTACGCAATGGGTTAAGAAATTATTTTGACTCAATATATCCGAATATTAGACTTCGTGATTTAGAAAAAGCGGCTAACATGCAACATAAAGAAGCATGTTATGCTTACGGATTAGTAATGTTCGCTTCTCACCAAAGTGAGAACAAGAACATCGGGCTACAACTATTAAACAAAACGTTCCCACAAGTGACGGAGTCGGTAATTGGGGTAAGAAATGAGGTTTTTAGATTGTTACGGGACTGTTGGACATTACGTAACCCTCGTCCCTTTGACGACGTTACAACACGCTGTATTATCAACGGCCATAACGGTTATGTTCCACAAGACCAAGGATGGGAAGTAGTCCTAGTAAAACCAGAATGCATGACTTGTTTCTGGACGTATGAATTACGTGTCTTTATTGCCTTTGCTGAACGACTTGCGTACTAGCTAGAATTATCTTCACAACCATCTTGTATCAAATTTATTGTGTGCTATATTTCATGCTATATGTAAAATAAGCGGTATTGTAAGTTTGTAAAATATTGTGTAAAAGTTTGAACGTGAAATATTATTATAATCAGTTTTTCATATAGAATTGTAGTAGTTGAATTGTATATTAGCTACTAAGTATGAACTTAACGGGTAGGTACTACCCGAATTTAAACTTATAAAACGCTAATATGAAGAAAAAGCTTTTATAAATTAGTTCATATTATGCTACGAAATACTATTAACTACTCTTAATATTCTGTATGATTAACTTGTTCCATTTAACTATTTTGAAGGAAATGGCACCGACTACTCGACACACCGTGAATATGAATGAAGAGGAATTCCGTACTTTTCTAGCTTCAAACATAGCCGCAGTACAGGCTGCGCTACATACCAACAATAACCTTGGATCTAGCAGTACAGGAAATCGTGTAGGATGCACCTACAAAGAATTCACTGCCTGCAAACCTTTGGAATTTGATGGAACCGAAGGACCGATCGGATTGAAACGGTGGACCGAGAAGGTCGAATCGGTGTTTGCCATAAGTAAGTGTACTGAAGAGGACAAAGTGAAGCACGCTACGCATACCTTCACAGGTTCTGCGTTAACATGGTGGAATACCTATCTAGAGCAAGTGGGACAAGGCGATGCGTACGCACTACCGTGGTCAGCATTCAAGCACTTGATGAACGAGAAGTACCGTCCCAGAACCGAGGTCAATAAGCTCAAGACAGAACTTAGAGGGTTACGAACCCAAGGATTTGATATTACCACGTACGAAAGACGATTCACAGAATTGTGCCTATTGTGTCCGGGAGCATTCGAAGATGAGGAAGAGAAGATCGACGCGTTTGTGAAAGGATTACCGGAAAGAATCCAAGAAGATATAAGTTCACACGAGCCCGCCTCCATACAACAGGCATGTAGAATGGCTCACAAACTAGTGAACCAGATTGAAGAAAGAATTAAAGAACAGACTGCTGAAGAGGCCAATGTGAAGCAAGTCAAAAGAAAGTGGGAGGAAAACGGTGATAAGAATCACCAATACAACAACAACAGCAATTACAACAATAATCGCAGCAATTATCCCAACAATCGCAACATCAATCGCAACTACAACAAACGGCCCAACAACAACAACAACAACAACAGCAACTACAACAATCATCCCAACAACAATAATAACCGCAACAACAACAACAATCAGAAGCAGCTATGCCAAAGGTGTGAAAAGAATCACTCGGGGTTCTGCACCAAACTTTGCAACAAGTGTAAAAGAAATGGTCATAGCGCGGCGAAGTGTGAGGTCTACGGACCAGGGGTTAATAGAACGAAAGGAACAAATGGTGTCGGAACGAGTAATGGCGGAGCAAGTAGTGTCGGAGCAAGTTATGCCAATGTAGTTTGTTATAAATGTGGAAAACCGGGCCACATTATTAGAAATTGCCCGAACCAGGAGAACACGAATGGACAAGGCCGTGGAAGAGTTTTCAATATTAATGCGGCAGAGGCACAGGAAGACCCGGAGCTTGTTACGGGTACGTTTCTTATTGACAATAAATCTGCTTACGTTTTATTTGATTCGGGTGCGGATAGAAGCTATATGAGTAGAGATTTTTGTGCTAAATTAAGTTGTCCATTGACGCCTTTGGATAGTAAATTTTTACTCGAATTAGCAAATGGTAAATTAATTTCAGCAGATAATATATGTCGGAATCGAGAAATTAAACTGGTTAGCGAAACATTTAAGATTGATTTGATACCAGTAGAGTTAGGGAGTTTTGATGTGATAATCGGTATGGACTGGTTGAAAGAAGTGAAAGCAGAGATCGTTTGTTACAAAAATGCAATTCGCATTATACGAGAAAAAGGAAAACCCTTAATGGTGTACGGAGAAAAGGGCAACACGAAGCTACATCTTATTAGTAATTTGAAGGCACAAAAACTAATAAGAAAAGGTTGCTATGCTGTTCTAGCACACGTCGAGAAAGTACAAACTGAAGAAAAGAGCATCAATGATGTTCCCATTGCAAAAGAATTTCCCGATGTATTTCCGAAAGAATTACCGGGATTACCCCCACATCGATCCGTTGAATTTCAAATAGATCTTGTACCAGGAGCTGCACCAATAGCTCGTGCTCCTTACAGACTCGCACCCAGCGAGATGAAAGAACTGCAAAGCCAATTACAAGAACTTTTAGAGCGTGGTTTCATTCGACCAAGCACATCACCGTGGGGAGCTCCTGTTTTGTTTGTCAAGAAGAAAGATGGTACATTCAGGTTGTGTATCGACTACCGAGAGTTGAACAAACTTACCATCAAGAACCGCTACCCACTACCGAGAATCGACGACTTATTTGATCAACTACAAGGCTCGTCTATTTATTCAAAGATTGACTTACGTTCCGGGTATCATCAAATGCGGGTGAAAGAAGATGATATTCCAAAGACTGCTTTCAGAACACGTTACGGTCATTACGAGTTTATGGTCAAGCCATTTGGTTTAACTAATGCACCAGCTGTGTTCATGGACCTTATGAACCGAGTGTGTGGACCATACCTGGACAAGTTTGTCATTGTTTTCATTGATGACATACTTATTTACTCAAAGAATGACCAAGAACATGGTGAACATTTGAGAAAGGTGTTAGAAGTATTGAGGAAGGAAGAATTGTACGCTAAGTTTTCAAAGTGTGCATTTTGGTTGGAAGAAGTTCAATTCCTCGGTCACAAAGTGAACAAAGAAGGTATTAAGGTGGATCCGGCAAAGATAGAAACTGTTGAAAAGTGGGAAACCCCGAAAACTCCGAAACACATACGCCAGTTTTTAGGACTAGCTGGTTACTACAGAAGGTTCATCCAAGACTTTTCCAGAATAGCAAAACCCTTGACTGCATTAACGCATAAAGGGAAGAAATTTGAATGGAATGATGAACAAGAGAAAGCGTTTCAGTTATTGAAGAAAAAGCTAACTACGGCACCTATATTGTCATTGCCTGAAGGGAATGATGATTTTGTGATTTATTGTGACGCATCAAAGCAAGGTCTCGGTTGTGTATTAATGCAACGAACGAAGGTGATTGCTTATGCGTCTAGACAATTGAAGATTCACGAACAAAATTATACGACGCATGATTTGGAATTAGGCGCAGTTGTTTTTGCATTAAAGACTTTGAGGCACTACTTATATGGGGTTAAAAGTATTATATATACCGACCACAAAAGTCTTCAACACATATTTAATCAGAAACAACTGAATATGAGGCAGCGTAGGTGGATTGAATTATTGAATGATTACGACTTTGAGATTCGTTACCACCCGGGGAAGGCAAATGTGGTAGCCGATGCCTTGAGCAGGAAGGACAGAGAACCCATTCGAGTAAAATCTATGAATATAATGATTCATAATAACCTTACTACTCAAATAAAGGAGGCGCAACAAGGAGTTTTTAAAAGAGGGAAATTTAAAGGATGAAATACCCAAAGGATCGGAGAAGCATCTTAATATTCGGGAAGACGGAACCCGGTATAGGGCTGAAAGGATTTGGGTACCAAAATTTGGAGATATGAGAGAAATGGTACTTAGAGAAGCTCATAAAACCAGATACTCAATACATCCTGGAACGGGAAAGATGTACAAGGATCTCAAGAAACATTTTTGGTGGCCGGGTATGAAAGCCGATGTTGCTAAATACGTAGGAGAATGTTTGACGTGTTCTAAGGTCAAAGCTGAGCATCAGAAACCATCAGGTCTACTTCAACAACCCGAAATCCCGGAATGGAAATGGGAAAACATTACCATGGATTTCATCACTAAATTGCCAAGGACTGCAAGTGGTTTTGATACTATTTGGGTAATAGTTGATCGTCTCACCAAATCAGCACACTTCCTGCCAATAAGAGAAGATGACAAGATGGAGAAGTTAGCACGACTGTATTTGAAGGAAGTCATCTCCAGACATGGAATACCAATCTCTATTATCTCTGATAGGGATGGCAGATTTATTTCAAGATTCTGGCAGACATTACAGCAAGCATTAGGAACTCGTCTAGACATGAGTACTGCCTATCATCCACAAACTGATGGGCAGAGCGAAAGGACGATACAAACGCTTGAAGACATGCTACGAGCATGTGTTATTGATTTCGGAAACAGTTGGGATCGACATCTACCGTTAGTAGAATTTTCCTACAACAACAGCTACCATTCAAGCATTGAGATGGCGCCGTTTGAAGCACTTTATGGTAGAAAGTGCAGGTCTCCGATTTGTTGGAGTGAAGTGGGGGATAGACAGATTACGGGTCCGGAGATTATACAAGAAACTACCGAGAAGATCATCCAAATTCAACAACGGTTGAAAACCGCCCAAAGTCGACAAAAGAGCTACGCTGACATTAAAAGAAAAGATATAGAATTTGAAATTGGAGAGATGGTCATGCTTAAAGTTGCACCTTGGAAAGGCGTTGTTCGATTTGGTAAACGAGGGAAATTAAATCCAAGGTATATTGGACCATTCAAGATTATTGATCGTGTTGGACCAGTAGCTTACCGACTTGAGTTACCTCAACAACTCGCGGCTGTACATAACACTTTCCACGTCTCGAATTTGAAGAAATGTTTTGCTAAAGAAGATCTCACTATTCCGTTAGATGAAATCCAAATCAACGAAAAACTTCAATTCATCGAAGAACCCGTCGAAATAATGGATCGTGAGGTTAAAAGACTTAAGCAAAACAAGATACCAATTGTTAAGGTTCGATGGAATGCTCGTAGAGGACCCGAGTTCACCTGGGAGCGTGAAGATCAGATGAAGAAGAAATACCCGCATCTATTTCCAGAAGATTCGTCAACACCTTCAACAGCTTAAAATTTCGGGACGAAATTTATTTAACGGGTAGGTACTGTAGTGACCCGAACTTTTCCATGTTTATATATATTAATTGAGATTGATATTTACATGATTAAATGTTTCCAACATGTTAAGCAATCAAACTTGTTAAGACTTGATTAATTGAAATAGGTTTCATATAGACAATTGACCACCCAAGTTGACCGGTGATTCACGAACGTTAAAACTTGTAAAAACTATATGATGACATATATATGGTTATATATATAGTTAACATGATATTATGATAAGTAAACATATCATTAATTATATTAACAATGAACTACATATGTAAAAACAAGACTACTAACTTAATGATTTTGAAACGAGACATATATGTAACGATTATCGTTGTAACGACATTTAATGTATATATATATCATATTAAGAGATATTCGTACATCATAATATCATGATAATATAATAATTTAAAATCTCTTTTGATATTATAAACATTGGGTTAACAACATTTAACAAGATCGTTAACCTAAAGGTTTCAAAACAACATTTACATGTAACGACTAACGATGACTTAACGACTCAGTTAAAATGTATATACATGTAGTGTTTTAATATGTATTCATACACTTTTGAAAGACTTCAAGACACTTATCAAAATACTTCTACTTAACAAAAATGCTTACAATTACATCCTCGTTCAGTTTCATCAACAATTCTACTCGTATGCACCCGTATTCGTACTCGTACAATACACAGCTTTTAGATGTATGTACTATTGGTATATACACTCCAATGATCAGCTCTTAGCAGCCCATGTGAGTCACCTAACACATGTGGGAACCATCATTTGGCAACTAGCATGAAATATCTCATAAAATTACAAAAATATGAGTAATCATTCATGACTTATTTACATGAAAACAAAATAACATATCCTTTATATCTAATCCATACACCAACGACCAAAAACACCTACAAACACTTTCATTCTTCAATTTTCTTCATCTAATTGATCTCTCTCAAGTTCTATCTTCAAGTTCTAAGTGTTCTTCATAAATTCCAAAAGTTCTAGTTTCATAAAATCAAGAATACTTTCAAGTTTGCTAGCTCACTTCCAATCTTGTAAGGTGATCATCCAACCTCAAGAAATCTTTGTTTCTTACAGTAGGTTATCATTATAATACAAGGTAATAATCATATTCAAACTTTGGTTCAATTTCTATAACTATAACAATCTTATTTTAAGTGATGATCTTACTTGAACTTGTTTTCGTGTCATGATTCTGCTTCAAGAACTTCGAGCCATCCAAGGATCCATTGAAGCTAGATCCATTTTTCTCTTTTCCAGTAGGTTTATCCAAGGAACTTAAGGTAGTAATGATGTTCATAACATCATTCGATTCATACATATAAAGCTATCTTATTCGAAGGTTTAAACTTGTAATCACTAGAACATAGTTTAGTAAATTCTAAACTTGTTCGCAAACAAAAGTTAATCCTTCTAACTTGACTTTTAAAATCAACTAAACACATGTTCTATATCTATATGATATGCTAACTTAATGATTTAAAACCTGGAAACACGAAAAACACCGTAAAACCGGATTTACGCCGTCGTAGTAACACCGCGGGCTGTTTTGGGTTAGTTAATTAAAAACTATGATAAACTTTGATTTAAAAGTTGTTATTCTGAGAAAATGATTTTTATTATGAACATGAAACTATATCCAAAAATTATGGTTAAACTCAAAGTGGAAGTATGTTTTCTAAAATGGTCATCTAGACGTCGTTCTTTCGACTGAAATGACTACCTTTATAAAAACGACTTGTAACTTATTTTTCCGACTATAAACCTATACTTTTTCTGTTTAGATTCATAAAATAGAGTTCAATATGAAACCATAGCAATTTGATTCACTCAAAACGGATTTAAAATGAAGAAGTTATGGGTAAAACAAGATTGGATAATTTTTCTCATTTTAGCTACGTGAAAATTGGTAACAAATCTATTCCAACCATAACTTAATCAACTTGTATTGTATATTATGTAATCTTGAGATACCATAGACACGTATACAATGTTTCGACCTATCATGTCGACACATCTATATATATTTCGGAACAACCATAGACACTCTATATGTGAATGTTGGAGTTAGCTATACAGGGTTGAGGTTGATTCCAAAATATATATAGTTTGAGTTGTGATCAATACTGAGATACGTATACACTGGGTCGTGGATTGATTCAAGATAATATTTATCGATTTATTTCTGTACATCTAACTGTGGACAACTAGTTGTAGGTTACTAACGAGAACAGCTGACTTAATAAACTTAAAACATCAAAATATATTAAAAGTGTTGTAAATATATTTTGAACATACTTTGATATATATGTATATATTGTTATAGGTTCGTGAATCAACCAGTGGCCAAATCTTACTTCCCGACGAAGTAAAAATCTGTGAAAGTGAGTTATAGTCCCACTTTTAAAATCTAATATTTTTGGGATGAGAATACATGCAGGTTTTATAAATGATTTACAAAATAGACACAAGTACGTGAAACTACATTCTATGGTTGAATTATCGAAATCGAATATGCCCCTTTTTATTAAGTCTGGTAATCTAAGAATTAGGGAACAGACACCCTAATTGACGCGAATCCTAAAGATAGATCTATTGGGCTTAACAAACCCCATTCAAAGTACCGGATGCTTTAGTACTTCGAAATTTATATCATATCCGAAGGGTGTCCCGGAATGATGGGGATATTCTTATATATGCATCTTGTTAATGTCGGTTACCAGGTGTTCACCATATGAATGATTTTTATCTCTATGTATGGGATGTGTATTGAAATATGAAATCTTGTGGTCTATTATTATGATTTGATATATATAGGTTAAACCTATAACTCACCAACATTTTTGTTGACGTTTTAAGCATGTTTATTCTCAGGTGATTATTAAGAGCTTCCGCTGTCGCATACTTAAATAAGGACGAGATTTGGAGTCCATGCTTGTATGATATTGTGTAAAAACTGCATTCAAGAAACTTATTTTGTTGTAACATATTTGTATTGTAAACCATTATGTAATGGTCGTGTGTAAACAGGATATTTTAGATTATCATTATTTGATAATCTACGTAAAGCTTTTTAAACCTTTATTGATGAAATAAAGGTTATGGTTTGTTTTAAAATGAATGCAGTCTTTGAAAAACGTCTCATATAGAGGTCAAAACCTCGCAACGAAATCAATTAATATGGAACGTTTTTAATCAATAAGAACGGGACATTTCAGCGTGAAGTTTCGGGAACCTCTTCATCATTAGATTCGTTACGAAGTCTTGGATAATATGGTGTTTGTTGGGATTGTTGTTGAGATTGTTGGTTCGCGAAAATGGGAAATGGTTGAGATTGTTGGTTCATATTGTAGGGATATTGTTGTTGATATTGTTGGTTAATGTAGTATTGTTGTTGTTGACTTTATTGTGTGTGAACGTTTGATAACATACCCGCAAATGCATTAGATGGATTAGCATTTTCAAAGCGAGAAAACCGGTATTTTGTTGCGATTGTTCTAGCAACGTTTGCATCATGTCGCGACCGACCACATTCGGATCTTGAACTTGAGGGCGTTGTTTCGATTTTCCTTTGCTTGGTTTTTTTTTTTTTGGAACTCATTGTTTGTTATAAAAAAAGAGATTGTATAAAATGTAGAAGTGAAGGAAATTGAGTTAAAAAGAGAGAAATGGAGTGTATTTTAGTTGTGTAAAATGATAAAATGGAGTGTAATTTATATAGAGTATAGAAAACAACAACAACAACAACAACAACAACAACAACAACAACAACAACAACAACAACAACAGCAGCAGCAGCAACAACAACAACAAAATCCAATACCACATGAGTGGTGTATGAGGAATGTGAGATGTAGACAATCTTTCCCCTATCCGAGAATAAAAACAAGTCATTTCTCCACCCAGAGTGAAGCACTCTCAAAAGTAGAGAAAGTCATCCATCTCTCTATTCGAGGGATAAAAAGATTGGTTCCGAGTGGACATCTGGCCAATAAGAAGGAATTTTTTTTTAAAAAAAAATTAGTAAAATAAAATTAAAAAAAAATTGAGACGCTATGAATATGGTAGAATCAAATTTCCATGGGTTTTAAATTGTGTCCGGAATTCAATTTAGGCTCTAAACGGCAGTCAAGACGCCACTAAATCGACGCTTGCTGCTGACTCAAAAATAGAGCCGATATAGAGTTTAGAAAAGAAAGAAAAAATAAAGACGTCAAGATGTAGCCGATAGTGTTTTTTTTTTTTTTTTTTTTTTGTTTTTTGTTTTTTCCTTCCCAACGGTCATTTTATGGTATTTCATCCGTCAATAAATATTTTATGAAAACACGAACGGGAGCACGCGTAGCTGGACGACCACCTAGGCGGACCCTGGGCAGCTCGTTGCCATCGGCGCCCAAGAGGGCGGATTTCTTGGTGGGCCTCAGAGTGCAACCGTTGGGACTGCTCTAAGTAAACACTTTTAATGAGACGGAAGTAGTAGTATTTACTTTGTCTCAAATAAACACATTATTTAAATTTTGAAAGATTTCTCAATTTTAATATAATCTTTATCTTTATTATATAATATTTCTCAATCTTAACATTTTTATTTATATATTATATAATAATGACAAAAAAAATATGTTAATAAAAACATGAATAAAAGTAAAACACATCCCACTCATATCAATCAATTTTATCAAATATTATTTAAAACAAATTCATTTTTTTAAGTCTGAGTTTGAATTAAAACTTATCAAAACTTAGGGTGTGTTTGGCGCAAGAGCTTATGGGAGCTTATGGGAGCTTGAGCTTATGATTTTTAATAAGCTCCAAGTAATAAGCTTTGTTTGGTAGACATAAAAAGTAGAGCTTATGAAAATCACAAGCTCTGGAAAAATAAGCTACTTCTAGTAGCTTATGAAAAAAAGTAGAGCTTATGAACTGAAAAATAAGTTCCAACTAGTTTACCAAACACTTGTAAAAAATAATAAGCTCTAGCTACCATAAGCTCTAGCTCCAGCTCCAGCTCTAGCCCATAAGCTCCAGCTCCAGCTATAAGCTCCAACTCCAGCTAATTTCATCCAAACACACCCTTAAAATGGAAGAGATCAAAATAGTTTTTTATACCCCATCTAAAAGGAATATTCAAATGAATCTAACTTTTAAGTTGAGATTCAAGAGACCAATCAGAGTGCGACATGTGACGCGACAATAACATTTGATTGAATTTTTTTTTTTGTCGAATTTTTTTTCAATAACATGTGATTGGATTTGACATGCTAAATCACATGTGATTCTGCATGTCAATCACATGTGATTCTGCATGTCAAATCCAATCACATGTGATTGAAAAAAAAAAGTTGTAAAAAAAAATTACAATCACATGTGATTGAATATGACATGCTAATTTTAAAAAAAAAATTCAAAAAAAAAATCTTTCGGGGAAAAAAATAATTTTTTTTTAATCACATGTGATTGTCGCGCTCTGATTGATCCGTTGAATTTCAAGCAAATTATTGGATTCAAGAGATTACAACTCCCCCGTCAAAATATCATTTTATAACCTTTAGAACATTTGTAACAGTTGTGGCGTTTCTTTATCGTGTTTCTTGCTTTTTGCATTTTTTTGATGAGTATGACATGTTTTCTTTTTGGATGGAGTAGTGGTGGTGTTTATTTTTGGTGTTGTTTAGGAGTATTGTGATGATGTGTTAAAATATAATTGGTTAAAGTATTAAAATGGGATAAAAATAATATTTTTAAATTAATAAAAAACAAAAAACACCATGTTTCTTCTCCCGTCACTTTCCAACTGACGCCAAAGAAACACCACAAATGACACTCTGTTACACCAAATTTCAGTATTTCTTCCCCGCCGCATCACTAAGTGGCGCCGTTACTTGTTACAAATAGTCTTAACAAATTAAAAATATAAATCCCTTAAATAATTGAATTTTGGTTTTCCACCAGCTACACCTAAGTGACCTAACCCCACCTCCCATTTCTTCTTCACCCATACCTCTTCTTCTAGTAGTCATCCTCTTTACTCTTCCCTCAAATTAAGATACTATTATTAGTCCCTATATCATGTATTACTATTATTATTTATTATTACTATTCAATAAATCAATCAATCGACCTTTTTTGTTTAACTTGATCTTTTAAAATAAAGGGTACCAAAAATGAAGAATTTTGCAGGGACTCCTGGAACAATCACTAGTTTAATTTTAAGATTATTGCAGTGTTTGTTTGCTGCTGCTTCAATTGCTTCAGTGGCTTCCACTAAATCTTTCTTCAATTTTACTGCTTTCAGGTAATCATTTCAAGTTTCATCATTTTTATATAATTAGATATTAAATATTTGATCACTACAGTGGTTTAATATGATTTCTATTGGTAATTTTAAATTGTCATTATGTGCAAGTGATGTATGATGATTATTTAGATTAGATGAAATAATGAATTAATTTTGATCAATGGGTGACTGACTGCAATGTTGGACCATTATCTTAAATAAAATATGTTGAAATGTGGTTACTTAGGTCTTTTTCCATTTAATTAGGAGATAAATTGTTTATATTAAACTAGATTAGATACATTTTAGCAGACTGGTAAGTACATAGACTAGACAGAGATGAAAGTATTATATCATTCTAGAATGCTTTTTTTTAGATATGTGATTGGTATAAAGTTCAGTCGATAAGGGTGGAATTTTCTACCTAAGGTACAAAGTAATTGAAGTGTGAAGCATAATATGCTATCGATGGAGTGTTTTCAATTTGGGTACAATTAGTATTTGTGATATTCAGATCAACAAATGAGTATGTTATACACATTACCATGATGTGCTAGTGAGATCAATGGTTAGTGGCAACCAATTGAATAGTGAATACTAAAGATTGAATGTAAATTTACTTAACTATCTCTAAGTATCTCATTATCTTATTCTAATAATGACTAACTAATTCTTGCCTTTAAAATAATTGTAGTATATATATATATATATACGTGTGCACGCAAAGCCGCACACACACACACACACACACATGCACATATGTGAAATCCTCACCATATCATAACTAATTAAAGAATATCTGAATTCGAGTATTAAGTTTTATTAGTATTTGAATTACTTCAGCTACTTGATTGCTTCAATGGGCTTGCAAGCTATCTGGAGCTTTGGGCTTGCATTCATGGATGCATGTGCTTTGGTGAAGAAAAAGGTCCTCCATAATCCCCGTCTGGTCAGCCTTATCGCCGTAGGAGATTGGGTCAGTATCAATAGCAAAAAACACATTCGGGTTTTCATCTTTCGTATTTAAAATATTGGTCTTTGAATCATTGGCAGGTTACGGCTACATTGAGCCTTGCAGCAGCTTCATCCTCTGCAGGCATAACAATATTGTACTTTAATGATTTGGGAAGTTGCGGTTTTGGGCAGGAATGCCAAAAGTACCAGTTAGCAGTTGCTTTGGCGTTCATGAGTTGGATAACAATCAGTATCTCGTCGTTAATCATGTTTTGGACTTTGGCAGCAGGTTAAGTTAACCTTATATTATTCGTTAGGATTCTTTTATTGAACAAACCATCACTTATAAAACAAGGGAAATACTCTTACTCTAATTAATAAAAAATGTTTGATTTGGTAAGAAATAGTTACAAAATTCATCAAAACCCGGCTGTGTTAAAGAATTTGGTGTTATCTTTTATGTTTTGGTATGAAATATGGTTTATTCGTTCAATAGAAACAAATGTACTGATGTAGAGTTGTAGATAGTTAAGTATTAATCTATTATAGCTTTTGGGATTGAACTTTGTAATGTACTATATATAGATTGAGCAAAATATCAGTCTCATTTGCCAGTTCTTATCTTCGCTAAACAACTTCTAATATTTCTTACTGCGCAGATTTATCTTCCGTGTTTTTTAAGCATGTACAGACGTATCAAGTACACCACGAGCTAACTCACCATCCTTTTTATATAGCATCACATTCAATCAACCGTCTATGTATGACTCACGCGTCTTAATCAACCAACATTTGAGTTTCTCTGGTAGTCCAATTATAATGTGTGTATGTATCTATGACTAAATGCCCATCAATATCCTCATTAAAGCCACGTGTGCTCTACGTTTAGAAGATTTTTGGAATCCCTATCGCGTTCGTCAAAACGTTCCAATCGCTGACCCCATCCAAGTCGAGAGATAAATTGAACAGATATGGTCGTTTGTACTATTTAACCTAAATTAAATATAATTTTTGTACTATTTAACCTTTTTTCTTTTGGAAAGCTGAATATCATTAAACGCCTGCAAGATGCGAGCAAAAAGAGTACAAAATCACAACGAATTACATGAACTAAGAAATCAACACCACATGTTGCCCAAAAACTATACAACTTCAGATAATAATACTAGCCGGGTCTGATTTTACTACAATTAAATTATGCACTATTAACCTAAATTGGGGTTACTCGCTATTAAATTATGGTAGAGTTGATTACGAGTGTCTTCATGGTGGCCTTGATTTTACTAAAGATGATGAGAACGTAAACTCCCAACCATTTATGTGTCAGAGATATCATATCTTGTTTAGTGTTGAAACTATCTATAGATCACAAGCTTTACTTACGTGTTTTGAATGGCTACGTGAATGTTTTGAAAGATGATTCGGGGCGTTAATGTGTTGCAATGGGTCGAGGAATTAAGAGATATTGCTTCTCTTTGTTGGGTTTTCGATGGTGGTTTCTCTTTCGAGTCTTCGGACGTGCCTAGTGAAGAGCTCGGACGAAGGGGATTTGAAGATTGCTCGGCATCAATAGTTTATGATAAACAATTATATTATACTAAATATAAAAGCTCTTGCGAAGTTGCTTTCACCGTCTAACACTTCTGTTGAATCTATTGTTGGATCACGAGCGCAGAGTGACCATGTTGGTCTTTTAGCCTCTGATCCTATTGTTGGCTTTTTAGAATCGAAGGGCGAGTTTTCCATCCTGGGTTGTGATTCCGTGTATGGTGGTGGTGACTTGGATGATTTCGGGTCGGATTTTGTTGGACACGTTTTTGTTGATAATATTAATGGATCGGTGGGCTCGGTTTCGGGAAATGATTTTCTT
Source organism: Rutidosis leptorrhynchoides (assembly GCF_046630445.1). Classification (NCBI taxonomy): domain Eukaryota; kingdom Viridiplantae; phylum Streptophyta; class Magnoliopsida; order Asterales; family Asteraceae; genus Rutidosis; species Rutidosis leptorrhynchoides. The sequence goes on from NC_092333.1 coordinate 49,356,696, forward strand.
TGTTCTAACAAGTTTAAAAATTTTGTTTATAACGTTGATGGCTCGGTGGGCTCGGTTTCGGGCAATGATTTTCTTTGTTCTAACAAGTTTAAAAATTTTGTTTATAACGTTGATGGCTCGGTGGGCTCGGTTTCGGGCAATAATTGTCTTTGTTCTGACGAGTTGATAAATAATGTTCGATCCCATAAGAAGTTTTCACTTTCATTTAAGGATTCATAAGGGAAGCTGCGGATTTTGGTCACAAATGGCACGAACAAGATGGCTAGTGATGAGTGTTGAATCCAACCAAAAAAGAAAAATTATACTTTAAGCATTTGTAGATAGCACGAGTAGGTTCGATTCTACAAAGATTGGTCAGATTAAATTCTTCAATTAACGATAAGGGCTTTGATTATTTAGCAATTAACTACTATAAACTACATTACTAACAATAAACAAGTAAAAACAAACATATAAAAGCAAATCTATAGATTAAGATTAAGATGAATATGAATATAATTGTCATTAACATTATTAATCATTAATATATAATTGTTACTATTATTATTTGTATCAATTCTCGACGTGATTTAAAGCGAAACCATTTATCACTCTCTTTTAAAATATACTAGTTTAAAGCTCGCGACTTCACGGGGTTTTTTTAAGTGTCTGTTTGTGGATAGCTTATTTTTAAATAATTGGTGGTAAAGTTAAAAAGGTATAGATTGTCTGATTTTAGATGTCCAAAAAGTAAAATAATTCAAATTTCCAATATTAATAACACAAAGTTTATATTTTTTCTTATACTGTAGGACTTGTCTCCCACAAGTTATTCCATGACTGCAATCTCTTAATGTGTTGATGAATTGTGAAAATAACAAACACCTTTTGTTTTTTGTTGGGTTAATAATATCTTTTGAATGTCATGACACGTAAGTGATCTTAATTTATCTGCCTGCAATGTTAACGGAAGGCAATGCATTAGGGAATAATCATAATATTTGTATTTGTTCAAGTGATGTTACAAGACGTCACATGATATTTGAAGATACAAAATATGTATTAGGGAAATAATAATAATATGTGTTTTTTTCAAGTGATTTTATAATACATCACATGATGTTTCTATGTGTACAATATATATGAATTACCTCGGTTAAATAGTTTTGCATAGTATATAATTTTTCAATATGTTGAAACATATTATTTTGATAATTGGACATTGCTGCATCGTCGCCTTTATTGATAAAGTACTTTCCAACATAAGTTTCAGAAAGTGTTTTTTTAGTGCTTCAACTTTATTTGTAACGATGTCCTCTTTTTTTATTGTTTCTTCTTTAAGTAATTCAATGCGTTCTGGTTGATCTTTGTACAGTTCGATGTGGTTAAGTAGGAGCTGCACAGGCAAAACATATTTAAAGTTTCAATAATCATAATTGTTTATTATTTAATGTAAACAAAGAAAATACTTTTTAAGGAAAAATGATATTAAAATATAATATGTAAATCAGAATGTATGATGACAGAATATGAACACCAAAACTTGTTTATATGCATAGTAGTATGTTAAATTTTTTTACTGATAGTATGAAACTGGATGCAAGGTTTAGGATCAGTATAATTGACATCATCCATTGAAGAAGATTAATCTGTTACATGAAAATGTAAAAGATTTAAACCCAAGCAACATGCAATAAGACTAAACAACAATAAAGAAGGATACATTTACCGTTATAATATCTTAGAGTCGAATTCCACCAATCCACATAACACGAGTTAGAGTTTGAGACATCCACGTCACATTAATAATAGACATTACATACTTTCTTGCTGATGTTTTCTTATAGCGTAATAGGTTATCGTAATGTTCATTAAACAGTTTGATTATCGGCTCAATGTGTTCATCCGAGTTGTTTGTAGAAATTTGTCTTTGTAGTGTCTTAATAAAGTTCTCAAAAGTTGAGCTCCAATCCTTATAATATCTACTAAAGTTTGTAATGTCTACAATGATAATCAAATAATTAAATAATGGGATGAAAAATATAACTATAGGTATTTAAGCAAGAATAAATTATATAAAATCACCTTAATTTCTTATTGAATTAATAATGCAATCTTTTCTTCTTGTTTTTATATTTTTTGTTCCAAGTCATTTACATATGCCTAAGAACATATATAATTACGTTTAAAATTCTTTGAATATATGAAATAGTTTTTTTGGATGAAATATTTTTATTTGTTTCATCCTTCGATCTGATTCCATTGTGTTTTTCTGCAATTGTTTTAGTTTATACAACTTCAAAACCAACAACTAATGACGATTACAATAATAAATATCATATTGATAAACATCCAGTTTTGTTCTCAATTGTTAGGGATTTTTTTTTTTTAGTTTATACAACTACAAAACCAACAACTAATGACGATTACAATAATAAATATCATATTGATAAACATCCAGTTTTGTTCTCAATTGTTAGGGAACAGTCACCAGGTATTTTTTTTTTTTTTAAAAACTTATAAATGAAATAAAATGAAACTAAATGTAACAAACAGCAAAACTATTGATTATATTAAACTTACTTTTACGAATTCTGAAGAACCTTTCTTCTTTGTTGTAATGTGTTCTATAATATTGTTTTCAATGTAGTTGAAGTTTGGGTAGGTTATATTAAATATAAAAGTAGTCGATATTATTATATACTGTTATTATTAAAAAAAAATTAATTTTTTGTTTGTTTTTGGAACAGATTTATTGTAACATAGTTTTTAAAAACATGATATCTTTTAAGTAATTTAAATATTGTACTTTATAATTTTTTTAATTATTTGTTATATTCTAATTTTTGAATTTATATAGTAGATATTGTTGTAATTTTTTTATTTGAGTATTTGTTAGTGATAGAATCATAAACTGAACAAATACGGATTTTGGGATGCAAGATGTGGTTAGAATTATATTTGGCTATAATCTCCGTATTTGTAGGATTTATAGTATGTAAATATTAAAAGATAAGGTTTTAAATATTTTAAAAAAATTAAAAGATTAGCATATTATTATTTTAGATAACGTGTGAAGTATTATGCAAATAATATAATAATAATTATAATATAATAATAATAATAATTATTATTATATTATATCAATCCTTTATACTCCGTAACATGAATACGAAATGTTATTTTATATGATTAAAATTAACTTTTGATTTTGTTTCTCATATTCATATTGATTGTTTGCGCCCGCAATTTTTTGTGAATCATAACCTGATGTCCTTCTTCTCATATTCAACTATCATGCATACGCACGGGCAATAATACCGGACATTTTAAAATATGAATACATGATACATGTACACAAGGCAGGAGATTTATTAATTTGACATTCATAATGCATGTAAGTGAAAGTCTTTGTCATAGTAACATAAAACATACTCAACATCTAATACAAAGTCTTTGCCTACATATTGAGTTTTTTTAGAAGCGAGATAATATACTTATTGAAACTACAAATATGGTGCAAGAGATGATGGATGCCAAATTTTAATAGAGCAAGCATCATATGTGCAAATCACAAAATAGAAGTAGATCATGGAGACTAAACATCATAGCTAGCACTATGCCTCTATTAACTCGCACCGTAATCCTACCTTTTCTAACTCTCCATACTCAAATTTCCTGCTTTTTTGGGATTAGATTGTTACAATCTGTAGGGTAAATATGGGCGGGTCTAACCATATTTGTTTTGTGAAATAACTCAGTGAGCTGATGGGTTGTAAAAGACTCGTTTCCTGCTGATTTCCAGCTCCATTTGTCCTTTTCTCTGCTGTCGAATTCGAAGGATGATATGAGATTTGATACCCCTTCTAATTCTGCATTCATGCGGCCTGTTTGGTGTGGCATCCAGCACCATTGTCCTAGCCATCCACAACCTGTCCATTCAATTATGTCCTTCACCAAAGCTCTATTATCTTGCTCAAGATGATAGAATCTCGCGAATTTATCCTTCAGCTTGCCATACAAAGCCCACGAATCATCCCATGAGTATGTGCTGTAACGACCCGGAAATTTCCGACCAAATTTAAACCTTAAACTCTATATGTTTCCGACACGGTAAGCAAAATCTATAATTTTGAGTCTAGAAAGTTTGAAATCTATATTCGGATAATCAGTTACCATTTGACCAAGCCTGACGATTCATGAACAATTATGTGTATATATATATATATATATATATATATATATATATATATATATATATATATATTAATACTAACAAAATTTTTTTATCATTATCAGTATTATTATTATTATCATTAATAAAAAGTTAATGCTCTTTTTTTTAAATATCGTTAATACTAAAATTATTATTATTAATTTCAATATTATTTTTGATTATAAGTATTAATAATTCTATTACTATTATTATTATTATTATCATTAACTATTAATATATTTGTATTTATTTATTATTAATAAAATTAATTATATAATAAAATATATAAAACACATGGGATCCGTTTTAGTCCCTATCCCGTTTTTTTTTTTTTCTATCCATTTGATTTCACATGTCGGGTAATCTTCACTAAAATACAACTTGTGAATCAAATCTTGTTATCAAATTAATTAGTCAATTGTGCTATATAAGATACCCTTCATCTGCGTTTTTTTTAAAAAAAAAAAATAGAAACAGAGGCAAGTCGACTTCACTGTTGTGGGAGCTTTTAATCCATAACTCAAAATCAAATCTATTTTCAGAAACTAAAAATACAGTCGTACTAGGATTCATCTAGTCGAACTCTCTGAAAATTTCCATACTCCAATTCGTGATATCAAGAATGAATTTGAGAGTCAAAGATTTTGGAAAATAAAGTTAAACTTTTGATCTTGATAGAATTCGAAATTTCTGTTAAGAGTTATGTTAAATTGACGATTCCTTTGGTTTTTAAAATAGATTTGCAAAGTATTTCGAGTTATAATTATTGTCAAATTCGTAACCAAAAACCAAAATCAATTTTTTTTTATTAGAACAGCGACGGTCATGGGAGGAGTATATATACATTTTTTTTTTTTTAAACTACTTAATCATTCGATATGTGTGTTTCTAATCTTCTTGAATATCCGAAAATTATTTTCATAATCAATTATTATGTGTGTTTGAATTTTTGGTTGATTCGATTAAGATAAGAAGAAGAAGATGAACATAGAGTAAAACAGTTAGTGGATAAATAAATGTGAATCGGTTATTAAAACAGAAAAACAAATTGGACTGGATGGTTAAGTTGCTGTGTTGGGTATCGAGAGGTTTAGGGTTCGAACCCTAGCTGAGGCGTTTTCTTTTTAAAAGGGTGTTGCATTAAGGTAGTCTTTATATTATTTCATTTTTATTATTATTAATATTATTGTTAGTATTATTTTTGTTACAAACTATTGTTTTTAATAAAAGAATCATTTTTAATACTATTAACATCATTAGCAAAATTATTAATTTTATAAAAATTATTATTACTATTGTTATTAACATTATTAATATTATTAACATTAGTATCACTACAATCCTTATTAAAATTTTAATACTAAAACTATCATCATTATCTTTATCTTTATGACTATCATTATTATTATTGAAATTATTGTAATAAAATTTAACATATATTTGAATTTACATTAATAATATGTAATAACCAATTATTTCAAAAATAAAAACTAAATATATTTACGATATGTATTAAAATGATATATAAGTTAAGATGCATATAAACAAAGTATATACTAGAAATTAATATAAGATTTTTATAAATAAAATAATATATAAACTTGATTAATTGTTATTATGTGTATTAATATATATAAATGATATAGGTTCGTGAATCCGAGGCCAACCTTATATTTGATCAATGATGTTATATGTATTTTTACTACAAAATACAGTATGGTGAGTATATAGTCCCTTTTAAACTCTAAATATTTTTGGGCTGAGAATACATGCGCTATTTTTATAAATGATTTACGTTATGGACACAAGTGACTAAAATTACGTTCTACATGGGTTTGAATCAAAAATCCCCTAGCTTGGTAACTTTAACTATTGGTTTATGAACTGGTAGGCGCGAATCCTAAAGATAGATCTATCGGGTTTTACACCCCCACCCAGGTGTTGTTCTAGTCACTACTAAACTAGAAGAACGGGTGTTTAGTACTTCGAGGTTAACGGAACGCACTTGATTCGGTGCACATATTATTATAACTCAGGGGTACACACTCTTGTTAAGGCTAGTTACCGGGTGCCCACTACTTAGAATGCTTTTCATACACGTGCGAGTGTATTATGTTTATAAACTTTAAATCTTGTGGTCCATAGTTATAACGCTGCTAGTATCAAACCTATATATCTCACCAACTTTATGTTGACTTTTTAAAGCATGTTTATTCTCAGGTACGAATTAAGTCTTCCGCTGTGCATTAGCTCATACTATGGACCTTACTTGGAGTCGATCATCGCAATGAGACCAGACAATCATGATTTCGTCCAGGAGGATAAGGACGGGTCATTACATTTGGTATCAGAGCGTTGGTCTTAGCGAACCAGGTCTTGCATTAGTGTGTCTGACTAATAGTTGTTAGGATACATTAATGAGTCTGGACTTTGACCGTGTCTACATGTCAAAAGTTTTGCTTATCATTTCTAGTCGGAAATCACCTGCTTGTCATCCTTAGAAAATTACCTGCTTATCACTCTTAAGTCTAGACACGTCTTACTGCATTTAGTGCATCAATAGTGTATAGACAAAATTCATATCTTAGCGTATCTGATAATCCATATCTTAGCATATCTGTAGACTTGCCTGACATATGTCATAGGTTCCTTTGTAGTCTACGAAATCTTTAGTATTATATATATAGATATTCTATATAGCTAGAATATCATTCGATATCTGAAAATCATTCCATCCACCAAATTATTCTTTTGACGATAAACCTGAAGCACTTACCGGCAAACCTGTTCGAGAAACCATTTTCTCTCTCATTTCTTTAAAATAGCTCGTCACGGTTATATACTATTCCACATTTTGAATCTTATTCATCCGCTCGCTTCAACCATCAATCATCCCGATGTACTAGCAGAAGTTAACGAATTTTCGCGCTCGCGTAACGATTTTGGAGAACATTGTGCAAAGGATACCAACATTAGCAACAGCACCGGCAGCATAACCAGTATCGCCAGAAACATCAACATCACAATCTTCGGTACCAGCATTACCATCAGCATCAACAGCATCACCATCATCAACGTCGACAGTACTCTTATCATCCCCAAACCACAACCGCGTCATAAACCCTAACGTCACAACCTATACCTTGAGTATAAACACCGTTCTACATATCGTTCTACATCGATTATCTTCGCTTTACATATTGTTCTACCTCATTTATCTTCGGTCGACATGACGATTATGTCATCTCTAATGTTTTAGAGATCATGTAATCAAGTGCTAACAATAAATCAAATGAGTATAAAATCTTATTGACTCATTAAATCCGTAATGACATCTGAAGAAAATATATATGCAAGTATATTTTCATAAAGATCGTAATTAAAAATTCTTTCGTACAAACTGTTAATGATGAAAATATTTTAACGGGTGGGTAGTACCCAAGGAATATTTAAAATTCACATTAACAAGTTACACTGTACATTCTTCCCAATCTGATTCAACGGTCATTTACTATCCTACTTACAATCACCGATATACGTATCTGTTCATTTCAGAATAACCATTTCCATTCAAATTTCATATTTGGATTTTTACCTATCCGAATCCAACAAGTGGCATAAAGAAGAAACATTGGACAAATTAAAAATTGTTAGAAACACACGAATTAACTAATTAAAAATCTGTTAAGGATTCCACGCTAACTGTTCTGGCTAACTGTTCCCAGCTAACTGATTCACATTTAATTTATCGCAATTTACATTCTCGCAATTTTATTTATCGTCATTTAAATTCTGTTATTTACTTTTACGCACTTTAAACGGGACACGTATGCAAGGTTTCGACTTATCATATCGACCCATCTATATATATATTTCGGAACAACCATAGACACTCTATATGTGAAGGTGGGAGTTGGCTATACAGGGTCGGAGTTGATTCCAAAATATATATATACTTTGAGTTGTGATCGACACCGAGACCGGTACACGGGTCACGATACGTATTAATTATGTATATTAAATTATATATGAATATATTGAGCTGTTGAACTATTGGATTATTGGACAATCGCACTATTAGACTGCCAACTTTGGGACAATTAAAATGAATTAAAATGTTGATTATAACATATGAAATTAAACAATTCTTCAAGTTTGCCACTTGATTCTATCCTAAAACCTCAATTGTACATTGACAATTACAATTCGCGTTCAGATCTTTCGCGATTCTTGAAAACACCTCAGTCGAGAAGTTGAACCAGCTGCACCTCGTCTATGGAAGAAAGATTCATGCATACAGTTATGCACCTGAAAAACTTTCGAAATCGAAGTTATAGTTAAAACCTATTCGCGTCAAATTCCTTATCATTCATCAGCAAAAACAACCATACGATTCCTTTTCAAGTAGCCAATTTTGTCACAGCCCCATTTCGACTTCTCAGCAAGACTACTCTCATTACAACTTCAATATATATACACGTTGTTCTTCCGCCATCGTTACCGGAGAATCTTTTATATTCCACGACATCATGTACCGGCAGCTCGTCATCCCTTTGGCAAAATCAATAATCAGTATTTTGAAAATCTCGTAGAACTTCTTCAGTTATACCTATAATGTTTATCCCTAAGAAATTCATACTTGAATATGAAGTTTCTGAAAAACACCCTGGACTATGAAATAATTCTTGAAATGCTGATAAAGCAGCAAAAACCGTAAACGACCTTAATAGTCAAAAGTTTACGATGAAGAACAGTATGTTGGAAAAGCCCAGAAAAAGAGAGGTGTTGAAACTGAAAAACGGATTGAACAAAGTATGAAGGAGACCGTGGACAAATCATGAAAACTAAACTTGACTCCAAAGAATCCAAACGATTCAGTGTCTGCTGAAATCGTAAGTAAGAACCCTACTCCTTGTTCTAAACCTTTTCATATGATATTTTTCATCAACATCTTATCTTAGATATTATAAAGTATTTTCATATCTACCGTTATACATATTCTCCATATTTCTGGAGATATTCTCACAGCTGTTCTTATCCGAAATCATGTATTTTTCCGTAACATCTGCGTTACAACATAAAAGAAACTGTGTTAGTTTCTAAGTTCTAAAACCTTCAAGTTTAAAATAGGGATGTTTTGAAGCAGTGTTGGGAATAGATGCATGAATTAGTACAATATAATGAAACTTGATCAACTTCATTATAATACAGTAAGTCATGTTGAGTTTCTAATGGAATGTGATGATTCACAGTACCATCATCATGTGCCATGTTACACGGCTCTTACATTCTATATAAATTCTAAAAATATCAAGAAAATATTTCTTGATGATTCGGTCTTTTCCAAAATAATATGGTAATTTGACAAATCAAAATCGTTCTATTACCATTCTTTTCTAAGAGCATCAGCTATGTTCATTTCAAATTTCATACCTACGAATTCCGAACCATTGCTCGCTTGACTCAACGACGGGAAGAGGAAACGAAAGAATAAAACTTCAAAAATAGAAATTTGAGTATAAATCGCAGCAAATAGGAGAGAGCATTAACTATGGATAATAATGATTATGGAAGACAGAAGTAGGGACATCGAAATATAAGGGAGGATATAAAACCCAATAACAACCCTGAAACTACAAACCTTGCATATCAATACGTATTGTCACGTAAAGGCACGGGAAAGTTAATAACACTATAGTCACAAGATAATAGTAAAAGTAAATAAGATCCTCCGGTGGTAGATGAAAGAGAAGGAGTGAATTTATAGTAAAGTATCCGACAGAGAAATCGAAACAGATTGCCGTATTAACTCAAAGAAGATCCTGATCGCCGAAGAACTAAATCTAATTACGTAACATTTTCTTTAAATCCCTTAAATCCCGGAAGTCAATAGTAACTACGTCATCGGTTGAAATGAATATAATTATTTATTCATTTCATTCTTTTGTGATAGCTTCACTCGTGCGCTTCACATAATCGGATCGTTTTATCTATAATAATCAATAATGATAAAACTCTAATTATCAACTCTTGTTCGTCATAAAAACAATTTTATTGTTAGCCATGACGACCTCACTCAAATTTCGGGGACGAAATTTCTTTAACAGGTGGGTACTGTAACGACCCGGAAATTTCCGACCAAATTTAAACCTTAAACTCTATATGTTTCCGACACGGTAAGCAAAATCTATAATTTTGAGTCTAGAAAGTTTGAAATCTATATTCGGATAATCAGTTACCATTTGACCAAGCCTGACGATTCATGAACAATTATGTGTATATATATATATATATATATATATATTAATACTAACAAAATTTTTTTATCATTATCAGTATTATTATTATTATCATTAATAAAAAGTTAATGATCTTTTTTTTTAAATATCGTTAATACTAAAATTATTATTATTAATTTCAATATTATTTTTGATTATAAGTATTAATAATTCTATTACTATTATTATTATTATTATCATTAACTATTAATATATTTGTATTTATTTATTATTAATAAAATTAATTATATAATAAAATATATAAAACACATGGGATCCGTTTTAGTCCCTATCCCGTTTTTTTTTTTTCTATCCATTTGATTTCACATGTCGGGTAATCTTCACTAAAATACAACTTGTGAATCAAATCTTGTTATCAAATTAATTAGTCAATTGTGCTATATAAGATACCCTTCATCTGCGTTTTTTTAAAAAAAAAAAAATAGAAACAGAGGCAAGTCGACTTCACTGTTGTGGGAGCTTTTAATCCATAACTCAAAATCAAATCTATTTTCAGAAACTAAAAATACAGTCGTGCTAGGATTCATCTAGTCGAACTCTCTGAAAATTTCCATACTCCAATTCGTGATATCAAGAATGAATTTGAGAGTCAAAGATTTTGGAAAATAAAGTTAAACTTTTGATCTTGATAGAATTCGAAATTTCTGTTAAGAGTTATGTTAAATTGACGATTCCTTTGGTTTTTAAAATAGATTTGCAAAGTATTTCGAGTTATAATTATTGTCAAATTCGTAACCAAAAACCAAAATCAATTTTTTTTTTATTAGAACAGCGACGGTCATGGGAGGAGTATATATACATTTTTTTTTTTTTTAAACTACTTAATCATTCGATATGTGTGTTTCTAATCTTCTTGAATATTCGAAAATTATTTTCATAATCAATTATTATGTGTGTTTGAATTTTTGGTTGATTCGATTAAGATAAGAAGAAGAAGATGAACATAGAGTAAAACAGTTAGTGGATAAATAAATGTGAATCGGTTATTAAAACAGAAAAACAAATTGGACTGGATGGTTAAGTTGCTGTGTTGGGTATCGAGAGGTTTAGGGTTCGAACCCTAGCTGAGGCGTTTTCTTTTTAAAAGGGTGTTGCATTAAGGTAGTCTTTATATTATTTCATTTTTATTATTATTAATATTATTGTTAGTATTATTTTTGTTACAAACTATTGTTTTTAATAAAAGAATCATTTTTAATACTATTAACATCATTAGCAAAATTATTAATTTTATAAAAATTATTATTACTATTGTTATTAACATTATTAATATTATTAACATTAGTATCACTACAATCCTTATTAAAATTTTAATACTAAAACTATCATCATTATCTTTATCTTTATGACTATCATTATTATTATTGAAATTATTGTAATAAAATTTAACATATATTTGAATTTACATTAATAATATGTAATAACCAATTATTTCAAAAATAAAAACTAAATATATTTACGATATGTATTAAAATGATATATAAGTTAAGATGCATATAAACAAAGTATATACTAGAAATTAATATAAGATTTTTATAAATAAAATAATATATAAACTTGATTAATTGTTATTATGTGTATTAATATATATAAATGATATAGGTTCGTGAATCCGAGGCCAACCTTATATTTGATCAATGATGTTATATGTATTTTTACTACAAAATACAGTATGGTGAGTATATAGTCCCTTTTAAACTCTAAATATTTTTGGGCTGAGAATACATGCGTTATTTTTATAAATGATTTACGTTATGGACACAAGTGACTAAAATTACGTTCTACATGGGTTTGAATCAAAAATCCCCTAGCTTGGTAACTTTAACTATTGGTTTATGAACTGGTAGGCGCGAATCCTAAAGATAGATCTATCGGGTTTTACACCCCCACCCAGGTGTTGTTCTAGTCACTACTAAACTAGAAGAACGGGTGTTTAGTACTTCGAGGTTAACGGAACGCACTTGATTCGGTGCACATATTATTATAACTCAGGGGTACACACTCTTGTTAAGGCTAGTTACCGGGTGCCCACTACTTAGAATGCTTTTCATACACGTGCGAGTGTATTATGTTTATAAACTTTAAATCTTGTGGTCCATAGTTATAACGCTGCTAGTATCAAACCTATATATCTCACCAACTTTATGTTGACTTTTTAAAGCATGTTTATTCTCAGGTACGAATTAAGTCTTCCGCTGTGCATTAGCTCATACTATGGACCTTACTTGGAGTCGATCATCGCAATGAGACCAGACAATCATGATTTCGTCCAGGAGGATAAGGACGGGTCATTACATGTGCCCGCACCATCTCCAAACTCTTTGACAAATGAATTTGAGAAATCAAATCCAAGCTCGTCAATCTTCTTACCTGTAGACATAATATTTACCCACACGTGTTCTGAAATGGATGGCGAGTAGAATCCCTACCCGAAGATAATCACCCCGGGCCCATATGAGCTCTTGATGATATTGGCCCAAAACTCTACATGCTCAAATCCTGTTTGAGCTTTAAAAAGAATAAGCAATGATATAAGTAATGGTAATTTTACAGGTCTAAAAGGCCACCGTAAACCATGACTTTACTACCCTAGATAATTCACAGGACCTTCAAAGGACCTTGTGGTGAACCCTACATGTTTAACTTGCAAAATATATAATTCGAAAATAGAGAGGATACTTGTGGTAAAATGACTACAATTCTATACCATCCATATTGGCACGTCTAATCTAATAATATAATAATAATTATTATGCTAAACATGAAAGAAACTTCTTACATTCAAAGTACTATACTATTTCATATCTTGCACAACCTATAACTCATTTTATTTAGTCTTAAACTGATGATAAAATGACTACAATTCTATACCATCCATATTGGCACGTCTAATCTAATAATATAATAATAATAATTATGCTAAACATGAAAGAAACTTCTTACATTCACAGTACTATACTATTTCATATCTTGCACAACCTATAACTCATTTTATTTAGTCTAAAACTGATGAATCAAACATTAAACACAGTGGATGATTTTACGTGAAGTACTTTGGGATCATGTAGAAACATAAACCCGCTATATATTTTTAACTCATATAATATAAGTCGATTCAACCAAAGAATATGATTGTTATTGTACTAACATTTTCACAGAATAATACTTACCTTTCTAAATAAGTGCTTTTGGCTCAACACAACTCATAATTCGACCTACAACTCAACCCACTACACTTTTCACCTATAATAAATGCAAAGCAAGCAAGGTGAACACGATAAATTAAAGAACAATATGCATACCTCTCAAGAGATTTGAATGGGTTGTGCATGACGTGTTTTGAACACATGGACAAGTTTGCTTCAAATGGCTGCATAATAATTCAAAAGATAGTTCATATTCAGATATGCATAAAGAAAACTTCTTGAAAATGAGAATAATCTAGGATTTATCAACTGTTAAACTCATTTTACAACATTCCCTATTTGGTAAATTCTTAATTCATTCAATCTAAATACCTTGTGTCACAATTTCATGTACCTCTCAAACATCGATAAATGATTCCCTATTTGAAGGATCTACAATTGTATTCCAACTAACATATGTAATTCATTCGCCTTGGACTATAAAAAGAGAACAAACCATGTAAACCATCTTGACAAGTAAACGCATTTGTCATATTGATCGTGACACAATAAAATGGCTTCGCAAAATTCATCTGCTTAATAGTTTAACCTTGTCATCAACAACCATTCTACTGATGCCCTTTGAATGGTGATATGACTTGTATGTCTAAATGTAGCTACACAGTATACTATAACTACCTCAGGGGTTCATCAAAAATATATATACAGAAAAAACAATCAAGAATTATAGAATTTTATGATTATTATAGATTTAAACATTACAATCAGACAATTAATCTATGATACTTATTTTTGTTTTAGCTTTGGGTACAATACTAATCAATTAAAACCGTAGTAATCAAAAAATTACAGCAGATGAAAACCTGAATCACATAATAGATTCAATAGATATTCATGTAATCAAATAAATACGTAAAAATTAATAAATAAATAATTAGAAGATACACAGAACAAACCTTTCCGTTTTAGGTTTGAACCGCTCGATTTCAGAATCACCATCCCTACTCGTCGTAAAAATACAGATGTGAAATAGAACCACTCTCTATTTGAGTTGTTTCTTCATAATACAATACTTTCCAGTTTGAATTGTAGCTTGATCAAATCAAACCCTATAATGGTTTTACGCGATTTGGGGAGAAAAAGTTAGGGTTGCGCTAAGTGTATTTATTTTCCTCTGAATTTGTTGAATGAATCGGATGTGCGACAACCCTTAATTTTGTTCCTCTAACCCGTGATTTGGGGGGAAAGAATTAGGGTTTTTTTGTTGTTGTTGTGTGGATGGTCGTGAATGATTGTAATGGTATGTAACCCCTATTTTCTTTACTTGCTCCCGTCTTTTTTCTAATACTAAGGGTAATTTAGTATTTTTAGTGCTAATCTTCAAGGTCATAATCATTGAATGGACATTTTAACGGTTTAGATTTAGTAGATGCTCAAAAATGCGTGGCTATGATTAAAAGTTAAAGAATTAGATGACCTATTTTTGTTTTTGTTATTATAATATAAAGAGATTTTTTTTTTCTATTTTAAAATAATTAATTATAAAGTAGTTAAATAATATAATAGTTGAGTATAAAACTAATATATCATTGGAATCCTAGGATCATTAAAAGTTTGAAACATGTTTACATTTATAAACTGAATCGAAATTTTGTCCAACTTTCATTATGTTAGTTTGTTTTATTTGAGTAACATCTAAAATTCAATCTCACATACCAGCAAAGCACGCGGCTCACATATTAAACATGAAGCCCAACCAAAACCAATACCCATACTAGTATAAAGCCCTAATTATTCACAAAAAAAAAAAAAAATTGGATCAACTAGATATGTTACTACACTAAACGAACATATGAATCC
Source organism: Rutidosis leptorrhynchoides (assembly GCF_046630445.1). Classification (NCBI taxonomy): domain Eukaryota; kingdom Viridiplantae; phylum Streptophyta; class Magnoliopsida; order Asterales; family Asteraceae; genus Rutidosis; species Rutidosis leptorrhynchoides. Next base: position 49,372,196 of record NC_092333.1, read on the forward strand.
TCCAATCACAAGAGATAAATTCTTCAATTCTAAGAGATCAAATTATATTAATCAAAACTTCAGAGTATGAAATTTACAAATACAGTAAACTCTTTTAATCACACATGGACCTCTAATCTCACAACAGCACTCACAATTATTATTATTATTATTATTATTAATTATTATTTTATTCCTATATACTAATATGCATGGCAAAAGATGTAGCTTTTGTTTTAGCAGATTGCCGTTTTGATTTCGTGTTCACACTACAAACGGCCCCTCAAATTCGGTTCACCTTACAAAACGGCCCCTCAACTTCACACTATTTCAGGAATAGAAAGTGTAAATATATAATTTTATTAAAATAAAATAAACTAACTCCACCCGAATTATTAACGGGCCCACCCGAATTATTAATTATTATTATATGCATGGCAAAAGATGTAGCTTTTGTTTTAGCGGATTGTCGTTTTGAGTTCGTGTTCACACTACAAACGGCCCCTCAAATTCGGTTCACCTTACAAAACGGCCCCTCAACTTCACACTATTTCAGGAATAGAAAGTGTAAATATATAATTTTATTAAAATAAAATAAACTAACTCCACTCGAATTATTAACGGGCCCACCCGAATTATTAATTATTATTATCCCTATATACTAATATGCATGGCAAAAGATGTAGCTTTTGTTTTAGCGGATTGTCGTTTTGAGTTCGTGTTCACACTATAAACGGCTCCTCAAATTCCGTTCAACTTACAAAACGGCCCCTCAACTTCACACTATTTCAGGAATAGAAAGTGTAAATATATAATTTTATTAAAATAAAATAAACTAACTCCACCCGAATTATTAACGGGCCCTATCTTCTCGCTCGGTGCGAGTTAAATTTTTTCGAAATCACCGTTCAACTCGAAAAAATCTAACGAGCACAACGGGACTAACTATGCGCGAAACGGACATCGTTAAAAAAACACTAAATATTTCGGGCTAAATTTCATACGTATACATACACGTACAACAAACAACTCAACCTATTAGATATATTAGGTACTAAATAACATATATCCAAATTCGACCGCGTGTTGAATATAACCGCAGCAACGCGCAGTCGAATTTTTTTCTAGTTGTAATCTCTCTTATCTATAATAAGAAAAAATTTATGATATCATAATTTTTTAAAATATCCTACGTGGCCAAACTCCAACCTTTAGATGACTTTTCCATCATTTAATCTCAACCCTTTAAATTAACTATGGCATCATTTAGGAAATTATGTGACAGTTACATGTACTAATTACCCACTTACCCTTGAGAGAGAAAAAAACACAGAGAATTGGCACGCCAATATTGGGGAATAGGTTTGGAAAAAAACAGTTTCAATTTATCTCATACTGCTCTTCATTCAAACTGCTCCCCGTAATCATCCAAATACCACGATTCAACACCCCGAAACCTAGGCGATGAAACCATTATCAAATCGATGTCGGCTACGAAATCACCGGAACTACAAAACTCATTATTAGTGTGACACCCCCAAATAGGGTCTGGGGTATTTGTGTCTAATTATATCAAATCACGGTTGTATAAACGAGAACTACTCTACATGAGACGTTTTGTTGAGTTTTGCAGCGGAAGATAAATATGTCTTTAATTGATATGATATGTAATGAAGACTCCAGGCATAGCAAACAATCATCATCAAAGCAGTAGATATACAGCGGAAGCAATATTTAAGTACCTGAGAATAAACATGCTTAAAAAGTCAACACGAGGTTGATTGAGTTCATAGGTTTGTCATAAATAATGATTTAAGTAATAGATATAGACCACAAGATTTAATAAAGTAGATCTCGCAAGATCCAAAAGTTGATCTCCCGCAGGATCAAAAAGTTATGTCAGTGCGTGATATTTAGACTAAACGTTGTTTGCCCCGTGACAAGTTGTTCTGTCCTTGTCGTTTTAATTTCATTATCAAGTAATACAAAGACTTAGTCAAATGTATCGGGGACGTTACTCCCGATAGGCCTATCCCCAATAATTAAGAATGCCGCAGCAATTAAAAATATCACTGTAGGGACTTAGTCGGACATAGCCGGGTATAGCATAGTTTTAACAGTTGGTACTGATATTTATACTAGACTTTCAAGTTTGCCCCGTAACAAGTTATCGTTTATACTTGTCGATTGGGGACTTGCTGGTCATAGCCCAACATATCACAGTTTAATAGTTGGTACTGATATTTAGACTAGACTTTCAAGTTTGCCCCGTACAAGTTATCGTTTATACTTGTCGGTTGGGGACTTGCTGGTCATAGCTCAACATATCACAGTTTAATAGTTGATATGTGTAAAACAGTTATAAAAGTTGCGCATGTATTCTCAGCCCAAAAATATAGATAAAAAGGGAGCTATGAAAACTCACTATACGATAGTTTGTATGATATGCGTATGATAGCACTGAACAAGTGTAAAGTTGTCCTCGGATTCACGAACCTATATCAAGTATATATATATTAACACATAGACTCGTAATCGAATAATATTATTTCAATTGTTTCATATATATATATATATATATATATATATATATATATATATATATATATATATATATATATATATATATATATATATATATATATATATATATATATATATATATATATATATATAATATATGTTCTATGTATAAGTATTTGTTTGATAAAATGACTTTAATAATGATAATGTATAAAGGATCGTATTATTTTATAATAATAATAATAAGGATGATGGTAATAATAATAATTTAAAAATGAAAGTTTTAATATTATTGTTAAGATAAAAATGTTAATAAAAATAATACTTAATAATAAGGATAATCATATTAGTAATAATAATAATGATATCATTAATAAGAATACTTTTTAAAATGATACTAGTACTAATAATAATGGTAATACTGTTAATCATAATGATAATAATAATACTTAAAATGATAAAATTTGTAATACTTTTAATAATACAAATGATAATATTAATACTTACTAATAATACTAGTAATGATAATTTTAGTAGTAATAACAATAATAGTAATTATAATTTTAAATTTTAATTATACTAATAATACTTGGTAAATTTTATTATTAATAATAACAGTTAACATCATAATATTAATAATGATAATAATTATAATGCTAATAATAATAACAATAATAATTAAGATTAAACTTTGATAAAGAGAACTACCTTGAAAAGCTTTTCTAAAAAAATGGCACAGACGGGACTTGAACCCGAGACCTCTCACTAATCCAAGACCCCCTCTACCGCTGAACTGGCGACTGTTTTTCTGTTTAATAACCCAACTTGATTTTATTTAACCCTTATCCTGTGTTCATCATCTTCTTCACAAACAACTAGTCGACTAGGGAAGTAGGGAACTAATCCTATAACTCGAATTACATTTGATTTAAATTGAAACCTAATCTGGCAAAGGTAAACTAAATTAACAGACAAGAAAAAAAAATTAGAAAAAAAAAAAAGAAAACACAGCAGCTGCTGCGACGGTTCTTGGAGAAAAAAAAAATATTAAACTTTGATTTCGAGATATTTTTGGACAATAATTATAAAATGAATTGTGTTCCAAATCACTCATGGAAACTTTTAAAATCATCAATTTGACTGAAAATATCACCACGAACTCGAATTTGATCAAAGAACATCGTTTGACTTTTTATTTTCAAAACTTTGACTCCAAAATTAAAGCTTGATATAAAGAAGTGGAGTTTGAACTTTTGCAGATAGTTTGAGTGTAGGATTTCAGACAGAACTACATTTAGGGATTTTGTAATTGGTTTTGAATTCGTGTTTTTTAGAATTTTGGTCAAGAACAGAGAATAATGGTTCAGTTTTGTTCGATTTTTCATTTGCAATAGTTAATAGCAGTTATATAAATGAAAATGGTGAGATGAATTGAATAATTAATGTAGCATAATTTGTTGTTAGGGTTGATTCTGAGTCACGATCCAAAACAAACAAAAATATAACAGTTACGATCAAAAAGAAAATAAAAAAAAAATAAAAAGGCAGATATATAAAAATTGGAAAGGATATCACGATTAAATAAAAATAACAATCAGATAATCACGATGTAAATTAAAAATAAAAAAATAGATTTCATATCTATAATGTAGAATCATGTTTGATTTTAAAAATCAAAAGCAGATACAGTTTTAGGTTATATTAGGTATCTGTTTAAATCATTTACTTTAATTAATATTTATATTTAATAATTATTTTATAATAATAATACTCATAATAATTATATAAATAATAATATGATAATAGTATTTATAATAATAAAGATAATATACTAAATATCAAGATAATCATCAAAAAAATAAAATGATTACAATAATATTAATTTTTGATAATAATAACTAATAATGTTAATAATAATATTATTAATAATAATAAATTGTATTATTATTATTATAATGATATTTATAAAAGATTTAATAATTTTAGTAGTAGTGATGAAACTAATGATATTAATAGTAATATTAACATTAGTAGTTATATTAATGGTGATAGTATTAATACTTGTAAATGATAATGATTAATGATGTATAATATTAATAATGATATTAATATAACAAATAATTACTAATGCATAATTATTTATGAATAACTATTCGTGAATCGTCAGAATTTGTCGAAGTTTAGGTTTAAATTTAGTCGAAAATTTCCGGGTTGTCATAGTACCTACCCGTTAAAAGAAATTTCGTCCAGAAATTTTAGTTGTTGCTATCAGTCGGCGTTGTTTGTAAACAAGTGAGGATATTTTCGTTTTATTTGGTCTTCACGTTTGTGACAACCCAGAAATTTCCAACTAAATTTAAACTTTAATCTTTATATGTTTCCGACACGATAAGCAATATTTGTTAAGTTAAGTTTCAAGAATTTTAAACTATGTTCATACATTCATTCAACCTCGACCAAGTTCCAACGATTCACGAACCATTAAACGAATATGATTATATATGTATATGTGTATATATATTATAACTTGAAACGTAAACAAAATATTAGATTAAATACTTTATATGATTGTATCTGTTTCAAAATGTTTATCAATAGAATTAGAAGATAAGATCAAATGATTGAATTATCAGATATATTGAATTATTATTACAAGTCTCTGTTGAAAGGCCCACGTTGATTTGAGAAATCTTTCCATTTTAACAATATTCGGAAAATGGTAAAGTGATTTTTAAATAAGAACAAATTGCCAATCATTGAGAACTAGACAAAGAATAGTGGAAGATTGAATCTCATAAAGACTCGATTGATCTATTTAGTTTCAAACGTACAAAAAACGTTTTCAGTTTAAAAAGAACTTTATTATTAAAACGTATATAACTTTTATAAATATCTAGAACCATTTTTGACAACTCATTACTTAACTAGTATGATAAAGATAAAGATAACGATATTTATATTTTATTTTATTAAATATATATAACGATTTAAATTAATATTATATATATTTATACGCGTATTATACGTACATAGTTTTATACTTTTACTATACTTAAACTTTACCTTTACTTTATTTTTACTTTACTTTAACTTTAATAATTCACTTTAATAATTCATACTTTAATAATTTACTTTATTAATTCATACTTTAATAATTCACTTTAATAATTCATACTTTAATAATTCACTTTAATAATTCATACTTTAATAATTCACTTTAATAATTCATACTTTAATAATTCACTTTAATAATTCAAAAATCTATTATAAATAGAATTCAATAGGTTTCATTATTTCATAGAAACTTGAAAATATTTTTCTCTAAACTCTCTCAATCGATTTACATATATATGTTTACTCCGTATTATTTCAAGATATTATTAGTATACATAAAATATTACGACGGAGTGCTGTCCGAGTGATTTCGAAATTGTTATTCGAGTGGGATAGGATTAAGGAAATTTTAGGTTATAGCTATGGAGGTGATTGAGTATGGTTCACGGGTATGTTCGTGAGGTCAATATAGTGTTTATCATTTCCGTTGCGTCTGCGTACCTTTCCTGCAATATTGAATCTCAATATTGATACGTGAGTACTCATAATTTAACTTTTACATACTAATAGTGTATCCCTGACTAGTGCTCGAGTATTTAGGATTATGCATGCTTGTACTTTTGATATTGCCCTTAGACAGGTTAGGTTGAATCTTAAATTAGTTACACTTGCGGTTGAGATAAGGTATAAGATATGCATGTCCTTGGAAAGCTAGCGAAAAATTAAGAACTTTTCCTTTAGATATCGAATGGTTTCGATGAACGGATTAGAAGTTATAATCAATTGAATTTTCGATATTTTTATTAAAAATAATTATTATTATCGTCATTTTTATCGTCGTTCTAGTTTTATCTTATTATTATTATCATTATTATTATCTTTATCAATAAAAGGGATTTATTATTAAAAATTGTTATTTTTGATATTATTACTATCGTTATTATCGTTAAACTTATAATTAGTATTATTATTATTATCCAATTATTATTATTATTATTATTATTATTATTATTATTATTATTATTATTATTATTATTATTATTGGTATTATTATTATTATTATCATTATTAATATATATCATTATTTAAAAATGGTTATTGTTATTATTATTATTATTATTATTATTATTATTATTATTATTATTATTATTATTACTATATTATCATTAAGATAATTATTAGTATTATCGTTAATAATGTTATAGTAACTATCATTATTAATATTAGTGTAATTAAAATAAATATTTGTAACACCTAATTATTTTGATTACTATTATTATCATTATTATGAACACGATATAAAAGATGATTAAAAGCTATTAAACGAAACGATTAGGAAATAATGGGTAAGAGTATCATGATGAAATTAAAATATTATAAGATATTGATTTAGATAAAATTATCGTTCTTATTATTTTTATCATTACTATTATTATTAAAAGTATCGTTAGTATTAAAACTATCATTTTAACAAAAATTATCATTTTAATAGAAATGTCATTGTTACTATAAAATATCATTATTATTATTATTATTTTAAATAAAATTATTATTTTAAAGATAATATTAAAAATTATCGTAAATTTTAAAGATATCATAATTAGAATTATCGTCTTATCATAATGTCATCTTAGTAATTATAAATAATGATATTTTTATAATAATAATTATTATTACAAAATAATACAACTTTTACTTACTATCATTATAGATATTATTTTATCAAATAAATATGTGATACAAACATATTTTACTATGTGTAATAACTTACTTTAATAATACCTATCATATTATCTTTATGATATTAAATGAACCCTATAAATTTTATTACTTAATATATATAAAAGTATATTTTATTATATAAATTTAATATAAAATTTTATTTATTAATAAATAAATTATATTATTTACTCTAATAAATCTTTTAAAAATATTTAAAAATATAAAACGACGATATTTAAACTACATATTAATCATGTATAGATTTTTGAAAATTATTTTAAGTCAAATTTACTTTTGTTGACTTTTGCATATTAGTCTCGAGCATTAGGATTGTGGTACACTATGACTTGACCTAATTTGTTAGACAAATATTGACCAACATATAATTATATATAATTAATTTAGGTTCGGGAATCCGAGGCCAACCTTGCACTTGTTCCATGACGTTATATGTATTTTTACTATGAAATACAGTATGGTGAGTTTCATTTGCTCCCTTTTACTCATTACATTTTTGGGCTGAGAATACATGCAATGTTTTAATAACTGTTTTGCAATATTTATATGCGTGAGTTTCATTTACTCCCTTTTTAAATGCTTTTGCAATATATATTTTTGGGACTGAGAATACATGCGCAACTTTTATAACTGTTTTACGAAATAGACACAAGTAATCGAAACTACATTGTATGGTTGAATGATCGAATCGAATATGCCCCTATATGGTCTGGTAATCTAAGAATTAGGGAACAGACACCCTAATTGACGCGAATCCTAAAGATAGATCTATTGGGCCTAACAAACCCCATCCAAAGTACCGGATGCTTTAGTACTTCGAAATTTATATCATGTCCGAAGGAGGATCCCGGAATGATAGGGGATATTCTTATATGTATCTAGTTAATGTCGGTTACCAGGTGTTCACCATATGAATGATTATTTTTGTCTCTATGCATGGGACGTATATTTATGAGAACTGGAAATGAAATTCTTGTGGTCTATTAAAATGATGAAAATAAATGATTATGATAAACTAATGAACTCACCAACCTTTTGGTTGACACTTTAAAGCATGTTTATTCTCAGGTGTTAAAGAAATCTTCCGCTGTGCATTTGCTCATTTTAAAGATATTACTTGGAGTCTTTCATAGCATATTTCGAAGAACGTTGCATTCGAGTCATTGAGTTCATCAAAGATTATTATTAAATCAATTTATAGTTGGAGAGTGGATATTATGAAATGGTATGCATGTCTGTCAATTTTCGATGTAAAGAAAGATTGTCTTTTAAAAACGAATGCAATGTTTGTAAAATGTATCATATAGAGGTCAAATACCTCGCAATGTAATCAACTATTGTGAATCGTTTATAATGTATATGAACGGGTCCTTTCAGTTGGTATCAGAGCGGTGGTCTTAGCGAACCAGGTCTGCATTAGTGTGTCTAACTGATAAGTCGATAGGATGCATTAGTGAGTCTGGACTTCGACCGTGTCTGCTTGTCAAAAGTTTTGCTTATCATTTTGTGTCGAAAATTAACTACTTATCATCATCAGGAAATTACCTGCTTATCATTTTTAGTCTAAGACACGTCTTGCTGCATTGATTGCATGAATAGTGTATAGACAAAAATTTATATCTTAGCATATCTGCTAAATCATATCTTATCGTATCTGTTACTTTAAACTTTGCCTGACATATCCCGCAAAGTCCTCCGTAATCTACGAAATCTTTTGATCTATATATATATATATTCTATGTAATTAGAATACCATCCGTTAGCCAAAATCATTTCATATCAAAAAAAAAAATCCTTTATCCAATCGTACGAAATGGAATTCGTCATCAGTTCAAGTCACTCAGATTCCGAAATGGAATCCCATTCAAGCTCCGAAAGCAGTGTGACCGGAATAGATCAACCAATCAGTCATCACCTATTCTGGATGAATTGGGGATGGGTTCGTAGCCTCCTCAATCATTGGAGACAAGAAGAAGGTGATCTCTTCCATCCACCACATTGCCCTCTTGATGAAGAACCTGAAGCACTTACCGGCGAACCTGTCCGAAACACCATGTTCTCGCTCATTTCCAGAGTATCTCGTCACGATTATATATTACATCAAATTTTAGATTTTATTTATCCGCTTGTCCGAACCGACAATCACCTCGGTGTAATAGAAGAAGTCAACGAGCTTCGCGCTCGGGTAGTGGCTTTGGAGAATATGGTGCAGAGATTACAAACACCAGCAGCAGCATCAGCAGCATAACCAGTACCACCATCATCAACGCCAACAGTACCATTACCACCTCCAACCACAACCGCATCATAAATCTCAAGTTGAGCATCAACGTCATACGCACCATAGATACCAAGGAGTACCAACAACAATAACTGACGAAGTATTAATTCATAACTTCATTGGAGAAACATTTCACGGCGATTATGTAATCTCTAAAGTCTTAGAGATTATCTAATCTAGCCCTAACCATAAATCAGTTAAGCAAACCAAAATGATAGAAGCAAGAGTAGAAACCCTGACAAAAATGGTGTGTGATTAACAAGCTAAACTTGCTTTACCAACAGCATCAACAGTACCGTCAGCGTTACCAGCATCGTCAGTACAGTCAACATCCGAATCAACAACACCGATAACATCACAAACTCTGTCAGTTCAAGAATCACTGTGGACATCATTACGAATCAATAACGTGTATATTGTATCAACGAGTTATGAAGAATTAACTCATTCCCTCTGAAGAAATTATATGTATATTATATATATATATATATATATATATATATATATATATATATATATATATATATATATATATATATATATATATATATATATATATATATATATATATTTTGAAATAAATCTTTCCGTGCTAAGCTATTGTGTGTGAATCTTAACTACTCGGTTATTTCATATTACAAATATGCAATAATGTACGTCCTTCGGCCGCAACTTAACCAGCGTTAACTACAATCTCTGTCGCAATTCAACAAATTCTAATTCATAATAAATCAAGTATATATTTGATTTTACACTTTCATCATCGATGTACCCGAAACTTTTCAGATAACATCATTCGTACTTTGCGAAATTCACAAGAATTCCACGAACCGAACATCATACATCAACAAATAACGAAGTATTGATTCATAATTTCAATGTTATTAAAGAAATACTGCGTAAAAGTTATGTACTTTTTAAAGCCTTTAGGGATTATTCAATTCTAGTTTCAACCGTAAATCAAATGTGTTTAATTTAACATTAACTCATTAAATCTATGTTACATCTGAAGAAAATATACATATATATATATTTTCATAAAGACTGTAATAAAATTCTTTTGTACAAAATATTAAATGTGAAATTTTTTTTAATGGGTAAGTAATACCCGAGAGATATATAAATTCATAAATAATATGTTACATTCTTCGAATCTGATTCAGCAAATCATCCATTATACTCCCTACTTTCACAACAATATACATTCTTTTATAGAAATCAAAACAACCATACTCATTTAAAATTTAATTACATATTCTAATTTTGAAATCTCAAAATTCAACTCGAGATATGACCAAAATCATCACTCTTAGATCCTTACATCTTTCACAAGGTATATTTTGACTTCAAAACTATGTTAGAACATCAAATGTATGTTAACGATTACAATCTGTGTTCAAACCCTTCGAAAATTTCTGAAGACACTTCGAATGATGAGCAATCGAGATGATGATCCAACCACATGTTACCCACAGTTATGTACCCGAAAAACTCTTGAAACCAAAGTAAAAGTTTAAACAACGTATCCGCGTCAGATTCTTTGGCATTTATTAGCAAAAATAACTTTGCGACTCCTATTCAAAGTAGCCAGTTTTGTCACAGCTCCAGCACGTCAACTTCGACTTTTCAGTCAGACTAACCTTATTATAACCTTGAGATATACACCATCGTTACCAGGGAACCTTTTACATTCCACCACATTATTAGCAGATGTACCAACAACTTCATTACCCTTTGACTTTAGCCTCTCCAAAAAGTCATTATAATTATTTATTGAAACCCCATCATTTACTCATTCGCATCTTGTAATGAGAATTGCTATACGAATTATTGGGAATTAGCAATCAGTATTTTGAAATCTCATAGCATGTCTACGCCAACAGTTATATGTGTATATATAACGTCTATCTTCTGGACTTAATTTGAATGTGAAGTTTCTGAAAAACACTCCGAACTACGAATTGGTTCTCTGAAAATGGAAAAAATGTTGATGAAGCAGCAAAAACTATAAACGACTTTAAACGGTAAAAGCTGGATGATAATGATGAAGTGTGCTGGCAAAGCGCAGAAAAAGAGAAGTTTTGGAACTGGAAAACGGATTAAGCAAAGTAGGAAGGAGGCTGTGGACAAATTACAAAGACTGAACCTGACTTCAAAGGATCCAAATGATTTAGTACTTACTGAAGTCATTAACGAATACCTTGCTCCTGACTCTAAACCCCTGTGGACAATATTCTTCATCATCCTCTGATATTAGAAATTCTAAAATATCATCATATCTTTCATTATAAATATCCTCCATATTTCTGAAGATATTTTCTTAATTTTTCTTATTTGAAATCATTTACCTCTTCGCGCTATCTGTATTACATCATAAAAGAAACTATTTTAGTTTCTAAATTCTGAAACATTCAAGTTTAAAATAGGAATATTTTGAAGTAGTGTTGGGAACTGAAGCATGAATTAGTATAATATAATGACACTTGATTAACGTGATTATATTACAGTAAGTCATGCTGAGTTTCTAAATGGAACATGATGATTCACAGATCATAACATCATCATGTGCCATGTTATACGACTCTTGTATTCTATTTAACCTCTAAAATATCAAGAAAATATTTCTTGATGATTCGGCCTTTTCCAAGGTATTCTAGTAATTTGACAAGTCAAGATCGTGCCATCACAATTTCCTTCCTAGAACATTAACAATGTTCATTCCGAAATTCATATCTGTGAATTCTGGACCATTACAAGCGGTGCTTAATCACAAGAAGAAGAAACGAAAGGACAAAACTCCGAAATAGAAATTGGGGTATAAATTGCAGCAAATAAAAGAGAGCATTAACTGTGAATGATAATGATTATAGAAGACAGAAGCAGAGACTTTGAAATATAAGGGAACATATAAAGCCCAACGATAAACCAAAAATTATAAACCATATATATCTATGCATATAGCAATATAAAGACTCGGGAGAACTAGAAACACTATAAACCCAAGAGTATAGTAGAAGTAAATAGATTCTTCCGGCGGTAGATGAAAAAGAAGAATGACCGATATGAAAGTTAGAAGTATATCGAGAATCAGAATTTGATGGAGCATATTGATAAATACTTTAAAATATGAGTTGAGGGGGAAAGAATAGAAGGTGATGAAACATGACTAGGAACTTAGAAATCAACAGATTTAACTCACACAATGGCAGAATAAGTGAATCAAACCCTCTAGTGAATAGGTTAAGTTTTTTTTGATTAATTTAGTCAAACCACAACTAAATCAAGTGTGATTAGATCAACACCTAGAGCTATTATTCACCACCTGGGTGATTTGGACTGAGAGAGAATCGAAGGAGCTCACTAGATCTGAGTGTGTGTAACAAATGAGAGGCTTAACCTAAAATGAAGAACATAAGACTTTATATACCCCTGCTGTTGACTCACCCATACGATTCATTCATCACACGTACGAGTTGGCTTCATCAGCCGTACGGGTGATCACTCACTCGTGTCTTCCCATTTAGGTTGTAATTGTGACTTAGCTCAGCATCAACCGTGCGTATGAGCCTGTCAGCCATACTAGTGAGGCTTCACTCGTACGTCTGACTAAGTCTAACATAGTCAAACATCTAAATCTCGTTCCTGCAGTTCCTGTAACCACATATAAACACGGATAGGATAATAACAAGCAATCATGGTAGCCAATAAACTGTTGTACATGCAATGGACGTGGGTAGATGTCTAGGGACTTGCATAAAATGCATCAACAGAAGGTATGAGTTGTAAGGAAATGAAGGAGGTGAATTTATAAGAAAATCTATGACAGAACAATTAAAATGGACGATCGTATTTAAAGCGGATCCTAATTCCCTTGATTACCGGAGAGTCAAATCTTATTAAGAAGATTTTCTTCAAATCCCTTGAAATCTGGGAATCAATCATATCTACGTCAAATGATAAGATGAATCTACACTTACTCATTTCACTCTTCTATGTTAGCTTTATTCGTACTCTTCATATAAATGGATTGTTTATCCAAATTATTCGCTGCTGATAAAACTCTAATTTTCAGCCCGTATGCATCATGAAAACATACTTATTATCATTCACGACCTTTCCACTCAAATTTCGGGACGAAATTTCTTTAACGGGTAGGTACTGTGACAACCCAGAAATTTCCAACTAAATTTAAACTTTAATCTTTATATGTTTCCGACACGATAAGCAATATTTGTTAAGTTAAATTTTAAGAATTTTAAACTATGTTCATACATTCATTCAACCTCGACCAAGTTCCAACGATTCACGAACCATTAAACGAATATGATTATATATGTATATGTGTATATATATTATAACTTGAAACGTAAACAAAATATTAGATTAAATACTTTATATGATTGTATCTGTTTCAAAATGTTTATCAATGGAATTAGAAGATAAGATCAAATGATTGAATTATCAGATATATTGAATTATTATTACAAGTCTCTGTTGAAAGGCCCACGTTGATTTGAGAAATCTTTCCATTTTAACAATATTCGGAAAATGGTAAAGTGATTTTTAAATAAGAACAAATTGCCAATCATTGAGAACTAGACAAAGAATAGTGGAAGATTGAATCTCATAAAGACTCGATTGATCTATTTAGTTTCAAACGTACAAAAAACGTTTTCAGTTTAAAAAGAACTTTATTATTAAAACGTATATAACTTTTATAAATATCTAGAACCATTTTTGACAACTCATTACTTAACTAGTATGATAAAGATAAAGATAACGATATTTATATTTTATTTTATTAAATATATATAACGATTTAAATTAATATTATATATATTTATATGCGTATTATACGTACATAGTTTTATACTTTTACTATACTTAAACTTTACCTTTACTTTATTTTTACTTTACTTTAACTTTAATAATTCACTTTAATAATTCATACTTTAATAATTTACTTTAATAATTCATACTTTAATAATTCACTTTAATAATTCATACTTTAATAATTCACTTTAATAATTCATACTTTAATAATTCACTTTAATAATTCATACTTTAATAATTCACTTTAATAATTCAAAAATCTATTATAAATAGAATTCAATAGGTTTCATTATTTCATAGAAACTTGAAAATATTTTTCTCTAAACTCTCTCAATCGATTTTACATATATATATTTACTCCGTATTATTTCAAGATATTATTAGTATACATAAAATATTACGACGGAGTGCTGTCCGAGTGATTTCGAAATTGTTTTTCGAGTGGGATAGGATTAAGGAAATTTTGGGTTATAGCTATGGAGGTGATTGAGTATGGTTCATGGGTATGCTCGTGAGGTCAATATAGTGTTTATCATTTTCGTTGCGTCTACGTACCTTTCCTGCAATATTGAATCTCAATATTGATACGTGAGTACTCATAATTTAACTTTTACATACTAATAGTGTATCCCTGACTAGTGCTCGAGTATTTAGGATTATGCATGCTTGTACTTTTGATATTGCCCTTAGACAGGTTAGGTTGAATCTTAAATTAGTTACACTTGCGGTTGAGATAAGGTATAAGATATGCATGTCCTTGGAAAGCTAGCGAAAAATTAAGAACTTTTCCTTTAGATATCGAATGGTTTCGATGAACGGATTAGAAGTTATAATCAATTGAATTTTCGATATTTTTATTAAAAATGATTATTATTATCGTCGTTTTTATCGTCGTTCTAGTTTTATCTTATTATTATTATCATTATTATTATCTTTATCAATAAAAGGGATTTATTATTAAAAATTGTTATTTTTGTTATTATTACTATCGTTATTATCGTTAAAGTTATAATTAGTATTATTATTATTATCCAATTATTATTATTATTATTATTATTATTATTATTGGTATTATTATTATTATTATCATTATTAATATATATATATATATCATTATTTAAAAATGGTTATTGTTATTGTTATTATTATTATTATTATTATTATTATTATTACTATATTATCATTAAGATAATTATTAGTATTATCGTTAATAATGTTATAGTAACTATCATTATTAATATTAGTGTAATTAAAATAAATATTTGTAACACCTAATTATTTTGATTACTATTATTATCATTATTATGAACACGATATAAAAGATGATTAAAAGCTATTAAACGAAACGATTAGGAAATAATGGGTAAGAGTATCATGATGAAATTAAAATATTATAAGATATTGATTTAGATAAAATTATCGTTCTTATTATTTTTATCATTACTATTATTATTAAAAGTATCGTTAGTATTAAAACTATCATTTTAACAAAAATTATCATTTTAATAGAAATGTCATTGTTACTATAAAATATCATTATTATTATTATTTTAAATAAAATTATTATTTTAAAGATAATATTAAAAATTATCGTAAATTTTAAAGATATCATAATTAGAATTATCGTCTTATCATAATGTCATCTTAGTAATTATAAATAATGATATTTTTATAATAATAATTATTATTACAAAATAATACAACTTTTACTTACTATCATTATAGATATTATTTTATCAAATAAAAATGTGATACAAACATATTTTACTATGTGTAATAACTTACTTTAATAATACCTATCATATTATCTTTATGATATTAAATGAACCCTATAAATTTTATTACTTAATATATATAAAAGTATATTTTATTATATAAATTTAATATAAAATTTTATTTATTAATAAATAAATTATATTATTTACTCTAATAAATCTTTTAAAAATATTTAAAAATATAAAACAACGATATTTAAACTACATATTAATCATGTATAGATTTTTGAAAATTATTTTGAGTCAAATTTACTTTTGTTGACTTTTGCATATTAGTCTCGAGCATTAGGATTGTGGTACACTATGACTTGACCTAATTTGTTAGACAAATATTGACCAACATATAATTATATATAATTAATTTAGGTTCGTGAATCCGAGGCCAACCTTGCACTTGTTCCATGACGTTATATGTATTTTTACTATGAAATACAGTATGGTGAGTTTCATTTGCTCCCTTTTACTCATTACATTTTTGGGCTGAGAATACATGCAATGTTTTAATAACTGTTTTGCAATATTTATATGCGTGAGTTTCATTTACTCCCTTTTTAAATGCTTTTGCAATATATATTTTTGGGACTGAGAATACATGCGCAACTTTTATAACTGTTTTACGAAATAGACACAAGTAATCGAAACTACATTGTATGGTTGAATGATCGAATCGAATATGCCCCTATATGGTCTGGTAATCTAAGAATTAGGGAACAGACACCCTAATTGACGCGAATCCTAAAGATAGATCTATTGGGCCTAACAAACCCCATCCAAAGTACCGGATGCTTTAGTACTTCGAAATTTATATCATGTCCGAAGGAGGATCCCGGAATGATAGGGGATATTCTTATATGTATCTAGTTAATGTCGGTTACCAGGTGTTCACCATATGAATGATTATTTTTGTCTCTATGCATGGGACGTATATTTATGAGAACTGGAAATGAAATTCTTGTGGTCTATTAAAATGATGAAAATAAATGATTATGATAAACTAATGAACTCACCAATCTTTTGGTTGACACTTTAAAGCATGTTTATTCTCAGGTGTTAAAGAAATCTTCCGCTGTGCATTTGCTCATTTTAAAGATATTACTTGGAGTCTTTCATAGCATATTTCGAAGAACGTTGCATTTGAGTCATTGAGTTCATCAAATATTATTATTAAATCAATTTATAGTTGGAGAGTGGATATTATGAAATGGTATGCATGCCTGTCAATTTTCGATGTAAAGAAAGATTGTCTTTTAAAAACGAATGCAATGTTTGTAAAATGTATCATATAGAGGTCAAATACCTCGCAATGTAATCAACTATTGTGAATCGTTTATAATGTATATGAACGGGTCCTTTTAACGTTCCCAGGTATACTCGGGGTCTTGTGTGAATTCCAACGGATAGAATATTGTTTTGTTTATAGCGTTTAAATCTTACGATTCATAAATTCTACGAAGTGCATTTTATTATTAATGCGGAAGTTATTTAAAGGATTTAACAAGAGTGTCATTGATTAGGTTTTATCAGAAAGAGATAATGACGTCATACAAGCATTTCAATACACTTGAAATGTGTTATGAATAATAGTGAACTTATTTAAACCTTGAGCGTTTATGCCACAATATTAGGGTAGACAAAATAGATAGAGTTCGTGAAAATCAAGGTCACGATATTTGATAGAGATAGTCATTGTTTACAACAGGAATATCTTAATGATGAATATGAGTTGAAAATTAGAGTTTTATCGACATTAAATAATATGGATAAAACGATTCGATTATAGAAAGATTATAAACGAAGCTATCGCAAAAGATTGAAATGAGAAAATTAAATGTTCGCTTTAACTTTTGATGTAGTCACGATTGATTTCCGGAATTCAAGGAATTAAAGAAATCTTCGAAATCTTTATAAGATTTGATTCTCCGGTAATTACGGAAATTAGGAGTTTCTTTAATTAAATGCGGTGAATTGCCTCGATTGCTGTGTCTGGAATTTTGCTATAAATTAGCTTCTTCCGTTTCATTATCTTCACCACTTCTATACTTTCTTTCTTAATTCATACTTCCAAAATATTTGTTAATATGCTCAATCCAGTTCTTGTTCTTGACCTTATATTGGTTATCGCCACAATCTTCCTTCTTTTCCAACTCCCACCAGAGGAGTCTGTTTACTTCTATTATGCTCTAGTATTTATCGTATTTTTAGTTCTCCCGTGTCTTTATATTGCTATACGCATTGATATACACGGTTTGTAATTTTGATGTCATTATCGGGCTTTATATTTTCCCTTATGTCGGAGCTCTTTGTCTTTTTATTCTCCTCTCAACTCTAAGTAAAGCGAGTATTGGTCTAGAATTTGTAGGTATGGAGTTTCGAATGGACCTACTGTTCTAAGCGTAATATCACGATTTGATTTGATAAATTACCAGAATTGCTGAGAATAGAACTATCAAGAATATATTTTCTTGATATGTTCAGAGTTTAAGTAGAATGTAAGAGTCGTGTAACATGAAAAATGATGATCATAAAATCTATGAATCATCATCTTCCATTAAAAATTTAGCATGACTTACTGTAATATAATCACGTTGGTCTGACGTCATTATATTATACTAACTCATGCTTCAATTCCCAACACTACTTCAAATCATTCATAATTTAAACTTGAATTTTACATAATATAAAAACTAATACAGTTTCCTTTATGATGTAATAAAGATATCGCAAGGAGACAGTTAATTGCGATCAAGAATCGTTATGAAGATATCTTCAGAAATATAGAGGATATTTATAACGAATGATACAATGATATCTTAGAATTTCTAAGATCGAAGGATGATAAAGAAGATTTGTCCGTAAAGGTTTAGAGTCAGGAGTAAGGTATTCGTCAATGACCTCAGCAGATACTGAATCATTTGGATTCTTTGAAGGCAGGTTTAATCTTTGTGATTTGTCCACAGCCTCCTTCATACTTTGCTCAATCCATTTTCCAGTCCCAAATCTGAGCTTATACCATTTTTTATTATCAAAGTTTTGGCCCTTAAGACCTTCTACAATGTTTGAATCATCGGTTATCAATGGTTTCAAGAATTTTTTTTTTAGATGATTAAACGCTGACTGTAATCATCAACGGATCTAATGGTTGACGAATAGGCGTTGTTGATTTCAAAAGTAATGAATGATAATTTCGGTGGTTTGATGTGATAATTCATTGTAGAATACGAATGAATATAATTCATGAATGTAGTAATCTTTAGGAAGATAACACCTGCTAAAGCTTTACTTGAATTCCGATATATTAATTTCAGAATGTGTAATTGATTTTGTATGAAGATGATTGTGTATCATTGTGAAGGTAGTGCGTATAATTAATGATTTATGAATCGAAATTGAAGAATGTACAGTGTATTAATGTGAGATGTGAATATTTCTCGGATATTACCTACCCGTTAAAATATTTTCACAATTACCAGTTTGTACAACATAATTTACAATCTTTATGAAGATATACGTTCATATATGTATTCTTCAGATGTAATCATGGATTTAATGAGTTAATATATATTAAACTCATCTTATTTGCGGTTTGGAACGAGAGTAAATAATCTCCAAAACCTTTAGAGATTTCATAATTGTTGCGAAATATTTCGCTAATGAAGTTATGAATCAATACATTGTTTATTGTGTTAAAGCAGTGATTAACAATTGTTAAGTCATTAACGAAGGATGTACATCATAGTATATTAGTGATATGAATTAACCAAGTAGTACATACTAGTTGAGATTCACACGTGATTGCTTAGTACGACAAGATTTATTATTGTTCCAATCATATATATATAAGGTATACATATATAATTCTTCACGAAGAATGAGTCAATATATCTTAACTCATTATTACCAATATTCCTTGGTATTTATGGGCTTATGATGTTGATGTTTGAGGTACTGAGTGTGATGTTGAGGCGTGGAATGTGGATGTTGTTATTGGTGGTGTTGATGGTACTGGTGGTGCTGGTGGTGATGCTGGTTATGCTGCTGGTGATGCTGCTGGTGTTCGTAGGTTTCGCACCATATTCTCCAGAGCCACTACTCGAGCGCAAAGCTCGTTGACTTCTTCTACTATTCTGGGATGATTGGCGGTTGGAACAAGGAGGTGAATGAGATCTAAAATCTTCGATATTATATATTCGTGACGGGATACCCTGGAAAGAAGAGAGAAAATGGTGTTCCGAACTGGTTCACCGGTAAGTGCTTCAGGTTCTTCGCCAAGAGGTGAATTTGATTGGTGAAAGGGATCACCTTCTTCTTGCCTCCATTGATTGAGGCGGCTATGAACCCATCCCCAATTCATCCAGAATAGATGATGGCTGATTGGTTCGTTTGTTCCGGTTACGCTGCCGTTGGAGCTCGAGGAGTTCGAGAAATTCATATTATGTGTTTGGAATAGGGTTTGATATGAAATAGGTATTGAATACTGAATGATATATTCGTCTCCTTGAATACGTATTTATAGCAAAAAAAAAATATCCGTGATTTTCGGAGGAAATTTAGGAAAATGGTAGACAAAGTTTACTGGGATAGATATGATAAGATATGATAAGATATAATGTGTCCTCCATTTATGTAATAATGGCGGTATGACGTGTCGAGATAAGTATGTAATCAGATAATCTTTCGATTGAAGACTTTTAATTCTTAATGGTCTATTCATGTCTAGGGGCTTGAGCTATAGGATCCTTTAAATCGGTAATCCAAACCCTTACATTCTAGAGTTTCGTAGACGCCACTTGTCAAGAAAATTCAATGATCAAAAATAACGAGAAAGCAAAGATTTTTGAAAGTAATGAATATGAATAGTGATGACATTATAATATCTTTGAGATTCTCGATAACTCAATGACATTTTCCGGTTCGCAAACCGATGCAGAAAGGCATAAGGCATATAGGTACGTGATATAACAGGGAGTTATATACGTTTGAGTATGAATAGTAACATATATATTCATGGATAATATTTCATGTAATACATATGTAATACACTAACCATGATAGATGACTTAGGAATGTCAAGAATTTCAGAAATCATAGTGTCGCATTTAGATGCGGTGGCGCAATTTAGATAATACTTTGGGAAATTAGCAGAGTTCTTAGATTGGCTTGTGTCACACCCCCCAAAATGGACCAGGGGTAATTGTGACCAATCATATCATAACACAGTTGTATAAACGAGAACGACTCTGTATGAGACTTTTTAAATAAAACCTTTGTTAATAAAATAGCGGAAGCAGTAATTGTCATAACCCGTTCTTAACCATAAGAACGTGTTAGATAACGTATGATTTCATTGCGAGGTATTGACCTCTATATGCGACATTTTTAAAAGAAACTGCATATATTATACATTACAAACCACAACCGTTATTTTTGTTACAAGCTTTAGACAATAAAAAGATGATTATCGTTTAGCGATAATCTTCGACTTACAAACTTTACAAATGATAATAACAACACGGTTTCTAGCATATTTTACAGTACAACATCTCGGATATGCAGTTTTATTTTTGACACAAACATGCGTACGCAAGATCCTGGTTAGATCCAACATGATGCAGCGGAAGCTTTAGAAATCACCTGAGAATAAACATGTTTTAAAAGGTCAACATAAAGTTGGTGAGATATAGGTTTAGTGCCGGCAGCAATATATATATATATAGACCACAAGATTTCGTATATAAACAGTTTCATAAAAGTATTCTAAGTGGTTGAGCACTTGGTAACCATACTTAACATTTTCACGTCGCATATTCCCTTTAATATGAAATCTTACTACACCGTACCAAGTGTAGTCACCAAACGAAGTACTGTGCAACCGTTGAATACTGGTCGTCCAGTCCGGTTGGGGTTGTCAGGCCCGATAGATCTATCAACAGGATTCGCGTTTACAATACCGCTGTAAATATTAGTTACCAAGCTACAGGGAAGTATGCCAGTGGTACAACTCAACGTAGAATATATTTTTCAGTTACTTGTGTCCATAATGTAAAACATAAAATACATGTATTCTCATCCCGAAATATTTAGAGTTTAAAAGTGGGACTATATACTCACTCTTGTCTTGATGATATAAATAATTTGACTCGGTCTTCCGGTTGATATCACGAACCTATCCATATATAATATATCAATATGTTTTCATTTTTAAACAAACGTTATAAATATATACTTGTTATACTTTTAATACTTTGAATAATTCCTTAGTCCGTAGTTAGCAGTCCGATGTTAGTAATTCAATTTTAATGGTTCATTTTTAGATGTTTAATATACCCGCAATGAAATAAATAAAACCCCCAACGAAATCAACAAAACCCCATCGTATATGTGTTGGTCGAGATTAATCTTGACCCACGGTACCGGTGTTGTCAAATGACGTGTTGCGTACATAAAGTACCGGTGTTGTCAAATGACGTGTTGCGTACAAACATGGGATCTTATGATTAATCTTCTCGTATTGTTTACGGGTGATCCTGAACCATATAAAATTGAATTATAAGTACATATATATAAAATATCATGTTATCTTAGAAATATGTGATTTATATCATTTTTTTCCAATTGATCCCGTAGTTGAAATGATCTAGGATAACCAATTTTGTTTCGGTCATAGTTTCTTCGTTACAAATCCGTTTTCGTTGATTCAAATTGCCATCTTCTTGGATCGAGTTCTTCTTTAAGACTATGAACTGTAAATACCTTGGTTTGTATTCAAAATCATACGGCATAAGTGAAACATTAGTGAAACATATGAAGTTAAACATTTTTGTTACAACAAAATCATTTAATGACCATTTTTCTAAAAATACTTATACTTTGAAAAACCAAGTTTTACCTTGTTAAATTAGCATATACATAAGTTATATTACAGGTCTTGAAGTATTTTAAAAGTTAAGTTAGAAGGATCTATTTAGTTTGCAAACAAGTTTGAAAACATTCAAACTATGTTCTTGTTGTTAAACTTTTGTACCACAAAATAAGATAGCTATATATATATGAATTGAATAAGGTTATGAACATAGATTCTACCTCAAGTTCCTTGGATAAGTTTGCTGTAAAAGAGGAGTAAGAAGCTAGAATCAAAAGGGTGATAGAAGTGGATGAAAGATTGGGAGTAAGTTGGTGTTCTTGGAGGGTTTTCTTGAAGTGTTTTTGTATGGTTTTCTTATGGTGTTTTAGTATGGTTTTTGAAGCTAGATCTTCTTGGAAACTTTGCTGAATTGATTAAGGGTTTTAAGGGTTGTGAAAGAGTGTGTGTTTAACTAAAAATGAGGTTAGAAAATGAACTAGAAATGGTGATACTTATAACCTAAAAAAAACGTGTATCATGTAATACATGATAAGATTTTTAGTTTGTAATTTTGTTAATTAGTCAAGTAATCATCCAAAAGTAATTACCTAGCTCTAAGGGCATGAATAATGGCTGGTTAGGTGGTGATTTTGATGTGTATTTACTATTAGTAAATACGTATAGGAGCTAGGTATGATACGAGTACAAATACTCTAGGTATACGTATAGAAATTTTGTGAAAAATGAAATGAGGATTCAAATATAGCTATCTTTTGTGAATACACTTATATGGTTTTATGTATTTAAGTTCTTTAAAAGTAATTAAATACATTACTTATACAATATATGTATAACATTATAAGTCTTAAGTATTTATGTCAAATAACGTTACGTATAGTTATTGTTTTGAAAACTTAAGTTAGTAGTTTCAAAATACACATATAACTTGTTGTTATTAATACAAAATGAGATATTAAAACATTTATTAATCATGTTAAATATGTATATATACATTTATATACACAAACGTATAATTATCATATATTGTATAGTTCGTGATATCATCGGTCAAACTAGACGGTCAAACGTTGTGTAAAACTCTTTTCGGAAATATAAGTCTCGACAATTTGGATTGCTTATCATGTTGGCAAGGTTTAATTTATGTAAATATTAATCTTATAAGTATAGTATGATCGAAAAAGTGCGGGTCGTTACATTACCTCCCCGTTAAATAAATTTCGTCCCGAAATTTTAAAATTGTACCTATTTTGCGTCATCGAGAAACAAGTGTGGATACTTTTGCTTCATCTGATCCTCTCGTTCCCAAGTAAACTCGGGACCTCTTCTAGCATTCCAACGAACCTTAACAATCGGTATATTGCTCTGTTTGAGCTGTTTAACTTCACGGTCCATGATTTCGATTGGTTCTTCGACGAATTGTAGTTTCTCGTCGACATGGATTTCTTCAAGAGGAATGGTGAGGTCTTCCTTTGCAAGACACTTCTTCAGGTTTGAGACGTGAAAGGTATTATGTACTCCAGCGAGTTGTTGCGGTAACTCGAGCCGATAAGCTACCGGTCCAATGCGTTCGATGATCTTAAACGGGCCTACGTACCTTGGGTTCAGTTTACCCCTTTTTCCAAAACGTATCACACCTTTCCAAGGTGACACCTTTAGCATAACCATGTCCCCGACCTGAAACTCTAATGGTTTCCTTCGGACATCGGCGTAGCTCTTTTGGCGACTACGGGCTGTTTTCAATCTCTCCTTGATTTGTACTATCTTCTCGGTCGTTTCGTGTATGATTTCGGGACCAGTTAAATGTCGATCTCCTACTTCATTCCAACAGATAGGAGATCTACACTTCCTTCCGTACAATGCTTCGAATGGTGCAGCTCCAATGCTCGCATGATAACTATTATTATACGAGAATTCTGCTAACGGTAGATATTTATCCCATCCGTTTCCAAAATCGATCACACATGCCCTGAGCATGTCTTCAAGAGTCTGAATTGTTCTTTCACTCTGCCCGTCGGTCTGCGGATGATATGCGGTACTCATATCCAAACGAGTTCCTAATGCCTCCTGTAGTGATTGCCAGAATTTTGAGGTAAATCTACTATCACGATCGGATATAATGGAAATAGGTATTCCATGCCTTGAAACAACTTCCTTTATATACAATCGTAATAGTTTCTCCATTCTATCCGTTTCCTTTATAGGTAAGAAATGTGCAGACTTGGTGAGACGATCAACAATCACCCAAATGGTGTCGTATCCCCAGGCAGTCTTTGGTAACTTCGTGATGAAATCCATAGTAATACCATCCCATTTCCATTCTGGAATTTCTGGTTGTTGAAGTAACCCTGACGGCTTTTGGTGTTCTGCTTTGACTTTGGAACAAGTCAAACATTCCCCAACATATGTTGCAACGTCGGTCTTTAAATTTGGCCACCAATAACGTGTCTTAAGATCTTGATACATCTTTCCAACTCCAGGATGTATCGAGTATCTTGTCTTATGTGCCTCATTCAATATCAACTTCCTTAATCCACCCAACTTCGGTACCCAAATACGATTTGCAAAATACCGAATTCCATCTTCCCGTACAACAAGTTGTTTCTCGTACTTTTTCATTATTTCATTCTTTATGTTTTCTTCATTGAGTGCTTCTCGTTGAACTTCTTTGATTTGTGAGTTGAGATTCATGCGAATTTTTATATTCATTGCTCGAACTCGAATTGGTTCTCGTTCCTTTCTGCTTAAAGCATCGGCCACCACGTTCGCCTTTCCGGGATGATAACGAATTTCACAATCATAGTCGTTTATTAACTCGACCCACCTACGTTGCCTCATGTTCAATTGTTTCTGATCAAAAATATGTTGAAGGCTTTTATGATCAGTGAACACAGTGAATTTAACCCCATACAAGTAGTGTCTCCACATCTTCAATGCAAACACGACTGCTCCCAATTCTAGATCATGCGTCGTATAATTCCGCTCGTGAATCTTCAATTGTCGGGATGTAAATGCAATAACTTTCTTCCGTTGCATAAGAACGCAACCAAAACCTTGTCGCGAAGCGTCACAATATATTTCAAAATCATCGTTCCCTTCTGGTAACGATAAAATAGGCGCCGTAGTCAATTTCTTTTTCAGTAATTGAAATGCACTCTCCTGCTCCGAGGTCCATTCGTATTTCTTCCCTTTTTGCGTTAATGCTGTCAACGGCTTAGCTATTCGGGAAAAATCTTGAATAAACCTTCTATAATAACCGGCTAAACCCAAAAATTGGCGTATCTGTGTTGGTGTCTTAGGAGTCTCCCATTTTTCAATAGCTTCAGTTTTTGCTGGATCAACCTGAATTCCTTCGCTATTAACAACGTGACCAAGAAATTGCACTTCTTTCAACCAGAAAGCACACTTAGAAAATTTAGCATAAAGTTGTTCTTTTCTCAACAACTCCAGTATCAACCTTAAATGCTCTTCATGCTCTTGCTCACTCTTGGAATAGATAAGAATATCATCAATGAAAACGATAACAAACTTATCTAAATACGGACTACAAACTCGATTCATGAGGTCCATGAATACAGCTGGCGCATTCGTCAATCCAAACGGCATAACCAAAAATTCGTAATGACCATAACGTGTCCGAAAAGCAGTTTTCGGAATGTCCTCTTCTTTGACGCGTAGTTGATGATAGCCCGATCTTAAGTCGATTTTCGAATAAACACATGATCCTTGCAATTGATCAAATAAGTCATCAATTATCGGTAGTGGATACCGATTCTTGATAGTTAACTTATTTAATTCACGATAATCTATACACATCCTGAAAGATCCATCTTTCTTCTTAACAAACAAAATTGGAGCTCCCCACGGTGAAGTACTTGGTCGTATGAATCCACGGTCCAGTAATTCTTTTAACTGACTTTGAAGTTCTTTTAACTCGGACGGTGCAAGTCTATATGGAGCACGAGCCACTGGTGCAGCTCCTGGTACTAAATCTATTTGAAATTCTACCGATCTAAATGGAGGTAATCCCGGCAATTCTTCCGGAAAAACTTCAGGAAAATCTCTTGCCACAGGCACGTCGTTGATGCACTTTTCTTTCTTTTCGACTTTATTAACATGTGCTAAAATAGCGTAACATCCCTTTTCTAAACACTTCTTGGCTTTCAAACAGCTAATGAGTTTTAGCTTTGAATTACCCTTCTCTCCATAAATCATCACCGGTATTTTATCCTTACCAGGAATACGAATTGCCTTCTTAGCACAAACAACTTCCGCTCCTATTTTGGACATCCAGTCCATGCCGACTATTACATCAAAACCTCCTAATTCTACGGGTATTAAGTCGATTTTAAACGTTTCTCCGGCTAGATTTATTTCACAACCACGACAAATTTTATCGGCTTTGATTAGTTTACCATTAGCTAACTCAATCAAGTACTTAGCATCTAGAGGTAATGATGAACAATTCAATTTAGTGTAAAAATTTATACACACGTAACTTCTATCGGCGCCAGTATCAAATAAAATAGATGCTGATAAGTTATTGATGGTAAACGTACCCGTAACAAGCTCCGGGTCTTCACGTGCCTCTCTAGCATTAATAACAAACGCTCTTCCACGTGCAGGTCCGCCATTCTTTTCTGGATTCGGGCACTGACTCTTATAATGACCTTGTTTTCCACACCCAAAACAAGTAACGTTAGCCAAAGCAGTTCTATTTGCGTTGGTAGCAGGAGTCTTGTTACCATTCGTAACGAGAGCCTTACAATCTTCAGCAAGATGACCCTGTCGATTGCATTTGGTGCACAACACACTACAGTAACCAAAGTGATGTTTGTGACAACGGTTGCATAAAGGACTTTGTCCTTTGTAACCAAAGCCTGAACCGCTACCCGCACCTTTCGGGGTTTCTGGTTTCTTAAAAGATTGCTGTTGGTAACCTCGATCATAATTTCCGTTCCACTTCCTTTTGTTACTCGATACCTTCACCTCAGTAGTGAATGCTTTCTTATCCAGAATGACCTGATCCATTAACTCGTTCGCCATGGTTATAGCTTCATGAATTGTCTTAGGTTTCGACGCCGTAACGTTTGCCTTGACCTTTCTAGGCAAACCACCTTTGTACATTTCAATCTTCCGTGCTTCGGTTGGAACCAATTCAGGACATAGTAAAACCAATTCCATGAATCGCTGATTGTAGTTGGTGATTTCAGTACCAACCACCTTCAAACTTCGTAACTCATCTTCTAACTTAATAACCTCATTCCTTGGACAATACTCGGTGATTATCATTGCTTTGAATTCTTCCCATGGAGTATCATAAGCTACATCTCCTCCTACCGCCTTCACATAATTCTTCCACCATGTGAGTGCACTATCTTGTAAAGTGCACGATGCATACTTAGTCATGTCTTTTTCATCACAACCACTGATTTTGAACACCGTCTCCATCTTTTCTATCCATCGGGTTAAACCGATCGGTCCTTCCGTTCCACTGAATGATGAGGGCTTGCAAGCTTGAAAAGTTTTGTAAGTGCACCCCACACGAGGATTTGGGTTAACTGCAGCACCTCTTGCAGCCTCGACCCATAACATTCTGTCGTTCACTCGCTGGTTGATGAGTTCCTCGAGTTCTTGTTCCGTCATTCGATTCAATCGCGCCATTTCCTAATGAAAGAAAATAATTATTCACATGGAATATTATAGATGTAGTGTGTATTTATAGTACATTTATAGCTTGTTAATAATATGAACCAGGTATTATTATAAAAGCCTTTTCTTCTTATTAGCGTTTTATAATTATATCTTGGGTAGTACCTACCCGTTAATGTTCATACTTAATAGCTTAGTACAGAATCAATTACTACAATCTAAATAATACTTAACCATGGAAAATTATTGCATTTCATACTTCGCTATTTTACATATGCTTACATCAAACTTTAAACAAACCACACTAATAATATTATACAAAACATTATGTGATTCCATGGTTTAATACGGTAGCGCATCATTTGGTCTATTTCCCAAAACATTTATGTCCAGGGAATCCCCCAACGCGAATCCTAGCTGTCTCCCTACGTTTTGGCTGAGGTGCCGAAGAACTAGATGCGGGGATAGCACTAATAGGAATAGCGGGGATAGGGGTGGTAGTGTTGAGTGGAATTGGTGCCACATCATCCTTATTAAACTCAGGATTTGAATTTTCTAATTCATTAGCCTTTCGTTTCTTTCCTAGTTCGAACTCGTCTTTTGTAATTTCCTGTATTTCTTCCTCGGGTTCACTTTCCTCCTCGGGTTCACTTTCCTCCTCGGGTTCACTTTCCTCCTCGGGTTCACTTTCCGGGTTCTCTATAGTTGGTTCATCCGGAATTTGTGAGTCTTCCCCAAAAATACCACTTTCGTCATCGGATATGTTAATGACTGAAACACAATCTGAAGGTTCTGATTCGGAGTCGCTGAATGTGATAATAAGTTTCGAGCCCGACATCTATCACACAACAACTAACCCATTAGTACTTACATAATATTTACACATAAATTTTAACCAACAGTGATAAGCAATGGTTTTTTTTTTTTTAAATCAGACCCGGTCAAAGTCCAGACTTTACTAATGTATCCTAACGACTTCTCGGTTAGACACACTAATGCAAACCTGGTTCGCTAAGACCAACGCTCTGATACCACATGTCATAACCCGTTCTTAACCATAAGAACGTGTTAGATAACGTATGATTTCATTGCGAGGTATTGACCTCTATATGCGACATTTTTAAAAGAAACTGCATATATTATACATTACAAACCACAACCGTTATTTTTGTTACAAGCTTTAGACAATAAAAAGATGATTATCGTTTAGCGATAATCTTCGACTTACAAACTTTACAAATGATAATAACAACACGGTTTCTAGCATATTTTACAGTACAACATCTCGGATATGCAGTTTTATTTTTGACACAAACATGCGTACGCAAGATCCTGGTTAGATCCAACATGATGCAGCGGAAGCTTTAGAAATCACCTGAGAATAAACATGTTTTAAAAGGTCAACATAAAGTTGGTGAGATATAGGTTTAGTGCCGGCAGCAATATATATATATAGACCACAAGATTTCGTATATAAACAGTTTCATAAAAGTATTCTAAGTGGTTGAGCACTTGGTAACCATACTTAACATTTTCACGTCGCATATTCCCTTTAATATGAAATCTTACTACACCGTACCAAGTGTAGTCACCAAACGAAGTACTGTGCAACCGTTGAATACTGGTCGTCCAGTCCGGTTGGGGTTGTCAGGCCCGATAGATCTATCAACAGGATTCGCGTTTACAATACCGCTGTAAATATTAGTTACCAAGCTACAGGGAAGTATGCCAGTGGTACAACTCAACGTAGAATATATTTTTCAGTTACTTGTGTCCATAATGTAAAACATAAAATACATGTATTCTCATCCCGAAATATTTAGAGTTTAAAAGTGGGACTATATACTCACTCTTGTCTTGATGATATAAATAATTTGACTCGGTCTTCCGGTTGATATCACGAACCTATCCATATATAATATATCAATATGTTTTCATTTTTAAACAAACGTTATAAATATATACTTGTTATACTTTTAATACTTTGAATAATTCCTTAGTCCGTAGTTAGCAGTCCGATGTTAGTAATTCAATTTTAATGGTTCATTTTTAGATGTTTAATATACCCGCAATGAAATAAATAAAACCCCCAACGAAATCAACAAAACCCCATCGTATATGTGTTGGTCGAGATTAATCTTGACCCACGGTACCGGTGTTGTCAAATGACGTGTTGCGTACATAAAGTACCGGTGTTGTCAAATGACGTGTTGCGTACAAACATGGGATCTTATGATTAATCTTCTCGTATTGTTTACGGGTGATCCTGAACCATATAAAATTGAATTATAAGTACATATATATAAAATATCATGTTATCTTAGAAATATGTGATTTATATCATTTTTTTC
Organism: Rutidosis leptorrhynchoides; assembly: GCF_046630445.1. Classification (NCBI taxonomy): domain Eukaryota; kingdom Viridiplantae; phylum Streptophyta; class Magnoliopsida; order Asterales; family Asteraceae; genus Rutidosis; species Rutidosis leptorrhynchoides. Next base: position 49,403,243 of record NC_092333.1, read on the forward strand.
CAATTGATCCCGTAGTTGAAATGATCTAGGATAACCAATTTTGTTTCGGTCATAGTTTCTTCGTTACAAATCCGTTTTCGTTGATTCAAATTGCCATCTTCTTGGATCGAGTTCTTCTTTAAGACTATGAACTGTAAATACCTTGGTTTGTATTCAAAATCATACGGCATAAGTGAAACATTAGTGAAACATATGAAGTTAAACATTTTTGTTACAACAAAATCATTTAATGACCATTTTTCTAAAAATACTTATACTTTGAAAAACCAAGTTTTACCTTGTTAAATTAGCATATACATAAGTTATATTACAGGTCTTGAAGTATTTTAAAAGTTAAGTTAGAAGGATCTATTTAGTTTGCAAACAAGTTTGAAAACATTCAAACTATGTTCTTGTTGTTAAACTTTTGTACCACAAAATAAGATAGCTATATATATATGAATTGAATAAGGTTATGAACATAGATTCTACCTCAAGTTCCTTGGATAAGTTTGCTGTAAAAGAGGAGTAAGAAGCTAGAATCAAAAGGGTGATAGAAGTGGATGAAAGATTGGGAGTAAGTTGGTGTTCTTGGAGGGTTTTCTTGAAGTGTTTTTGTATGGTTTTCTTATGGTGTTTTAGTATGGTTTTTGAAGCTAGATCTTCTTGGAAACTTTGCTGAATTGATTAAGGGTTTTAAGGGTTGTGAAAGAGTGTGTGTTTAACTAAAAATGAGGTTAGAAAATGAACTAGAAATGGTGATACTTATAACCTAAAAAAAACGTGTATCATGTAATACATGATAAGATTTTTAGTTTGTAATTTTGTTAATTAGTCAAGTAATCATCCAAAAGTAATTACCTAGCTCTAAGGGCATGAATAATGGCTGGTTAGGTGGTGATTTTGATGTGTATTTACTATTAGTAAATACGTATAGGAGCTAGGTATGATACGAGTACAAATACTCTAGGTATACGTATAGAAATTTTGTGAAAAATGAAATGAGGATTCAAATATAGCTATCTTTTGTGAATACACTTATATGGTTTTATGTATTTAAGTTCTTTAAAAGTAATTAAATACATTACTTATACAATATATGTATAACATTATAAGTCTTAAGTATTTATGTCAAATAACGTTACGTATAGTTATTGTTTTGAAAACTTAAGTTAGTAGTTTCAAAATACACATATAACTTGTTGTTATTAATACAAAATGAGATATTAAAACATTTATTAATCATGTTAAATATGTATATATACATTTATATACACAAACGTATAATTATCATATATTGTATAGTTCGTGATATCATCGGTCAAACTAGACGGTCAAACGTTGTGTAAAACTCTTTTCGGAAATATAAGTCTCGACAATTTGGATTGCTTATCATGTTGGCAAGGTTTAATTTATGTAAATATTAATCTTATAAGTATAGTATGATCGAAAAAGTGCGGGTCGTTACAGTAATACATGTATACATTATTATTAAAACGTAAAATAAATGTTTATGAACTAAAATATAATATGCGATGTGGACTCCATGCAAGCATCAAATCTATCATCACAAAGTTGCAAACAGCTAGCTCAATCATCACCTGAGACAAAACATGCTTAAAGTGTCAACCAAAAGGTTGAGTGAAATTCACAGGTTTATAAATAATATCCAAAGTTTTAGACCACAAGATTTAGTTTAAAGTTGATTGATATAGAAATATCAATCTAAAAGTGTTGCTGCATTTTGTAATATCGCTACTAAACAAGTTTACCCTATGACACCTTGTACTGTCAGTGTCGTGGAATCATTATTATGTAACCAAAGACCAATGGTCGAATGGTTAGAGACGTTACTCTCAATAGGCCTACTCACAATAATTAAGTTTGCATTTAAACGTAGCAATTGACGATATTACGGTAGGGATTTAGCATGAATCAAAGCATGACATCATAGCTAACAATTTAGTACTTGTGTCTAAGTGTAAAACAGTTATAAAGCAAGCATGTGTCTCACCCCAAAAGTTATAAATAGTTAAGTAAATAGTAAAAGTGGGGCTATGAAAATCACCTTAGTAGCACAAAAGAGTATTCCACGAAAGAATTGAATGGAAGGACGTGACCGAGATCTCAACCTAGAGATAGAACGTATGATCAGACATTGCCTAACAGACAATAGTATATAGTACTATATTGATAGTAATGGTTCACTAAAGAATTTCCATTTTCGGAAGGTTACTATTTATGGAAAGTTTCCACTTATAGTAATTTTTCAATTTTAAAAAGTTCGGGTTAATCTTTAGCAAGACGTTGTATAACTTTACTCAAACTTCGTTGCTATCAAATAAGTCAGGAATGACCAGATGTAACAGGGGCCCCAGGACTCTTGACCAGAATCTAAGTCATGGCATTCGAGATCCACAAGCTTACCCATAAATGGCAACCTAGACATCATTCACTTACGACCGTGAGTAGCGATGAAGTTCACATGAATTATACATTATCTTTGATTAACCTTCACTTTAGGTTTATATGTTATTATATATATTATATTATATTTATTAATGTATTAACAATTTGATTATCTTATATTATATACTATAAGTTATTATTATTAAATTAATATAGTTATAAAATAAGTGTTTATTAACAATGTATCGTTATTAACTTACATTATATGCATTATACTTTATTATATAGTATACTTAGTTGTTAACCGTAAGTTATAATAATAATATTAATTTAGTATATGTAATATACTTATGTTAATCGAAAATCATACTAATATATGTTAATTCGAATATTAATTCATTAAATATTATATTTATAATTTTTATAAACTTAGATAATTATACAATTCAGTAGGATATTTTATAAAAATAATTTTATCAAGTTTTTGTATTTATTTCCCACTTTTCTTTATATATATACTCGATTTATATTAATCAAATTTAATTAGGTAATAAATAATTTTATATTTTTTACAGTTTCTATATTATGTAAAAATGTTATAAAAATTATTAAATCAAATTTTATATCAAAATATTATTTATTTAATGTTTTCTAATTATTTAACCATTGTAATCGGCCTATAATTAAATATATAGGAAAAATAATTTAAAATTAATTTTTATATTTTTTTAAAGTATCTAGTGATTCTACTAATCATATAAAAATTTTATAAAAATATTTAATACACGTTTGTATTTATTTTGTATTTTTTTTATTATTTCTCTCGGTTTAGAATAATACAAAAGTAAATTCTTTTTAAATACTAATCTTCCCATTTATTTAATTTTTATAATTTTTGCTTGTTTATAAAAGTATAATAATCTCAAAAAAAAATTATAATTATTTTTATTACTGTTTAATATTTTATTACGAATTTTATATTGTTTTTTTGTTTAAATACTACATAATTCGTATTTAATTATAAATAATATTCCATAAATTATCAAAATTATTTTTATACATCATAATACTTATAATACTAATTATAACATGTAAAAATAATTTATATATATTAAATTCAAATTTTTAAAGAATATACAAAAAAATAAAAGCAATTCGATCAAAAATATAGAAAATACCTCAAGTACTTTCCCAAGTTTGTGAGAGAGTTTTTCCAAAGATTTGATACAAGTTTTTATAAAATCGAAGTGGGTATTTATAGGAAAAAAAATGGCTGGTGAAAAGAAAAAATATAAATAAAATAAAGGTGCTAGTTTTGAAAAAAATAAAAACATGTTAAAAATGTTTTTAATAAGTTTTTGTTTTTGAAAATATTTAGTCAAAATTCATGGGCTCATTATTTAATTTATAAAAAAATCTCTTTTTTTATAAGCTAAATATATATATATATATATATATATATATATATATATATATATATATATATATATATATATATATAATGATTAAAATAACTTATCATTTAATTAATAATTATGTTTCATATAGTTTTAAATATAATACGCATTAATATTAATATTAACTAAAGTTATTTTATATAATTAGTGTAAACTTTAGTTAACAAAAAGTGTCGACTAAAAATAAATATTTGATCAATGTCAAATTTAATTATATATTACGTATGGATAACAACCCTATAGTCAAATTAGTCAATTCAGGTATGGAAATATGAGGGTTGTTATAGTACCTACCCGTTAAAAGAAATTTCGTCCCGAAATTTAGTAGTTGCCATTGATCGGTGTTGTTCGTACATAGACGAGGATGTTTACATTTTATTTGGTTTTCACGTTCCCAGGTATGCTCGGGGCCTTGCGTGAATTCCAACGGATAGAATATTGTTCTGTTTCAAGAATTAAAATCATACAAACCATAATTTCTACAAGTTCTTCTACGAAGTGCATTTTATTATTAATGCGGAGATCATTCAAAATGATGATGTTATATAAGTCATTTCAGTAAATTGGATATATAAAATGTGTTATGAATAATATCGAGCTAATTTAAACCTTAAGCGTTTATGCCACCATGCTAGGGTAGACAAAATAGAGAGGAGTTCATGAAAATCATAGTCGTGAAATTTGATAGAGATTGTCATTCTTTACAACAAGAATGATGAATATGAGTTGAAAATATTATTTTATCAACATTTGGTAATATGGATAAAACGATTCGATTATAGGAAGAGTATAAATGAAGTTATCTTAAAAGTTTGAAATAAGGAAATATCAGTTTGCCTTAACTTTTGACATAATTAAAAGTGATTTCCGGAATTCAAGGGATTTAAAGGAAATCTTTATAATCGGTATAAGATTTGATTCTCCGGTAATTAAGGAAATTAAAATTGCCTTGATTGTTGTGTCTAGAATTTTGCTATAAATTAGCTTCTTCTGTTTCATTATCTTCACCACTTCTATACTTTCTTTCTCGATTCATACTTCCAAAGATTGTGAAAATGCTCCATCCAGTTCTTATCCTGGATATTTTTCTGACTATCGTTTCTGTCATTCTTCTTTTTTATTTTACCTCCAAAGGAATCTGTTTGCTTCTACAATTACCTTGGGGTTATAGTGTTTTTAATTCTCCCGTGTCTTTATGTTGCTATACGCATTGATATACACGGTTTGTAATTTCCGTGTTGTTATCGGGCTTTATATTTTCCCTTATATGTCGGAGCTTTATGCTTTTGTTTCTTCTTCCCGACTTCAAGTCAAGCGAATAATGGTCCAGAACTCGTAGGTATGAAGTTTCGAATGATCATAATTTATAAAGTAGAAAGAAAAGGTAATAGCACGATTTGATTTGTCAAATTACCAGAATATTCGAAAAAGACCGAATCATCAAGAAAAATATTTTCTTGATATGTTTAGAGGTTAAATAGAATGTAAGAGTCGTGTAACATGGCGAATGGTGATTTATACACTCTATGAATCATCATCTTCCATTAAAAATTTAGCATGACTTACTGTAATATAATCACGTTGGCCTGACGTCATTATATTATACTAACTCATGCTTCAATTCCCAACACTTCTTCAAATCATTCATAATTTAAACTTGAATTTTACAGAATATAGAAACTAATACAGTTTCCTTTATGATGTGATAAAGATATCGCAAAGAGATAATTAATTGCGGACAAGAATCGTTATGATGATATCATCAGAAATATAGAGGATATTTATGATGATATTTTGGAATTTCTAAGTTCGAAAGTTGATGAAGAAAAATTTTCCGCAAGCTTTTAACATGACTTCGGAGCAAGATATTCTCTAAAGAATTCATCGGGTCCAGAATTACCTGGATTCTTTGAATATAGGGTTTGGTCCATGTATTTGTCCTTGGTCTCCTCCATGGTTAGCTCAATCCGTTTTTCAGTTCCAAATTTTCTTTTGAGCTTTTCCAACGTACCATTCTTTATTATAAAACTTTTGGCCATTGAGACCATCTACAATTTTGCTGTTTCCTCTGCATTTAATGCAGCCATATTTGAATCATTGGTTATCAATCCGAGATGGTTTCAAGAAATTTCGTTTTTAGATGATTAAACGCTAATTGTAATCGTCAACGGATCTAATGGTTGATGAATAGGCGTTGTTGATTTCAAAAGAAATGAACGATAATTTCGGTGGTTTGATGTGATAATTCATCATAGAATACGAATGAATATAATTCATGAATATAGTGATTTTTTTAGAAGGATAACACCTGCTAAAGCTTTACTTGAATTCTGATATGTCAAAATTAGAATAGATAATTGAATTTGTATGAAGATGGTTGTTCTTTTTAGTGAACGGATACATATATCTTGTGGATGTATAGTTACTGATTATTGAATCAGAATTTGTAGAATGTACGGTGTAACATATTAATGTGAAATCTAAATATTTCTCAGGTATTACCTACCCGTTAAAATATTTTCACAATTAACAGTTTGTACAAAAGAATTACAATCTTTATGAAGATATACGTTCATATATGTATTCTTCAGATAGGTTTAATGAGTAATATAATATTAAACTCATTTAATTTGCTGTTGAAACGAGAGTAAATAATCTCCAAAATCTTAGAGATTTCATAATTATCGCGAAATATTTCGCTAATGAAGTTATGATTCAATAGTTCATCGTTCATTGTTATAGATATACCTTGGTGTATGATGTTGGTGCTCGTGTAATCCTTGTGAAATTCACAAGACACGAATAATGTTTTTCTAAAAAGTTTCGAGTATATCAAAAATGGAAGTATACAATCAATCTTGTATTTGAGTAATACACATGGTTTATTATGAAACGGAGTTTATTGTGTTGAAGCAGTGATTAACGATTGTTAAGTCGTTAACAAAGGATATACATCATAGCATATTGTGATATGAATTAACCATGTAGTACATACTAGTTAAGATTCACACGTAATAGCTTAGTACGAAAAGATTTATTATTGTTCCAATCCATATATATAAAGTATACATATATAGTTCTTCAGGAAGAATGAGTCAATACATCTTAACTCATTATTACTAATATTCCTTGGTATCTATGGGGCGTATGATGTTGATGTTCGAGGTACTGAGTGTGATGTTGAGGCGTGGGATACGGATGTTGTTGTTGGTGAAACGGATGCGGTTGGTGGTGATGCTGATGGTACTGGTTATGCTGCTAGTGCTGCTGCTGGTGTTCGTAGGTTTCGCACCATATTCTCCAGAGCCACCACTCGAGCGCGAAGCTCATTGACTTCTTCTATTATTCTGGGATGATTGACGGTTCGGATAAGTGGATGAATAAAATCTATAATTTTAGATATTATATATTCGTGACTGGATATCCTGGAAATGAGGGTGAAAATAGTGTTCCGAACGGGTTCGCCGGTAAGTGCTTCAGGTTCTTCACCAAGAGGTGAATTCGGTTGGTGGAAGGGATTACCTTCTTCTTGTCTCCATTGATTAAGTTTACTATGAACCCATCCACAATTCATCCAAAATAGATGATGGCTGATTGGTTCGTTTGTTCCGGTTACGCTGCCATTGGAGCTCGAGGAATCGGTTGAGAAATCCATATTATGTGATTTGAATTAGGGTTTGATATGAGATTAGTGTTGAATACTGGATGATATATTCATCTCCTTGAATATGTATATGTAGCAAAAATATTTCCGTAATTTACGGAGAAAATTTAGGAAAAGTGTTAGACAAAGATTATTGGGATAGATACGATAAGATATAATAAGATATGATGTGTCTATACTCTAATAATGGTAGTATGACGTGTCTAGATGATAAGTATGTAATCTGATAATCTTTTGATTAAAGATTTTCAATTCGTAATGTCATATTCAGGTCCAGGGGCTTGAGCTATAGGATTCTTTAAATCAGTAATCCAAACGCTTTCTATTTTATAGTTTCGTAGACGTCATCCGTCAGGAAAATTCAATGATCAAAACAACAAGAAAGCAAAGAAAGTAATGAATATGAATAGTGATGACATTATAATGTCTTTGAGATCCTCGATAACTCAATAACATTTTCTGGTTCGCAAACCGATGCATAAAGGCATAAGGCATATAGGTACGTGATATAACAGGGAGTTATATGCGTTTGAGTATGAATAGTAACAAATATAGGAGTTTCAAAATTCATGGATAATATTTCATGTAATACATATGTAATACACAAACCATGATAGATGACTTAGGAATGTCAAGAATTTCAGAAATCGTAGTGTCGCATTTAAATGCGGTGACGTAATTGGATAGTACTTAGAAAAGTGAACAGAGTTCTTAGATTGACTTGGGTAAAGTTTCTAAAGTATAGTGTAGCATTTAACAATTAAAGGCAACAATTAAAGGCACTATAGTCAAGGAAAGTTGTAGTCCTACATTGCTAAGGTACCTAATTGTATAAGGCACACTTAAAATGCAATCCTGGTTCTCTACAACAGCACTGCTCTGATACCAATCTGTCACACCCCCCAAAATGGACCAGGGGTAATTGTGACCAATCATATCATAACACAGTTGTATAAACGAGAACGACTCTATATGAGACTTTTTAAATAAAACCTTTGTTTATAAAATATCGGAAGCAGTAATACATGTTTACATTATTATTAAAACGTAAAATAAATGTTTATGAACTAAAATATAATATGCGATGTGGACTCCATGCAAGCATCAAATCTATCATCACAAAGTTGCAAACAGCTAGCTCAATCATCACCTGAGACAAAACATGCTTAAAGTGTCAACCAAAAAGGTTGAGTGAAATTCACAGGTTTATAAATAATATCCAAAGTTTTAGACCACAAGATTTAGTTTAAAGTTGATTAATATAGAAATATCAATCTAAAAGTGTTGCTGCATTTTGTAATATCGCTACTAAACAAGTTTACCCTGTGACACCTTGTACTGTCAGTGTCGTGGAATCATTATTATGTAACCAAAGACCAATGGTCGAATGGTTAGAGACGTTACTCTCAATAGGCCTACTCACAATAATTAAGTTTGCATTTAAACGTAGCAATTGATGATATTACGGTAGGGATTTAGCATGAATCAAAGCATGACAGCATAGTTAACAATTTAGTACTTGTGTCTAAGTGTAAAACAGTTATAAAGCAAGCATGTGTCTCACTCCAAAAGTTATAAATAGATAAGTAAATAGTAAAAGTGGGGCTATGAAAATCACCTTAGTAGCACAAAAGAGTATTCCACGAAAGAATTGAATGGAAGGACGTGACCAAGATCTCAACCTAGAGATAGAACGTATGATCAGACATTGCCTAACAGACAATAGTATATAGTACTATATTGATAGTAATGGTTCACTAAAGAATTTCCATTTTCGAAAGGTTACTATTTATGGAAAGTTTCCACTTATAGTAATTTTTCAATTTTAGAAAGTTCGGGTTAATCTTTAGCAAGACGTTGTATAACTTTACTCAAACTTCGTTGCTATCAAATAAGTCAGGAATGACCAGATGTAACAAGGGCCCCAGGACTCTTGACCAGAATCTAAGTCATGGCATTCGAGATCCACAGGCTTACCCATAAATGGCAACCTAGACATCATTCACTTACGACCGTGAGTAGCGATGAAGTTCACATGAATTGTACATTATCTTTGATTAACCTTCACTTTAGGTTTATATGTTATTATATATATTATATTATATTTATTAATGTATTAACAATTTGATTATCTTATATTATATACTATAAGTTATTATTATTAAATTAATATAGTTATAAAATAAGTGTTTATTAATAATGTATTGTTATTAACTTACATTATATGCATTATACTTTATTATATAGTATACTTAGTTGTTAACCGTAAGTTATAATAATAATATTAATTTAGTATATGTAATATACTTATGTTAATCGAAAATCATACTAATATATGTTAATTCGAATATTAATTCATTAAATATTATATTTATAATTTTTATAAACTTAGTTAATTATACAATTCAGTAGGATATTTTATAAAAATAATTTTATCAAGTTTTTGTATTTATTTCCCACTTTTCTTTATATATATACTCGGTTTATATTAATCAAATTTAATTAGGTAATAAATATTAAATCGACCTAAATAAATAATTTTATATTTTTTACAGGTTCTATATTATGTAAAAATGTTATAAAAATTATTAAATCAAATTTTATATCAAAATATTATTTATTTAATGTTTTCTAATTATTTAACCATTGTAATCGGCCTATAATTAAATAAATAGGAAAAATAATTTAAAATTAATTTTTATATTTTTTTAAAGTATCTAGTGATTCTACTAATCATATAAAAATTTTATAAAAATATTTAATACACGTTTGTATTTATTTTGTATTTTCTTTATTATTTCTCTCGGTTTAGAATAATGCAAAAGTAAATTCTTTTTAAATACTAATCTTCCCATTTATTTAATTTTTATAATTTTTGCTTGTTTATAAAAGTATAATAATCTCAAAAAAAATTATAATTATTTTTATTACTGTTTAATATTTTATTACGAATTTTATATTGTTTTTTTGTTTAAATACTACATAATTCGTATTTAATTATAAATAATATTCCATAAATTATCAAAATTATTTTTATACATCATAATACTTATAATACTAATTATAACATGTAAAAATAATTTATATATATATTAAATTCAAATTTTTAAAGAATATACAAAAAAATAAAAGCAATTCGATCAAAAATATAGAAAATACCTCAAGTATTTTCCCAAGTTTGTGAGAGAGTTTTTCCAAAGATTTAATACAAGTTTTTATGAAATCGAAGTGGGTATTTATAGAAAAAAAAGGTTGGTGAAAAGAAAAAATATAAATAAAATAAAGGTGCTAGTTTTGAAAAAAAATAAAAACATGTTAAAAATGTTTTTAATAAGTTTTTGTTTTTGAAAATATTTAGTCAAAATTCATGGGCTCATTATTTAATTTATAAAAAAATCTCTTTTTTTATAAGCTAAAAATATATATATATATATATATAATGATTAAAATAACTTATCATTTAATTAATAATTATGTTTCATATAGTTTTAAATATAATACGTATTAATATTAATATTAACTAAAGTTATTTTATATAATTAGTGTAAACTTTAGTTAACAAAAAGTGTCGACTAAAAATAAATATTTGATCAATGTCAAATTTAATTATATATTACGTATGGATAACAACCCTATAGTCAAATTAGTCAATTCAGGTATGGAAATATGAGGGTTGTTATAGCTTGGCATTCTAAGATAAGTAAAGTTTCTAAAGTATAGAGTAGCATTTAACAGTTAAAGACAACAATTAAATGCACTATGGTCAAGGAAAGTTGTAGTCCTACATTGCTAAGTGATGCGAAGCGAGGTAGTATATAAAATAGTTTATATTTTACTAGAAAAATACTATTTAATACGATACAATTTTACACTATAGAATGGATATACTTAAACCTTGCTACAACACTTATAGGCAGTGTACCTAATCGTACAGTAGTGTAGTTTTTAGTAAGTCCGGTTCGTTCCACAGGGAAATCTTTAAACAAAGCTCAACGCTATATTAGTTTACTTTTATAAAAATACAAATATATATATAAGTAATATTATTATTATAAAGGGGGGTTTTTACCGTTTAATGACCGGTTTGTCGATTTTAAAACTTTAGTCGCAGTTAAAACCTAATGTAAAATATAAAATAAATACAAGACTTTAAATTAAAGCATAAAGTAAATAACGATAATGAAATTGCGAATAATAAAAATGCGATAAAATAAAATTGTGATAATTAAAAAGTACGATAATTAAAAGTGCGATAAAATAAAATAAATAAAAGTGCGATAATTAGAAGTGCAATTAAATATAAAATAAAGGAAATTAAATATGAAATAAAAGAATTATGCTTATTTAAACTTCCGTAATCATGATGTTTGACGTGTTGATTTTAGTTTTATGCCCATGGGTTAATTGTCCTTTGTCCTGGATTATTCAATATGTCCGTCTGGTTTTTGTCCATAACAGTCCATCAGTCATAAATATAAATTGCAAGTGTCCTTGTCAAATTATTATTATACCCGAAGTTAAATATTCCAACTAATTGGGGATTCGAATTGTAACAAGGTTTTAATACTTTGTTTAATGAATACACCAGGTTATCGACTGCGTGTAAACCAAGGTTTTACTACTTTGTTAACAATTACACCAATTACCCTTGAATGTAATTTCACCCCTGTTTTAATTATTCTAGTGGCTATTAATCCATTCCCGTGTCCGGTTAAATGAACGATTATTCGTACATATAAATACCCCGCCCATCGTGTCCGATCGAGTGTATATGGTAATTTATAGGGACGCCCAATTGTAAATCTTTATATTAACATTAACAAACTTTCATTTAGTTAAACAAATATAAAGCCCATTAATAGCCCATAGTCTAATTTCCACAAGTGTCGTTCTTTTGTCCAAACCCCAATTATGGTACAAAGCCCAATTATCCAATTTTAGTAATTAGCCCAACATCATGATTACTTCGTTTTAAATAAGCATAATAATAACTTAGCTACGAGACATTAATATAAAAAGGTTGAACATAACTTACAATGATTTAAAATAGCGTAGCGTTACACGGACAGAATTTCGACTTACACCCTTACAAAATTCGCTAACATACCCTTATTATTAGAATTATAATTAAAATTAAAATTAAAATATAAATTATATATATATATATCGTATATATTGAGAGAGATTAAAATTATGTGTCTCAAACTCGGCAGAAAACTGGCTTTATATAGGACCTGACCAACATTTTCACTCCATGCGACTCGCATGGATTTGTGCCTCTGGCCATGCGAGTCGCATGGCCACCCTGGATCCAGCCAAATTGCTTTGTTTTCTTCTTGCCGACGTAATATAATAATAATATATAATATATAATTATAATTATATATAATTATATATATATTATATTATATTCTTGTGCATAGTAGACTAGATATTTTTGGTCCGTTGCGTCGGGCGTTTCTTCTTGGCTTAAGTCCCGGTTCCGGATTTTCGGACGTCTTCGCGTATTATTTTATATCGTGTACTTTGCGTCTTGTAACTTGTACTCTTGTCATTTTGAGACGTTCCTCATCAATATTTTTGAACCTTTTTAGTTGTATCTTGTACTTTTTAGCTCTTTGGTTGTTTGCGTCTTCAATTCGTCGAATCTGTCTTTTGTCTTCACCTTTTATTATTTAAACGAATATCACTTGTAAATAGAACAATTGCAACTAAAAGCTTGTCTTTCTTGAGGAATAATGCTATGAAATATATGTTCGTTTTTAGCATTATCAAATATTCCCACACTTGAGCGTTGCTTGTCCTCAAGCAATATCGTCTTGAAATACTAGAATCACTTCTTTATTCTTCACACTTTGTACATCAGTGATTTCTATACGGCGATATAAACAATGGTAGTAACGATATGGTTTACAGTCCCACATGACTATAAAAATTTAGATCCATTAAGGAAATTGGATCTTTATGAAAACATTTGATCTTTTGAAATCTAGTTTTTACCCTAGATAAGTTTTCCGGAATAACCCTTTACCGGTGTTTGCAAAATATCTTTGTGGGTTTGGTGGGTTTTAGATTTGAAAATTTTAGCTCAAAACTTACTGTTTTGTGTCACCCACTTGCTAACCTTGTATTTGGAAAGCAACACGTCCAGTTTACTTGTTCCGTATATTACCTTTCGGCAAACTACCGTCCGGTTGTAAAGGAAAGCGTTGAACAAGCAACTGTTTAAGGCAATGTCCCGTGACATGCTTTTGATTATGGTCTATAACGTGTCGGACGCAATTACTATCCTTGGTAGGAGCAATAGTAAAGCTCACCCTTATAATTTTTTCGGTCTGGCACAAGGTCCTGTCTCCGACCATGTTATGCAACCACCGTTCTTACGGTTGACACCCGATTTAGTTCAGGTGACCTAATGAATTCCAGGTGAATTCCTAGGATTTTACGTTCAATGGTAATGAACGCATTGAAAATAGGGTTTTCAGAAAACAAATCGGTTTATAATTTTGATCAAAATATTTTCTCGTTTAAGCTCGAGCTTAGATATCATCGAATTCCATGAGTTTGTAATTCTCAATCTTTAAGGTCAATCTCTAGGATTGAGTAATATCAGTCTTAAAAGCTGATTTTTAATCTTTAAGGAGATTATCCTTTCTGGGGATCTGATTCATTAGTCTTATCCATCTAATTTGCATGGTGCCCCCCCATTGTACGAGATAAATCCTTCTCATGGTTAGGATAAATCTGACCACTTGGCGACCCTGTTTAATGCTGAGGTCCGTGGATTTCCTGCTGATTTTAGTGATGACTTTTCTAGATTTTTCGTCAACCTACAGCTGGTCTGGACGACAACTTCATGACCTAAATCAAGAAGCGCGTGTCTTTTTCGGAAGACTTTACTTCCTTTTAATGATGGAATTGATTCATCGTGTAGATCCATCTCTTCTTTTCTTTCATCGGGTAAAACAGTTTAGTTTAGTCCAAAGCAAAAGTATTTTTAGTTATTTGTTACAGATATATGTGACATATGTTTAAGATAACTTGGTAAATTTTCCCACACTTGGCTTTTATTTTCCTTTTTATCGTCCTCTATTCCATTTTAAATGAATTTTAACATTTTAGTTTGTTTCTCAATTTATGTCCTTTCCGAGGTAACAATAATTTCGGTGTTAAAACCTAGTTTTATCGTTCATAAATATGTATAAACATGATTTGAATTCATTTAATTGAAAATTTTTACTAGAATTGGGTAGTCAGTATATAAGACTAGGGCTGTTCTTTTTTATCAGAGAGCACTAGATTCTAATACAACTACTGCTTTACTAGTATTTTTAATGGTAACCAAATGTATAAAGTAAAAAATTTTAAAATCCGAAAGAATTTAACCCCTTCCCACACTTAAGATCTTGCAATGCCCTCATTTGCAAGAAATCAGTAACAATTCCAATTATTGAGGGTGATTTGTGTGAAAATGATTAAATTTTTACCAAAGTTTCCAAATATATTGGCGTTTGTTTGCTGAATGATAAATGGTGCACGTCATTTGTTCATTCCGTCTTGTTGTTATTTCACATACATTTTGCATCATTGTCGTCAAAATTACTTGCTTTTGCTGAACTTAATGCCAGTCTTTCAAAACGCGTTGTTTTACCCTGTTTTGTGCATAAAAGAGAATACATACAATACAAATATAATCATACATGCAATTTGAAATGGAACTTTGGCATCCCACTTTCAAACTATAAGAAAAATATTAGTACACAATATTAATAAAATATCAAACATTACATAAACGTAATAAAATGTTAAGTGTTTAAAATAAAAATAAAAATTACCAACTTATCTCTACTGATCAGGAGGTGGGTTAGGAGGAAAATTAGGATATGGATCCCAATTCATGTTCGCGTCCGGGTTCCATGGCTGATTATAGGTGAACTGGTATGCTGCGTCATAATCATATGAATCATAGGGTGGTCTCATTTCTGGCTGATGTGCGGGATAGTATGCGGGTCGGGTCGGATAATACATCTCGCCAGGCTGCAACTGGCTTATAATTTGGCGCTGATG
The DNA here is from genome assembly GCF_046630445.1 of Rutidosis leptorrhynchoides. NCBI lineage: Eukaryota > Viridiplantae > Streptophyta > Magnoliopsida > Asterales > Asteraceae > Rutidosis > Rutidosis leptorrhynchoides. The sequence continues at coordinate 49,418,819 of NC_092333.1, forward strand.
ATAATCCCATCGGCCATGCTCTCGTTGCCGGGAATGCTCGTAGTCATTCCGACGTTGCCATGCCTCGTACTGCATATGCCTATCATAGTTCGTCATGTATTCATCCTCCATACGAACGCCTAAATCAAGAGCAGTCTCCCGAACAACTCCTATAATGTTGTTCGCCTCCTCCATCTCGTCATCCGAACCTCTTTCTACCTGTCGCTGAGGTCCCTCGTATCGATATACCCGACCACGTCTCATCAATAATACCCTTGCACCGTGATAAAGGTTTGAACTTATAGTTTCACCTCCGTCCTCTATTTCGTTCATTGGACCCCCTTGGTGCTTATCTACACCTAAATACTCTCCAATGAGAGTAATGAAAATACCACCACCTATAATACTCCCCGATTTCATCCCCGAAACTACATTAGCGAGATAATAACCAACACAATAGGGAATGTTAACGAAACTCCTCGGGTCTCTAATACACTTGAGGTAGAACAAATCGTTTACGGTCAATTTCTCCTTATTTCTTCCCCTTTGTGTAATTGTGTTTGCTAAGAATCTATGAATCACCCGGAGTTCAGCTCTGTCTATATCTAAGTATGTATGATTTCCACTGGCGTGAAATTCATTAAAGTGGGACATACGCCTCCAGATGGCGTTAATATCAAATTCCCTATCTACCCTTTCTCCTTGGGCAATCAGGCTATTACAGTCGGGGCTCAAAAGTTCAGCAGGGGTGTAAATCTGTAAGGCCCTGGCTAAATCTATCATGGACATTCTGTACATGCGTCCACCTAACAGAAATCTAATAAAGCTTCTATCATCTATCCTCCTAACATCACTGTTTAACTTAATAGTACTAAGTAATTCTATACACCATTCCCTATATATGGTTCTACGAATGGAAAATAGGCGCATCCAATCGTTAAACTGAGAATTACCATACCTTTGCACCAATAATTCCCGAATCGGTTCGGCAAGGTCAACTGTTTCCAAAGGTACCCAGTCAATTGCCCTTGGCATTTCAACAACCTTAAAGTAGAGAATGTGCATGTTCTTTTGATAATCTGGATACTCTATCCAACATCGATCAAATCTCAGATTTGGGTGTAACTGATCTTCATTAATGTCTAAGCTCAGAATCCTTTGATGTGGAGCGAATTGACGAAACTGATTCATGAATAATTGATCTTGATCGTGATATGGAATATGTTGCTCCTCCTGTTCTTCTTCTTCTTGTTGCATATGTTGTTCTTGTTCATGAAACATTTCCGGTTCGGGCTCTGGTTGTCTGGACGATGATGCTCCTGAACCTCCAGTATCGGCTCTCTGTAAAACACATTAAACACAAAAATTGTGCATCCAAATATGCATTAGTGTTAGCAAAATAATAACTTGAAACAATTATGATGACATGTTCAATTCATAACACATTTTATACACATTTTCTTAACAATAACAATTCTACACTTTTACATACGAAAATGTGTACAATGTTTTATCACATTTAAACTCTTAAACATGTCAACAATAATCATTATAGCAATTAAACACTTGTTACATGGCATTCAAATCAAACTAGTGCTCATTTTCATATTTTTGTCAAGTCTACACTTTGTCAAATAAGCATATACGAAAAATGTACATCAAGTTCATAAGCATTTATCTCAAATAACATGCCAAAATAATCACTACTAGCAATGAAACAAGTTTCAAATGGCCTTTATATCAAATTATCCAAGTTCATGAATTTTTAGACTTAAAAAGTCCACTTTAATTCTCAAAAACATGTTTAGGCTCAAAGTTTGGATCAATTAACTACCTAAACATGTTACACTTACTTAATTTAGCAACAATTCATGACAAAAATCGGCCATAACCTGTTTATATCAAAAAGCCCCAAATTGCTCAAGAACACAAACCCTAGATTCTTAAAAATTTGAAGTTTTTAGCTTCAATTCATGTTAAATAGCTTCTATCTAGGATATACATGCATAATATAACAACAATTTAGCTCTAATTACACCTAAATTTAACAAAATCAAAATATAAATTTTCTAGCTCAAGAACACAAAAATTCGAATTTAAAGAGATTAGGGGTGAAATCTTTACCTTTCTCCTGAAGGGGTTGAGACTACTGAATCTAGGCATGATTGTTGTGAAGTTTTGCAAGAAATTTGGTGAAAAATGATGAATTTTTGAGAGTGTTTTGGAGAGTTTTCGTGTTTGTGTATGTGTGTTATTGTGAGAAACAGAGCAGATTTGCTGGATAAATGATCCTGACCAGTTTTCTTTAGCCATGCGAGTCGCATGATTTTGTGCCTATCCCCATGCGACTCGCATGGGGTGTAATTTCTGGTATTTTTTTTTTTTTTTTTTTTTTTTTTTTTATAAAAACCTTATACTTTTAAAACATAAAATTTAATAAAATTTTTAAAAATTTTGTTTCTTTTTAAGACGAGGTCGTTTCGGGACGATGCCCTAGTCCGTCCCTCGACAAAATTTTAAAATTTGTCAATTTCAAGCAATTGTTTTAAAAGCTTAGATTTTTGGGTTTTTTAATGTTTTTGGCATACTTTAAATCAATAAGATTAAAAATAATGATAATAAAAGTTCTCGTCCCTCCCTCGGGTAAAGCAATTTCGGTTCAAAGACCTAGTCTTCAACTTACGACGAATTTTAAAAATCATATTCTTAACTTAATGAGATAAAGTAAATTTTTGTTTTTAAATTCACACAACTTAAATATAAAATTCAAAATTAATAAAAAAAAATCACACCAAACTTAAAATTTGAAATGCATAAAATTAAAAATTCATATTTTAAAAATTAAAAATTCACACCAAACTTAATTTAAAAATTCATATTATAAATTCACACCAAACTTATATTAATTTTTCAAATATTTACAATTTTAAATATATTGTTTTTACAAAGTTTACAATATTAATTTAAGATTTATATTAATTTTAAAAACATGGTAAAAATAAAATTAAAAATCTTTTTGTCTTTTTATCCCACTTTAATCAATCAAATATTATCAAAAATATGCGCCCCTCTTTTCGGTAAAGTAATTTCGGTTCCAAGACCTAATTTAACTCATGACGAATTTTTGAAATATTTTGGGTTGATTGATTAAATATATTTATACTTTAAGAATAAACGTTAAATTTCGCAGTGATGTAATAAATTTTTGAATGATATCAATAATTTCGGTCGCCAAACCTAATTTTATTTAATACCAATTTAATACTTTTTAGCGAACAAATTAGCGTTTATTATCAAAAGGTTAAAAATAAAAATAAAAATAAAAACTGTACAGACATACCTGTGAAATAGATTTCTTAGTTATATGATCTATTATATTCATAAGATAGTCGGTTTAATTGGTTTTCCATGGCTGCATAGGCGTAACCTCGAGCATTCATTGTCTTTTCTTCTAAACATATGAACGGTCCGTCTCTGCATAAAGTAACAAATTCGGTATTTGAATATGTTTGATTATTTGAACATTTACCTCCATGTGACCATTTTCCGCATTTGTGACATCGTTCTAGGTGTCGTGCTCTTCTTTTTGCTGCGGATTTTGATTTTCCTTTACCAAATTGTAACTTATTATCTTCGCATCTGGATCCTTTTCTAACTCCGTCCATTCTTTCTCTGATTACTGATACTAATTCGCTCGGTAATATATCATTATTTCTTTTAGTGATCAAAGCGTGTAGCATTAGACCATGGTTTAGTTCACAGGCAGTCTTCATTTCGTAAAAACCTAAAAAAATAAAAATTCAGAATGGGGGGAGAAGACTAGTTCTTTAGGGTCTGCTAGGGAAAGACCATACGTGTTCCATTTTCGAGAACTATACGAAAACAGACAATCTAACTCTAACAGAAATACATATTATCCTTTAAAGACTTGATTCTCCCCACACTTAGTTAGCTGTGGTGTCGAAATTGTGATTAACTTCGTTGTCGACTTCCATCGGACCATGTATGTAATGTTTAACTCTGTGACCATTAACTTTAAATTCAATCCCATTTGAATTTATTAATTCTATCATTCCGTATGGGAAAACTCTTTTGACTATGAATGGTCCAGACCATCTTGATTTCAATTTTCCAGGAAATAGCTTGAATCGTGAATTGAAAAGAAGAACTCTGTCTCCTTCTTTAAATTCTTTTGAACTTCTGATTCTTTTATCATGCCATTTCTTCGTTCTTTCTTTATAGATTAACGAATTTTCGTATGCTTCATGTCTTAATTCTTCTAATTCGTTTAGTTGACTTAATCGTAGACGTCCGGCTTCATGTAAATCAAGATTACATGTCTTCAAAGCCCAAAATGCTTTGTGTTCAATTTCTACTGGAAGATGACATGCTTTTCCATAAACAAGTCTAAAAGGTGTGGTTCCAATTGGAGTTTTGTAGGCTGTTCTAAAAGCCCAGAGTGCATCCTCCAATTTAATGGACCATTCCTTCGGATTTGATCCTACGGTTTTCTCTAGAATACGTTTTAAAGCTCGGTTGGTATTTTCAACTTGTACACTTGTTTGTGGATGATATGCGGTGGAGATTTTATGAGTTACTCCATATCTTTTAAGAACTTTCTCAAGTTGATTATTACAGAAATGAGTTCCCCGATCACTTATTAAAGCTTTCGGTGTTCCAAACCTTGCAAAAAGACGTTTTAAAAAGTTGACTACAACTCGTGCATCGTTAGTTGGGAGAGCTTGTGCTTCCGCCCATTTAGATACATAATCAATGGCTACGAGTATATATAGATTATTATGAGATTTTGGAAATGGACCCATAAAGTCAATACCCCAAATGTCAAATACTTCACATACTTGGATGACATTTTGTGGCATTTCATCACGTTGACTTATTTTTCCGGCCCTTTGACATGCATCACAGGATTTGCAAAGAAGGTGTGTGTCTTTGTAAATTGTAGGCCAATAGAATCCAGCTTCATAAACTTTTCTTGCTGTTAGTTGAGGCCCATAATGCCCTCCTGTTGGTCCTGTGTGACAATGGTTTAAAATTTTACTAGCTTCATCTCCAAATACACATCGGCGTATTATTCCATCGGGACAACTTTTAAACAGATGTGGATCTTCCCAGAAATAGTGTTTTATATCACTGAAGAATTTCTTTCGTCTTTGGTACGATAATCCTTTTTCAAGGAATCCACAAACTAAGTAGTTTGCATAGTCTGCAAACCATGGGATTTCTTTATAATCTATCTTCAATAGATATTCATCAGGAAAGTTGTCTTGTATGGCCGATTCATTCAGAACTTCTAATTCGGGATTTTCAAGACGAGAAAGATGATCAGCGGCGAGATTTTCTGCTCCTCTTTTATCTCGGATTTCAATATCAAACTCTTGTAAGAGTAAGATCCAACGGATTAATCTTGGTTTAGCATCTTGTTTTGAAAATAGGTATCTAAGAGCAGAATGGTCGGTATAGACCACCGTTTTTGCTAGAACGAGATATGATCGAAATTTGTCAAAAGCAAAGACAATAGCAAGGAGTTCTTTTTCAGTAGTTGTATAGTTCGTTTGTGCTCCTTGTAACGTCTTACTAGCATAATATATAGGTTGAAATCGTTTTTCAATCCTTTGTCCTAAAACGGCTCCCATTGCAAAATCACTTGCATCGCACATTAATTCAAATGGTAGATTCCAATTTGGTGTTATCATGATCGGTGCATTAGTGAGTTTTTCTTTAAGAATATTAAAAGATTTGATACATTCATCTGAAAAGATGAATGGCGCATCCTTTTCTAGGAGTTTATTCATAGGAGTGGCAATTTTAGAAAAATCTTTTATGAAACGTCGGTAAAAACCGGCATGCCCTAGAAAACTCCTAACTCCTCTAACATTGGTGGGATGTGGAAGTTTAGCAATTACATCTACTTTAGCTCTATCCACTTCGATTCCTTCTTTTGAAATTTTATGTCCAAGAACGATGCCTTCTTTAACCATGAAATGGCATTTCTCCCAATTAAGTACTAGATTTGATTTTTCGCATCTAATTAGCATTCGTTCCAGATTAACTAGACATGATTTAAATGTATCACCGAAGACTGAAAAGTCATCCATGAATACTTCCATGCATTCTTCTATCATGTCGTGAAAAATCGCCATCATACACCTTTGAAAGGTTGCAGGGGCGTTACAAAGTCCAAATGGCATGCGTTTGTAAGCAAAAGTACCATAAGGGCACGTGAATGTGGTTTTCTCTTGATCTTCGGGTGCTATTGGAATTTGAAAATATCCGGAAAATCCATCTAGAAAACAATAGTAACTATTTCCGGCTAATCTTTCCAACATTTGATCTATGAAAGGTAAGGGAAAGTGATCTTTTCTGGTGGCGTCATTTAATTTTCTATAATCAATACATACACGCCATCCTGTTACAGTCCTAGTAGGAATAAGCTCATTTTTCTCATTTGTAATGACAGTCATGCCACCCTTCTTAGGTACGCATTGAACTGGGCTTACCCATGGACTATCAGAAATTGGATATATCAAACCTGCATCTAGCAGTTTAATAATCTCTTTCTTAACTACATCTTGCATATTAGGATTTAGTCTTCGTTGGCGTTGCACATACGTTTTATGACCTTCTTCCATAAGGATTTTATGTGTGCAATACGAAGGACTTATTCCTTTAATATCATGAATCTTCCATGCAATGGCTGGTTTATGAGCTTTCAACACAGAAATGAGTTGTGATTTCTCATTTTCAGTAAGAGAAGACGATATTATTACAGGTAATTCAGATTCACCATGTAAATAAGCGTATTCCAAATGGTTTGGAAGTGGCTTTAACTCTAATTTCGGAGGTTCTTCTATCGATGATTTATATCGATATCTGTCTTCTTCTTTTAGCATTTGAATTTCTTCTGTTGTTGGTTCATATCCATTAGCTATAAGTGTAGCTAACATTTCAGCTTCATCAATTGGTTCATTACCTTCTCCTAAAGAACATTCTCCTGTTCCTTGTAATTCTGGAAATTCTTCTAATAATTCTGCATGTGCATCTATAGTTTGAATATAATAACATGTATCATCTGCAGATTGTGGTTGTTGCATTGCTCTATCAACTGAAAAGGTAACACTCTCTTCCTCTATACTTAGGGTCAGTTTCTTACCGAACACGTCTATCATTGCTTTAGCCGTGTTTAAGAATGGTCTTCCTAATATGAGAGGAACTTGAGAATCTTCTTCCATGTCTAAAACAACAAAATCTACTGGGAATACTAAAGTACCAACTTTAACTAGCATGTTTTCCATTATCCCTCTAGGATATTTTATTGATCTATCGGCTAGTTGTATGCTTATTCTGGTTGGTTTCAATTCTCCAAGGTCTAGTTTAGCGTATAGTGAATACGGCATTAGATTTATACTAGCACCTAAGTCTGCCAATGCTTCTATTGAACTAAGACTACCCAGAAAACATGGAATTGTGAAACTTCCTGGATCAGATAGTTTTTCTGGTATCTTATTCAACAGCACTGCTGAACAATTAGCATTCATAGTAACAGCCGAGAGTTCTTCCATTTTCTTTCTATTCGTGATTAGATCTTTCAAGAATTTAGCATATCTAGGCATTCCTGAAATCACATCAATGAAAGGAAGATTTACATTTATCTGTTTAAACATATCCAAGAATTTGGATTGCTCGGCTTCAAGTTTCTCTTTCTTCATTTTACTCGGGTAAGGAAGTGGTGGTTGGTATGGTTTAACATAAGGTTTATCCTTAACTGTGTTATCTTCATTAACCTTTTCAACTACTGGTTCTTTTTCCTTATCTTGATCAGGTTGTGGTTCTTGTGGAGTAGGAATAGTTTCATCAGAAGTTACAGGTATTTCAGGTGGTTTAAGTGTTGTACCACTTCTTGTGGTAATAGCTTTAGCTGTTTCATTCCGGGGGTTAGCATTTGTATCACTAGGTAGACTTCCCGGTTTTCTTTCACCTATTAACCTTGCTAGGTTACTTACTTCTTGTTCCAGATTTTGAATAGAAGCTTGTTGATTTCTAAATGCTTGAGCATTTTGTTCATTTATTTGTTTTTGAGATGTGAAAAACTGCGTTTGAGTTTCAACTAGCTTTGTCATCATATCTTCTAAATTCGGCTTTTTATCATCGGTTTGTTGTGGTGGTTTGTTTTGAAAATTCGGTCTTTGCTGATTGTAAGTATTATTGGATACTTGTTGATTGCTAGGACCTTGTTGGTTGTTGTATGGAATATTTCGGTTATAATTCTGGTTTTGATTGTAAATCGGTCTTGGCGGTTGATAATTATTCTGATAATTATTTCCAGGCCTTTGGTTTATGTATGAAATATTCTCTCTTTGTTCCATTGTTAATTCAATACTGAGACAATCTTTTGTCAAATGTGGTCCTCCACACTGCTCACAACTAATTCGTATTGAGTGAATATCCTTAGTCATCTTTTCCATTCGTCTCTCGAAAGCATCTATCTTTGCGGAAATGGAATCTAAGTCATGACTAGAATCGGCTCTAGCTGCTTTAGATGATCTAATGATATCTTTTTCTTGGTGCCACTCATGTGAGTGGGAAGCAGTATTATCAATAATTTTGTAAGCATCAGTTTCGGTTTTCTTCATAATAGAACCACCAGCTGCTATATCTATGTCTTTTCTTGTAGTGATGTCGCATCCTCGGTAGAATATTTGTACTATTTGACAGGTGTCTAAACCATGTTGCGGACATCCTCTTAACAACTTTCCATATCTTGTCCACGCCTCATATAGAGTTTCATTTGGCTTCTGTGTGAACGTAACAATTTCTGCTTGAAGTCTTACTGCTTTAGATGCAGGAAAGAATTGTTTAAGAAATTTGTCAATTAAAACGTCCCATGTATCAATCGCCCCTTCAGGTAATGATTCCAACCAATCTTTGGCTTCTCCCTTTAAAGTCCAGGGAAATAACATGAGATATATCTGTTCATCCTCCACTTCTCGTATTTTAAATAGTGTGCAGATCCTATTAAAGGTACGTAGATGTTCATTTGGATCTTCCTTCGGCGCACCACTAAATTGGCATTGATTAGTCACCATGTGTAGAATTTGTCCTTTGATTTCATAATCTGGCGCATTAATGTCTGGATGGGTAATTGCGTGACCTTGGCCTGTCCTTTTCTGTTCAACTTTGTCTTCGACTTCTGTTGAATAGTGCGTTGATGTAGACCACTCTGGGAAACTACCATGCTTGTAATGGAGCATGGCTGTCTTGTGTTGTATGCTAATATCCAGACTTGCTGGTCCTTCATATGCTGAGTCACTTGATATTCTTGATTTGCTGGGTGCACATCCTGTGCTGATTCGAAGAATACATATCTACCTTGTGCTGATAGACTAGGCAGCATACTAAACACTCGACACAGCTATATTAGCTGACTATACATAAACAAACGTGTGCTGGCTGCACATAACACTTTAGTGCAAATAAATATTGTTTTGTCATAATTAAATCCTTAATTATTTTGGGGACTCAACAAGTGCGTTTAGCTCTCATTCGGTCTTCCATACTTAAAGGTTCCAGATTCTCCATAATTGAATTTGTTGAATCGGTATCACTAGATGATTCTGATTTAATGGTTCGTTCCTCAACAATCTCTGTTTGAATGATTGGTGGTTCCGGAGGAAAGTTTAATGGTTCAGGATCTACGAACCGTTCCTGAATATTTTCCGGATTCTCAATTGTGAGGTTGGGTTCAAAAAATGGATTATCGGAAATTTGAACTGAAGTACTTGGTCGACTGGATGACGATTCTAAAGAAAAATCAACGGCGATTATATTTGTTAAACGATGTCTTGATCGAGTTACAGGTGGTGAACGTACAAAAGGTGATGAACGTCTTGCTCGGTGCATTCACTGAATATCCTATTAGTTTTAAAAAGGAAAGAAAAATTATAATAAGTTATCCAATCAATAGACTTTTCTGATTTTGCCCACGTTTTGAATAGCCAAAAGATGCAGCAGAGGGGCAGGATTCGTTTGGTCTCAATATAATTGAGGACTGTTTGGCTCCAATAACCCGGTCCACGTACAAATCCAACTATTACTACGAACCAGAAAATTTTGATGTCTATTAATTTAACTACTTAAAATAAATTTTCGTAATTTTAAGAAATTTAGATAAGAAGTATAAAAAATTCTAAGTCCTAAAAACTAGAATGGCGAGAAATAAGAGAGAAAAAAAAAAAAGTTCGTCGCAAAAAGGTCGAAAAAGAAAAAAAAAATGGTTGAAAAATAAAAGGTGACGGAAAAATAAAAGAAACTTATAAAAACTTAAAAATACTTAACTAACCTAACCTTATTACTACAACTAACTTAAAATTATAATCGCAAATTGAAATTACTAATTGGAATGATAATTGGTACATAGTAAAAGGTGTCTAAAAATATTAAAGCTTACAGGGAAAAACTAAATTCCAAATGGAAATAACTTAAAAAGAAACTAAAACTTAAAAAGGCGTCGCAAAATTCTAAAGCACCTAAATCTTAGTCTAAAGAAAAAGCACTTAAGGAATTCTACGGCAAAGCCTAAAAATCTAGGAGAAAAAATAACTATAGCAAAAACTAAGTTTAAAATTAAATATGAGCGAAAAATATAAATATTACGCTACAACGATTAAAAAGGGACAAAATATAAAAATATACAAAAAGTTGTAAAAATATAATTTTTATAAAAATATTATTTTTATATTTTATAATAAAAGTATTAAGTTTATAATATATAAAACTAGTTTAAAAGTAATATAAATAAAATAAAGTAAAAACTTAATTATAATAATAATAAAAAGATTAGGGTTTAATAATAATAATAATATATTATCCGTAATAAATGCGTGATTAGGGTTTGGTTGTGGCCCTGTCAGACCCCTCATGCGAGTCGCATGGTTTAAGGGGGTGGGTCATGCGAGTCGCATGGACACCCTGAACTGGTTCAATTGGACTGGTTCAAATGACAGGTCACGTAATTATTTAATATTTATTTTTAATTTCTGTTTTATATATAATATAAGATATAAATATATAATTTAAATAAAAACTTAATAAAATACTAAAATAAAATACAAATACTTTAATATTTTGTAAATAATAAAGAAAAACTTAAAATACACTTTAAAATATGTTTTTTTTTTTTTTTTTTTTAAAGTTTTTTTTTTTTTTGGTTTTTTTTTTTATATTTTTAATTTTTAAACAAAAATATAAATTTTACAAAAACTAATTATAACTTAAAAATTAAAAATATGGCGTTTCGCTTCGGCGAGGTCCCCGGCAGCGGCGCCAAAAATACTTGATGCGAAGCGAGGTAGTATATAAAATAGTTTATATTTTACTAGAAAAATACTATTTAATACGATACAATTTTACACAAGATATTTATTTATTTATAGAATGGATATACTTAAACCTTGCTACAACACTTATAGGCAGTGTACCTAATCGTACAGTAGTGTAGTTTTTAGTAAGTCCGGTTCGTTCCACAGGGAAATCTTTAAACAAAGCTCAACGCTATATTAGTTTACTTTTATAAAAATACAAATATATATATAAGTAATATTATTATTATAAAGGGGGGTTTTTACCGTTTAATGACCGGTTTGTCGATTTTAAAACTTTAGTCGCAGTTAAAACCTAATGTAAAATATAAAATAAATACAAGACTTTAAATTAAAGCGTAAAGTAAATAACGATAATGAAATTGCGAATAATAAAAATGCGATAAAATAAAATTGTGATAATTAAAAAGTACGATAATTAAAAGTGCGATAAAATAAAATAAATAAAAGTGCGATAATTAGAAGTGCAATTAAATATAAAATAAAGGAAATTAAATATGAAATAAAAGAATTATGCTTATTTAAACTTCCGTAATCATGATGTTTGACGTGTTGATTTTAGTTTTATGCCCATGGGTTAATTGTCCTTTGTCCTGGATTATTCAATATGTCCGTCTGGTTTTTGTCCATAACAGTCCATCAGTCATAAATATAAATTGCAAGTGTCCTTGTCAAATTATTATTATACCCGAAGTTAAATATTCCAACTAATTGGGGATTCGAATTGTAACAAGGTTTTAATACTTTGTTTAATGAATACACCAGGTTATCGACTGCGTGTAAACCAAGGTTTTACTACTTTGTTAACAATTACACCAATTACCCTTGAATGTAATTTCACCCCTGTTTTAATTATTCTAGTGGCTATTAATCCATTCCCGTGTCCGGTTAAATGAACGATTATTCGTACATATAAATACCCCGCCCATCGTGTCCGATCGAGTGTATATGGTAATTTATAGGGACGCCCAATTGTAAATCTTTATATTAACATTAACAAACTTTCATTTAGTTAAACAAATATAAAGCCCATTAATAGCCCATAGTCTAATTTCCACAAGTGTCGTTCTTTTGTCCAAACCCCAATTATGGTACAAAGCCCAATTACCCAATTTTAGTAATTAGCCCAACATCATGATTACTTCGTTTTAAATAAGCATAATAATAACTTAGCTACGAGACATTAATATAAAAAGGTTGAACATAACTTACAATGATTTAAAATAGCGTAGCGTTACACGGACAGAATTTCGACTTACACCCTTACAAAATTCGCTAACATACCCTTATTATTAGAATTATAATTAAAATTAAAATTAAAATATAAATTATTGATGTGCGAAAAGTGTCGTATAAAATTGTCTTGTAAATAATATGGAAAAATACCGATTTAAGATTGCTACACACTAACGGGCAGTGTACCCGATCGTGTAGTAGTATAGATAATGGTAAAATCCGTGTATCGTTCCAAGGACAGTTATATCAGTCAAACTAGAATTAGAAACTATATTATGATTAACTAAGTTAATTAAAGTAAAAGTACAAGTTTTATGTTTTGGTGGCTGTTTTAACGATTTAGCCAAATCCAAGAAGGTTAAATGTAAAAACAATATTTTTAGTCTTTTGGTTTATAAAATGCAAATAAATACAAATAAAGCAAGTAAGATAGTTTTGAATTAAATCAAAGAGATGAAATGTTCATCTAGATATTTTACCCTCGGTATTGGATGTAAATTAGATATTAAGCCCTGATTGAATAATTATGTGTGTAGTTATCTAATAGGTTCACTAAGAGTTCTCTCGGATAAACACGCAAATACAATAACAAGATCAAGGGTTCCCTTTTCACTAAAGTTCTTGTATTTGTAATCAAATAACTATAAGTATGCTAATCACCTAAATCGACTCGCCAAGAGTTCTCTTTAGCAAGTACTCAAACTAGAATTACTAAGCGAGGGTTCCCTATAACTTAGACCTTTTCGTTTGTGACTAGTTGATCAACAAGATCAAAGACTTGAATAACAATTGTCTTTGCGTTCGCTCTACACAATTCATTTCTATTTTGTTTAACCGTTTTAATCTAGTTTACCCCCTTGGTCCGGTTTAGCAAACAATCAATCTAAGACAAGTTGATTGTAAATCAATATGATACATCAACAAGAGTTCTCTTTATCAACAACATATCAATTAACTAGATACAAATGGTTTTAACAACAATAAGCATGGTTCTTAATTCAAGCTTCAATCTATCACGCATAATACATTCAATCAATAAGTTTACATCCAATACCTTGGTTATTAATCTAGACAAACATTATAGAAACTAGCCAACAATCATGGTAACAGACAACAATACAATCAAATTATAAACTGAAATCATTTCTGAGAACAAGTGAATAACCTACAAGAACAAGAGTTCTTGGATGAAGAAGATGTTGATGGATGATGCCTTGATGTTGAGCCTCTTCAAAGAGGTTGAAATTCTCCAATATGCTCCTGAAAATCGTCTCTAAAGCTCTCTGGTTCGTACTCTAATGAAACAGTCCCAAAAATGAGGTTTTAAGGTGGAGAAATTAGGTAAAAAGCAGAAAAGTCGGGTACACCTACTTTGGGACGTCGTCCTAAAAGGCAGGACGGCGTCCCACTTTACAGAGCAAGACGGCGTCCCAAATCTGCAAGACGGCGTCCCAGTTAAAAGGCCAGGACGGCGTCCTGGGTCCCTAGACGGCGTCCTGGTTGGATTTAAGGCACTGTTTCGTTTTCTTTTTAATATTAGCTCATTTGGACGAAGCCTAACATATCGGAAGCATTGTTATATCATTTTAGAGTGCTATCTTGACCCTAACTCGTATCGGGATCAACCAATGTCATAAATCATCGAAATTCTTTGCAAATCATTCTTCCGATACAAATTCGCGCATCTTGTCTTATTACTTGTAGATCACCTTCATTATCTTCGATTATAGAGCGTTTTAAGTGATATTGCGATAGATATATATGATGTAATTGAGCAATATCAAAACACCCCACACTTAAACCTTGCTTGTCCTCAAGCAATTCTTTCGTTACAAAGTAGAACAATATCAATCATAATCACACAATATAGATTACAAACATTACATGAATTACTCGAAACACACGAAACACACACTTTAAGTAACACACTCACGCTATATACACTATGGAAACACACGCTTTAAGTATAGTACACTTTTATTGAAATCACACGCACGCTTTATACATAATGGAAACACACACACATTTTTGGTAGATTAGAGCCAAGTATCCGAAAAAATTGATCCTAGGGAAATCAGGACCTTGATGAAAACATTTTATGGTTTTGAAAATATCATGCTAGTTTTTAATACTAGACACGTTTTCCGATTTTGTCGGATTTTTGAATTTTGAAAAAAAAATGAGTGCGGGTTTCCCGCTATTGGTCAAGCCAATCCCTCCCACGGTACCTAACATCATGAGATGTCGGTAGAAAATAATGTGCTTAGGAGGATACACATTACGTCCGGATATCATTGATAATCATGAGGTAATTATCTAATCCGTTAAGTCAATCATAAAGATTGAAGTTCATCAGGCTTAAAAGCTGATATATTACCTTTTCGGAGGTTATCCTTCCGGGGATCTGATAAATCACTAACATTTTGTGTATACATGGTGCCCCCCCGTTTTACTAGTTAATCCCCCTCATTGAGACAAACCTTGACTACCAGTTTCCCTGTTTGACGTTGAGGCCTGGTAGATTTCCAGTCGATGTTAGTAATGACTTTTCAAGAGTTTTTGTCACCCTACAACTGGTCTGGACTACATCTTCTGAATTGAATCAGTAAGTGTGTCATTCGGAAGACTTTACTTCCTTGAGGATGGAACAGATACATCCTATTGGTTAAAATAGGTGGTCGGACGCAACATTGTCCTTGTTAGGAGAAACAATGAGGATCGTCCTTAGGGTTTTCGATCTGGCGCGAGATCCGGTTTCCGACCACGCTATACAATCACCGCTCTCTCACGGTTTACACTCGTTTTTGGTACAAGTGACCTACAAGTTAGCTTACTAAACTAGTAGGATTTTCACTCAAATAATTGAATGATGGAGCAACTTCAAAGACTATTAATAACAAAAACTTGATGTGCGAAAAGTGTCGTATAAAATTGTCTTGTAAATAATATGGAAAAATACCGATTTAAGATTGCTACACACTAACGGGCAGTGTACCCGATCGTGTAGTAGTATAGATAATGGTAAAATCCGTGTATCGTTCCAAGGACAGTTATATCAGTCAAACTAGAATTAGAAACTATATTATGATTAACTAAGTTAATTAAAGTAAAAGTACAAGTTTTATGTTTTGGTGGCTGTTTTAACGATTTAGCCAAATCCAAGAAGGTTAAATGTAAAAACAATATTTTTAGTCTTTTGGTTTATAAAATGCAAATAAATACAAATAAAGCAAGTAAGATAGTTTTGAATTAAATCAAAGAGATGAAATGTTCATCTAGATATTTTACCCTCGGTATTGGATGTAAATTAGATATTAAGCCCTGATTGAATAATTATGTGTGTAGTTATCTAATAGGTTCACTAAGAGTTCTCTCGGATAAAAACGCAAATACAATAACAAGATCAAGGGTTCCCTTTTCACTAAAGTTCTTGTATTTGTAATCAAATAACTATAAGTATGCTAATCACCTAAATCGACTCGCCAAGAGTTCTCTTTAGCAAGTACTCAAACTAGAATTACTAAGCGAGGGTTCCCTATAACTTAGACCTTTTCGTTTGTGACTAGTTGATCAACAAGATCAAAGACTTGAATAACAATTGTCTTTGCGTTCGCTCTACACAATTCATTTCTATTTTGTTTAACCGTTTTAATCTAGTTTACCCCCTTGGTCCGGTTTAGCAAACAATCAATCTAAGACAAGTTGATTGTAAATCAATATGATACATCAACAAGAGTTCTCTTTATCAACAACATATCAATTAACTAGATACAAATGGTTTTAACAACAATAAGCATGGTTCTTAATTCAAGCTTCAATCTATCACGCATAATACATTCAATCAATAAGTTTACATCCAATACCTTGGTTATTAATCTAGACAAACATTATAGAAACTAGCCAACAATCATGGTAACAGACAACAATACAATCAAATTATAAACTGAAATCATTTCTGAGAACAAGTGAATAACCTACAAGAACAAGAGTTCTTGGATGAAGAAGATGTTGATGGATGATGCCTTGATGTTGAGCCTCTTCAAAGAGGTTGAAATTCTCCAATATGCTCCTGAAAATCGTCTCTAAAGCTCTCTGGTTCGTACTCTAATGAAACAGTCCCAAAAATGAGGTTTTAAGGTGGAGAAATTAGGTAAAAAGCAGAAAAGTCGGGTACACCTACTTTGGGACGTCGTCCTAAAAGGCAGGACGGCGTCCCACTTTACAGAGCAAGACGGCGTCCCAAATCTGCAAGACGGCGTCCCAGTTAAAAGGCCAGGACGGCGTCCTGGGTCCCTAGACGGCGTCCTGGTTGGATTTAAGGCACTGTTTCGTTTTCTTTTTAATATTAGCTCATTTGGACGAAGCCTAACATATCGGAAGCATTGTTATATCATTTTAGAGTGCTATCTTGACCCTAACTCGTATCGGGATCAACCAATGTCATAAATCATCGAAATTCTTTGCAAATCATTCTTCCGATACAAATTCGCGCATCTTGTCTTATTACTTGTAGATCACCTTCATTATCTTCGATTATAGAGCGTTTTAAGTGATATTGCGATAGATATATATGATGTAATTGAGCAATATCAAAACACCCCACACTTAAACCTTGCTTGTCCTCAAGCAATTCTTTCGTTACAAAGTAGAACAATATCAATCATAATCACACAATATAGATTACAAACATTACATGAATTACTCGAAACACACGAAACACACACTTTAAGTAACACACTCACGCTATATACACTATGGAAACACACGCTTTAAGTATAGTACACTTTTATTGAAATCACACGCACGCTTTATACACAATGGAAACACACACACATTTTTGGTAGATTAGAGCCAAGTATCCGAAAAAATTGATCCTAGGGAAATCAGGACCTTGATGAAAACATTTTATGGTTTTGAAAATATCATGCTAGTTTTTAATACTAGACACGTTTTCCGATTTTGTCGGATTTTTGAATTTTGAAAAAAAAATGAGTGCGGGTTTCCCGCTATTGGTCAAGCCAATCCCTCCCACGGTACCTAACATCATGAGATGTCGGTAGAAAATAATGTGCTTAGGAGGATACACATTACGTCCGGATATCATTGATAATCATGAGGTAATTATCTAATCCGTTAAGTCAATCATAAAGATTGAAGTTCATCAGGCTTAAAAGCTGATATATTACCTTTTCGGAGGTTATCCTTCCGGGGATCTGATAAATCACTAACATTTTGTGTATACATGGTGCCCCCCCGTTTTACTAGTTAATCCCCCTCATTGAGACAAACCTTGACTACCAGTTTCCCTGTTTGACGTTGAGGCCTGGTAGATTTCCAGTCGATGTTAGTAATGACTTTTCAAGAGTTTTTGTCACCCTACAACTGGTCTGGACTACATCTTCTGAATTGAATCAGTAAGTGTGTCATTCGGAAGACTTTACTTCCTTGAGGATGGAACAGATACATCCTATTGGTTAAAATAGGTGGTCGGACGCAACATTGTCCTTGTTAGGAGAAACAATGAGGATCGTCCTTAGGGTTTTCGATCTGGCGCGAGATCCGGTTTCCGACCACGCTATACAATCACCGCTCTCTCACGGTTTACACTCGTTTTTGGTACAAGTGACCTACAAGTTAGCTTACTAAACTAGTAGGATTTTCACTCAAATAATTGAATGATGGAGCAACTTCAAAGACTATTAATAATTTAAAATGTAAACCAACATTTATTTTCTAGATTTTAAGACCATAATGTGTATAACGTGGTTTTTGGGCTTTTTTAATCGTTTTTAAGGCTACTTGAAAATTTTAAAATTTTTTAAATAAGCTTATAATCAATTAAGTTTATAAAATATCTTTTAAAAATTTATATTTATAACGGAAATTCGGTTGTTAAACCTGATCTTAATCCGTCGATAAATTTTAAAATCAATTTTATAAAATTTAACCTTTTACAAGTTATGTTGCTTTGAACGCCTTAATTTTAGTAAAACGAGTTCCCGATAAATTTCTACTCCCCACCCCACACTTGAGATCATGCAAGGCCCTCATTGCATGAAATCAGAAAAAGGATTAAATTTATAGGGCAAAGTGATAGGGTGATTGTAGAAATTTCCAATTTTGAACCTGTAAATCGTGGAACATGTAGACGGATGCCGCTGAACTTACTGCCAGCATAAGAGCATCGTCTAGTCCGCGATTATCATCATACACACATCATAATATCAAATGTCGCTGAACTTAATGCCAGTCTTTGAAGTTCAATCATGCTGCACAAATAAACAAACCACACAAAGCATATAAAAATAACGGTGTTTTTACAACCACATCCGTTTATCAAACCACACATTAGTATATTATTACAAACCGAAATTGTATCAAAATACATCACACAAATAAAATAGTCTAAAAACAAGGTACAAAATGATCCAATAGGCACGCAGGCCTAGTTATCAAACGGCCAAAAATAATTACCCGAACCATCGCGGTACGGGCGTCCCTGTGGATATTGCTGCTCAAATCTGTTCCGAGCATCCTGCAACGCAGCGGTATTATCATAAATCGGGTGAGGCGGAGGTGGGTTTTGAGGATCCGTGTAATATTGGGGTGTCAGACGTGTCGTCCCATAGTACTGCTCGGGGTTGGAATAAAACAACTCTGAGTTATGGTTATTCCAATCAATACCATAACTCATCCATCCCTGATCGTGCACTTGAGCAATCTGTCGTTGCTCCATTCGCTGCTGACTATCCCACATTCGATCGTTGTGCATCCTTTGTTCGTTCGGGCTTAACCTCATGTTATTAACACTACCAACCAAACTGTCCCAACTTGATTGGGACGGATGCCACGGAACCTGTTCACCAACATTAGTTTGTGCCTCCATTTCCGCCTCCTCTTCCTGTTGCTGCTCTTGCTGAACACCGCTGCCACTTGCGCCACCTGCACCAGCTGCCACAAAGGGTACCAAATGCCCATTTCTGTCTTTCATAATGATTTCGGCATTAATATAAAAAACCTTTTTCAATGGTTTCATCACACTCGTAAATTCCTGTAATCTGTCGAAATCAATGTTAAAGTGTCGGGCAAATCGGGTTATGTAGTGCCCTCCCAGAAGTGGCTTCTGTAGCCGTGTCTCTGTAGCAATGGAAAGAAAATAGTTACCGATCAACCCAGGAATGTCGGTATAGGCACCCCGCTTGATTTGATCCATAATCCACAAATCTAATGTTTTCACCTTCTCATTACCCTCAATCCTCGCATTAAACGTGCATGCGATGAGTCGATGAAGCAGCCTATCATCCCGGGCTGCGATTTCGTTATACCGGTGTTTGCTTGATCGAAAATGTGCAGGCGCATTATTTGGCTTACAAATTCTGCGCCAATAAGAAGTGTCATCAAACTGATGTCGGCCAACATAATCAGAAGCCCTCAAGTATTCACCTAACTGTGTGTCGGTGAGTTCCTCAAAAATACCCAGAATTCGACAAAGCTGAAAACTGCTCAAACCCCTGTCTTGGCCTCCTAGACGAAACCGTAGAAACTCAGTTGACAAATAATCACTTACATTGCTAAACCGCATAGTAGAGTAGAATTCTTTAAGAAGCACCGGGTAGATTGGTTCATTGATGCTAAAAACATGTTCCCAGGCGTGGGCTACTACTCTACCGTAAGGAATGGCGAGTAAATTAGTAACATGTCGGCGCATGCCCGCCTCCTCCAATGGCCCCCAAATAAAATACCAAGTAGCATTAATGGGCCTGCGGTTTATTCTCTCAAAAGTTTCGGTGTAGTCTTCGTCATTCTGTACCTGTGTTAACCAAACCCGAGGATCATTTAGATCCTCCTCCTCTTCTTCTCCGGAAGAAGACGATGAATGATGTTGTTGTGGTGGTGGTGGTTGTCTTGGTGGAGCCAAACCTGATGGCCTTCCTCTTTTAGCCGGTCCTCCTCTGCTTGGTTGTCCCTGCAAAACATTATACACAAAACCAAAAGAACATAGAAACCGTTGTGTTAATGTTAGCTAAAACATAACCGAGTAGCAGGAGAACTTAATCATTCAATTCCTAGTTCAAAAGTATTATGATTCATTTACACCAAAGTGCATGTTCACAAGTTTATACCAGAGTCAACCAAAGTCAACTTGAATTCATTAACACACTTTCAAAAAATGAAAATCATAACATCACAAAGTAGCACAAACTTAGGACTTAAAGGATTCAAGTATGTTGTGTCATAGGTCATAACATTTAACTTTGCATTCTAATCATATTCATCACAAATCATAATACAATTTTCACAACTTTTAGCTCAAATGACCTTATAACATCATACATTATGGCATTCCATTCCCTTATTTGATTCAACATGACCTAACAAATGAAAAATAAGCATACACATTTCATAAATTCATTACAATTCACAATATGCTTAGAAATTCACTAACTTTCAAAAACGACCCGGCCAAGTTGACATCAACATCACCAACACAATCAAATACTTCACAAGAATCATAAACATCAAACATAAACCCAACATCATAAATTAAGCACTCAAAATTCGGATTTACACTCTACAAACCCTAGCATCATGAACAAACCCTAAAGAACATGTATTCTTTGCAAAATAAACACATTAGGGCAATTTAAACATCTAAGGTATGTTAATCTTAACAATAATCATGCAAATCAAACACCCCACACTAATCTTTAACCAATTTATAGATATAGACATATAATTCAAGTAATTGATAAAGAAAAGTGAAGAAATGTAGAATCCATACCCAAAAGCTCATGATTGGAAGCTTGAATTTGAAGATTAAATCGCGAATTTGATGTAGAAATTTAGGGTTCTTGAGAGTGGTTCGGTTTTTGGGAGAGAAAATATAGATAGAATGTGTTTTGTGGATAGGAAATAAGTGGGTAAGGGTATAAAACGCGTTTAATTTTCTGAATCAGGGAGTCGGGACGTCGTCCCAAAATACAGGACGGCGTCTCGATATTCAGAGTGGGACGGCGTCTAAGAATGGGGACGGCGTCTCGATATACAAAGTGGGACGGCGTCTAGCCAAACTAGACGGCGTCTAGGAGTTTAAATTGGGACGGCGTCTTCCCTTGTGGGACGGCGTCCCGTAACACTAAAACCCACTGACCTGTAATTTTGAGTCGTTTGCGTTTCGGGGTCATACGGTAATCATTTTGTACCAAACAAAAATTTATAGCACACACAATACAAACCTAATTACAAATGTGAACCATTTTTTACGAGTCGTTCACCAAACTCGTCCCCGTTTTGATTTAGGCGTTTTTCTTGAAGTTGAGGCTAACCTCATCCTCAATTTCCAGGGGACCATCAACGTAGTGTTTGACCCGGTGGCCATTCACTTTAAAAGTATCGCCTTTCCAGTTTACCATTTCAATTGTACCATAAGGGTACACCCTTCTAACCACAAATGGTCCCGTCCATCGGGACTTTAGCTTTCCTGGCGATAACTTGAAACGAGAGTTATAAACAAGGACACGATCTCCTTCCATGAATTCTTTTGGATGTTTCAATCTCTTGTCATGCCATTGTTTAGTTTTTTCCTTGTAAATTAGAGAGTTGTCATAGGCTCCAAGCCTCAACTCGTCTAATTCGTTTATTTGGGTCAAACGTAACCGACCCGCTTCTTGGTAATTCAAATTGCATGCCCTTAACGCCCAGTGTGCTTTATGTTCAATCTCCAACGGGAGATGGCATGCTTTTCCGTATACCATACGGAAAGGAGTAGTTCCTATTGGTGTTTTGTAGGCCGTGCGAAATGCCCACAATGCATCATATAACTTGTTTGACCACTCTTTTGGATTAGCACCAACGGTCTTTTCTAGTATGCGTTTTAATGACCGGTTGGTGTTTTCTACTTGCCCACTCGTCTGGGGATGATAGGATGTCGAAATTTTATGGATTACTCCATATCTTTTCAACACCTTTTCCATTTGCTTATTGCAAAAGTGGGTGCCCCGGTCACTTATAAGAGCTTTAGGCGTGCCAAATCTAGAGAAAAGCTCTATCAAAAAATTTACCACTACTCGGCCATCATTTGTTGGTAGAGGCTTTGTCTCCGCCCATTTAGACACATAATCTATGGCGACAAGTATGTAGAGGTAAGAGTGAGATTTTGGAAAGGGGCCCATAAAGTCAATTCCCCAAACATCGAACACCTCGCATACTTGGATGCTTTGTTGAGGCATTTCATCCCGTTTAGTTATTTGACCGGCCCGTTGGCACGCGTCACAAGCCTTGCAAACAGCGTAGGCATCTTTGAATATTGTAGGCCAATAGAAACCGGCCTCGTAAACTTTCTTCCCCGTGATTTGGGGACCAAAGTGCCCACCTGTTGGACCACGGTGACAGTCAAGCAGAATTTCGGTGCATTCTTTCCCCGCAACACACCTGCGAATAATTCCATCCGCACATCGCCTGAATAAATAAGGGTCTTCCCAAAAATAGTACTTTAGGTCACTAAAGAATTTCTTTCTTTTCTGATGTGACCAACCAGTTTCTAGGTACCCTCCAACAATGTAATTGGCGAAGTCAACAAACCACGGATCCTCCACCTTCTCTACTCTCATTAGGAATTCTCCGGGAAAATCATCTTTAATACTCGATTCATGGAGTACTTCAAGATTGGGATTTTCGAGTCTAGAAAGATGGTCCGCTACAAGATTTTCTGCACCTTTCTTGTCCTTAATCTCGATATCAAATTCTTGCAAAAGCAAGACCCACCTTAACAATCGAGGTTTTGCATCCGGCTTAGAGAAAAGATATTTTAATGCCGAATGATCAGTGAAGACAACAGTCTTTGATAGGACAAGATAAGATCGGAATTTGTCAAAGGAAAAGACGATCGCAAGGAGCTCTTTTTCTGTTGTTGTGTAATTTAATTGGGCTCCTTGTAAAGTCTTGCTCGCATAATAAATGGGTTGAAAATGTTTCTCAACCCGTTGGCCCAAAACTGAACCAACCGCAAAATCCGATGCATCGCACATTAGCTCGAATGGTAATGACCAATTTGGAGCTATGATTATTGGTGCGTTGACAAGTTTTTCTTTTAAAATTGTGAATGCCTTAGTGCATTCACTTGTGAAAACAAAGGGTGCATCTTTTTCAAGAAGTTTATTTAATGGCGTTGCAATTTTTGAAAAATCCTTAACAAATCGCCGGTAGAACCCGGCATGCCCAAGAAAACTTCTCACACCCTTTACGTTTGAAGGAGGTGGAAGGTTTGCGATGACGTCAACCTTTGCTGGATCCACCTGAATACCAACACTTGAGATTTTGTGCCCTAAGACAATGCCTTCTTTAACCATAAAGTGGCATTTCTCCCAATTTAGCACTAAGTTCGACTTCTCACACCTGATTAGCATTTTCTCCAAATTTAGAAGGCATGAATCAAAAGTGTCACCGAAGACTGAAAAGTCGTCCATGAACACTTCCATGCAATCCTCAATCATATCGTGGAAAATGGCCATCATACACCTTTGGAATGTCGCAGGAGCATTACATAGACCAAAGGGCATTCGGCGATATGAGAAGGTGCCATAGGGACACGTGAAGGTAGTCTTTTCTTGGTCTTCGGGGGAGATGGGAATTTGAAAGTACCCCGAAAAACCATCTAGGAAACAATAAAAGCTATTTCCTGCAAGTCTCTCTAACATTTGATCAATAAATGGTAGAGGAAAATGGTCTTTTCTTGTGGCTTCGTTTAACTTTCGATAATCTATACAAACCCGCCACCCCGTAACAGTTCGTGTCGTGATAAGCTCGTCCTTATCATTGGTGGTAACAGTTATACCACCCTTTTTAGGAACACAATGAATCGGGCTTATCCACGGACTGTCTGAAATCGGGTAGATTAGACCTGCATCTAGCAATTTAATGATTTCCTTTTTGACAACGTCTTGCATATGAGGATTTAGTCTTCTTTGACGTTGCACCACTGGTTTGGAATTTTCTTCCATTAAGATCTTGTGCGTGCAATAAGAAGGACTAATTCCTTTTATATCATGGATTTTCCATGCAATGGCCGGTTTGTGGGCCTGTAACAAGGAAACAAGATGTTCTTTCTCATTTTGAGAGAGAAGTGAGGAAATAATTACCGGAAGTTTTGAATCTTCCTGAAGGAAAGCGTACTCAAGATGATCAGGGAGCGGTTTAAGCTCCAAAATGGGAGGTTCCTCAATTGAGGATCGACTCCGGTACTCGCTATCCTTGCTTAGTTTTTCTATTTCCTCTTCAGTTGGTTCACACTCATTGGCCATCAAAAATGTGGCCATCACATCCATTTCTTCTTCAGTGAATTCATCATCTCCATTAGCCAAATCGTATACACCTGTTTCATCCGATTCGGGAGATTCCTGCAAGAACTCGTAATGCGAATCTATGCTTTGCATGAAATAACAAGTATCATCCGAAGATTCGGGATATTTCAATGACTTGTCAATTGCAAAAGTCACACTAGCTTCACCAATTCTAAGGGTCAACTGCTGGTCATAAACATCAATGACACATCGAGCAGTATTTAAAAATGGCCTACCCAGAATAATTGGTATTCTCTCATCAACTTCCATGTCTAAAACCACAAAGTCAGCCGGAAAGATCAGATTTCCGGTCTTAACTAACAAATTCTCTATTATTCCTCGAGGGAATTTTATAGAGCGATCAGCTAGTTGAATAGCCATTCGTGTGGTTTTGAGTTCCCCAGGGGCTAACTTAAGGTAAATTAAATAGGGCATTAAATTGATACTAGCCCCCAAATCGGCTAATGCCCTCATGCAATCAAGGTCACCCATTAGACATGGAATAGTAAAACTACCCGGATCTTGAAGCTTTTCAGGAAGTGTGTTAGACACCAGCGCGGAACATCTAGCATTTAAAGTTACTGATGAAACGCTTTCCATCTTCTTTCGGTTAGTAAGTAAGTCTTTTAAAAACTTAGCATACTTTGGCATTCCGGAGATAACATCAATAAAAGGCATGTTTATGTTTATCTGTTTAAACATATCTAGAAATTTTAGCCTTTCGGCTTCTAGCCTTTCTTGTTGTTGTTTTCTTGGGAATGGGAGCGGTGGTTGATATGGTTTCACTACGGGTTTTTCCCGTTCTTCCTTTTCAACCACTTTTTCCGGCTCCTTAACCGGTTCATCGTTTTGGTTCAATGGAACTCTGAAATCAGAATTTTCGGGCATTTGTGGAGCATCGTATGCTAAACCACTCCGTGTGGTAATAACATTTGCGTGCTCATTTCTGGGGTTCTTGTTGGTATCTCCCGGTAAACTACCGGGTTTTCTCTCACTCAGTAAATTGGCTAAACCACTCATTTGTTTTTCCAAATTTTGGATTGATGCTTGTTGGTTACGAAACTGATGTTCGTTTTTCTCGTTGGTTTGATTTATGTTTGTGACAAGCTGACTTTGTGATGCAATTAACTTTTCCAACATATTCTCTAAATTTGACTTTTTCTCCTCCTGTTGGGGTTTTTGATAATAACCCGGAGTTTGTTGTTGGAACCCACTACTTGACCCTTGTTGAAAATTAGAATTTTGACCTTGAGGGTTGTAGGGGTTGTTAAAGTTACGGTTAAATTGGGCTCTACCCTGAAACTGGTTATTATTTCTCTGGCTTATAAAAGCCACTTCTTCTTTTTGAGCCATGGTTAACCCGGCATCACAATCTTTACCTAAGTGTAGACCACCACAGTATTCACAACCTACTTTCATACTATGGATTTCTTTTGTGATTTTGTCCATGTTTCGGACAACACCGTCTATTTTTACACCTAGGGAGCTGAAGTCATCATAAGCACCGGCGCTTTGGACTTGAGCATTTCGAGTAATTGGGCGTTCTTGATGCCACTCATGAGAATAATCGGCTAATTTTTCGATTATCTCATAAGCCTCTTGCTCGGTTTTGTCCATAATTGAACCTCCGGATGCTTGATCAATGGAAATTCGGGTTGCAACTTCGCAACCCTTATAGAAGATTTGAACCTGTTGAAAGGTATCCAAACCATGGTTTGGACAACCTCTAAGCATTTTGGAAAATCTATTCCATGCTTCGTACAAGGTTTCCATAGGCTTTTGACAGAACTGGGTAATCTCCTGTTGGAGTCTCGCTGACTTAGATGCTGGAAAATATTTCTTAAGAAATTTTTCCATCATACTATCCCATGTTCTTATCGTAGCCTCGGCTAATGAATCTAACCAACTTCTTGCTTCCCCGTGGAGTGTCCACGGGAAAAGTCTTAGAAATATAGCCTGGTCAGTTTCTGGTTTTAATTTGAAAAGAAGACATATCTCTTCAAAGAGACGAATATGTTCGTTTGCGTCTTCATTAGGACCGCCACTAAATTGACACCTATTATTAATCATTTGAAGAATAGGTCCTTTAATTTCAAAATTTACCTCACCCGTGAGCGGAGTAATAGCACTACCTTGTCCGGTTCGCGTCGCTTTCATCCTGTCTGCCATTGATTGTCTTGGTACCAACGGTCTTTCTCCTTCCATTTCAAAATTTGGTGGTTGAACTGGTTTACCAAAGTCTGAATATCTAGGCTTGGTGGTACTTGATTCTGAATCAAAAGTTTCCTGCTTTGATGAAGATTCAAAAATATCAAGCACTTCTTTTGGAATTCTACCAAGCTTTCTATCCGGTTCTGTCAATGGTGTAAATAATGGAGATTCTGAACTTCGGGTATGTGGCATATGCAACCTATAATCTGCCAATCACACAACTAACAAAAACTATCACACATACCGATTCTACAAAAATTAAAATCAAAGACTATTAATAATTTAAAAATAATTAAGAAACTACTTAAAATCACAAATTAGTTAATAATTCTATTTTGACACAAAACTGTCCCCGGCAGCGGCGCCAAAAACTTGATGTGCGAAAAGTGTCGTATAAAATTGTCTTGTAAATAATATGGAAAAATACCGATTTAAGATTGCTACACACTAACGGGCAGTGTACCCGATTGTGTAGTAGTATAGATAATGGTAAAATCCGTGTATCGTTCCAAGGACAGTTATATCAGTCAAACTAGAATTAGAAACTATATTATGATTAACTAAGTTAATTAAAGTAAAAGTACAAGTTTTATGTTTTGGTGGCTGTTTTAACGATTTAGCCAAATCCAAGAAGGTTAAATGTAAAAACAATATTTTTAGTCTTTTGGTTTATAAAATGCAAATAAATACAAATAAAGCAAGTAAGATAGTTTTGAATTAAATCAAAGAGATGAAATGTTTGTCTAGATTAATAACCAAGGTATTGGATGTAAACTTATTGATTGAATGTATTATGCGTGATAGATTGAAGCTTGAATTAAGAACCATGCTTATTGTTGTTAAAACCATTTGTATCTAGTTAATTGATATGTTGTTGATAAAGAGAACTCTTGTTGATGTATCATATTGATTTACAATCAACTTGTCTTAGATTGATTGTTTGCTAAACCGGACCAAGGGGGTAAACTAGATTAAAACGGTTAAACAAAATAGAAATGAATTGTGTAGAGCGAACGCAAAGACAATTGTTATTCAAGTCTTTGATCTTGTTGATCAACTAGTCACAAACGAAAAGGTCTAAGTTATAGGGAACCCTCGCTTAGTAATTCTAGTTTGAGTACTTGCTAAAGAGAACTCTTGGCGAGTCAATTTAGGTGATTAGCATACTTATAGTTATTTGATTACAAATACAAGAACTTTAGTGAAAAGGGAACCCTTGATCTTGTTATTGTATTTGCGTGTTTATCCGAGAGAACTCTTAGTGAACCTATTAGATAACTACACACATAATTATTCAATCAGGGCTTAATATCTAATTTACATCCAATACCGAGGGTAAAATATCTAGATGAACATTTCATCTCTTTGATTTAATTCAAAACTATCTTACTTGCTTTATTTGTATTTATTTGCATTTTATAAACCAAAAGACTAAAAATATTGTTTTTACATTTAACCTTCTTGGATTTGGCTAAATCGTTAAAACAGCCACCAAAACATAAAACTTGTACTTTTACTTTAATTAACTTAGTTAATCATAATATAGTTTCTAATTCTAGTTTGACTGATATAACTGTCCTTGGAACGATACACGGATTTTACCATTATCTATACTACTACACGATCGGGTACACTGCCCGTTAGTGTGTAGCAATCTTAAATCGGTATTTTTCCATATTATTTACAAGACAATTTTATACGACACTTTTCGCACATCAAGTTTTTTGAATTAAGAAACTACTTAAAATCACAAATTAGTTAATAATTCTATTTTGACACAAAACTGTCCCCGGCAGCGGCGCCAAAAACTTGATGTGCGAAAAGTGTCGTATAAAATTGTCTTGTAAATAATATGGAAAAATACCGATTTAAGATTGCTACACACTAACGGGCAGTGTACCCGATCGTGTAGTAGTATAGATAATGGTAAAATCCGTGTATCGTACCAAGGACAGTTATATCAGTCAAACTAGAATTAGAAACTATATTATGATTAACTAAGTTAATTAAAGTAAAAGTACAAGTTTTATGTTTTGGTGGCTGTTTTAACGATTTAGCCAAATCCAAGAAGGTTAAATGTAAAAACAATATTTTTAGTCTTTTGGTTTATAAAATGC
Source organism: Rutidosis leptorrhynchoides (assembly GCF_046630445.1). Taxonomy (NCBI): domain Eukaryota; kingdom Viridiplantae; phylum Streptophyta; class Magnoliopsida; order Asterales; family Asteraceae; genus Rutidosis; species Rutidosis leptorrhynchoides. The sequence continues at coordinate 49,448,096 of NC_092333.1, forward strand.
AAATAAATACAAATAAAGCAAGTAAGATAGTTTTGAATTAAATCAAAGAGATGAAATGTTCATCTAGATATTTTACCCTCGGTATTGGATGTAAATTAGATATTAAGCCCTGATTGAATAATTATGTGTGTAGTTATCTAATAGGTTCACTAAGAGTTCTCTCGGATAAACACGCAAATACAATAACAAGATCAAGGGTTCCCTTTTCACTAAAGTTCTTGTATTTGTAATCAAATAACTATAAGTATGCTAATCACCTAAATCGACTCGCCAAGAGTTCTCTTTAGCAAGTACTCAAACTAGAATTACTAAGCGAGGGTTCCCTATAACTTAGACCTTTTCGTTTGTGACTAGTTGATCAACAAGATCAAAGACTTGAATAACAATTGTCTTTGCGTTCGCTCTACACAATTCATTTCTATTTTGTTTAACCGTTTTAATCTAGTTTACCCCCTTGGTCCGGTTTAGCAAACAATCAATCTAAGACAAGTTGATTGTAAATCAATATGATACATCAACAAGAGTTCTCTTTATCAACAACATATCAATTAACTAGATACAAATGGTTTTAACAACAATAAGCATGGTTCTTAATTCAAGCTTCAATCTATCACGCATAATACATTCAATCAATAAGTTTACATCCAATACCTTGGTTATTAATCTAGACAAACATTATAGAAACTAGCCAACAATCATGGTAACAGACAACAATACAATCAAATTATAAACTGAAATCATTTCTGAGAACAAGTGAATAACCTACAAGAACAAGAGTTCTTGGATGAAGAAGATGTTGATGGATGATGCCTTGATGTTGAGCCTCTTCAAAGAGGTTGAAATTCTCCAATATGCTCCTGAAAATCGTCTCTAAAGCTCTCTGGTTCGTACTCTAATGAAACAGTCCCAAAAATGAGGTTTTAAGGTGGAGAAATTAGGTAAAAAGCAGAAAAGTCGGGTACACCTACTTTGGGACGTCGTCCTAAAAGGCAGGACGGCGTCCCACTTTACAGAGCAAGACGGCGTCCCAAATCTGCAAGACGGCGTCCCAGTTAAAAGGCCAGGACGGCGTCCTGGGTCCCTAGACGGCGTCCTGGTTGGATTTAAGGCACTGTTTCGTTTTCTTTTTAATATTAGCTCATTTGGACGAAGCCTAACATATCGGAAGCATTGTTATATCATTTTAGAGTGCTATCTTGACCCTAACTCGTATCGGGATCAACCAATGTCATAAATCATCGAAATTCTTTGCAAATCATTCTTCCGATACAAATTCGCGCATCTTGTCTTATTACTTGTAGATCACCTTCATTATCTTCGATTATAGAGCGTTTTAAGTGATATTGCGATAGATATATATGATGTAATTGAGCAATATCAATTATATATATATATATATATCGTATATATTGAGAGAGATTAAAATTATGTGTCTCAAACTCGGCAGAAAACTGGCTTTATATAGGACCTGACCAACATTTTCACTCCATGCGACTCGCATGGATTTGTGCCTCTGGCCATGCGAGTCGCATGGCCACCCTGGATCCAGCCAAATTGCTTTGTTTTCTTCTTGCCGACGTAATATAATAATAATATATAATATATAATTATAATTATATATAATTATATATATATTATATTATATTCTTGTGCATAGTAGACTAGATATTTTTGGTCCGTTGCGTCGGGCGTTTCTTCTTGGCTTAAGTCCCGGTTCCGGATTTTCGGACGTCTTCGCGTATTATTTTATATCTTGTACTTTGCGTCTTGTAACTTGTACTCTTGTCATTTTGAGACGTTCCTCATCAATATTTTTGAACCTTTTTAGTTGTATCTTGTACTTTTTAGCTCTTTGGTTGTTTGCGTCTTCAATTCGTCGAATCTGTCTTTTGTCTTCACCTTTTATTATTTAAACGAATATCACTTGTAAATAGAACAATTGCAACTAAAAGCTTGTCTTTCTTGAGGAATAATGCTATGAAATATATGTTCGTTTTTAGCATTATCACTAAGGTACCTAATTGTATAAGGCACACTTAAAATGCAATCCTGGTTCTCTACAACAACTCTGCTCTGATACCAATATGTGACACCCCCAAATAGGGCCTGGGGTATTTGTGTCTAATTATATCAAATCACGGTTGTATAAACGAGAACGACTCTACATTAGACGTTTTGTTGAGTTTTGCAGCGGAAGATAAATATGCCTTTAATTGATATGATATGTAATGAAGACTCCAGGCATAGCAAACAATCATCATCAAAGCAGTAGATATACAGCGAAAGCAATATTTAAGTACCTGAGAATAAACATGCTTAAAAAGTCAACACGAGGTTGAGTGAGTTCATAGGTTTGTCATAAATAATGATTTAAGTAATAGATATAGACCACAAGATTTAATAAAGTAGATCTCGCAAGATCCAAAAGTTGATCACCCGCAGGATCAAAAAGTTATGCCAGTGCGTGATATTTAGACTAAACGTTGTTTGCCCCGTGACAAGTTGTTCTGTCCTTGTCGTTTTAATTTCATTATCAAGTAATACAAAGACTTAGTCAAATGTATCGGGGACGTTACTCCCGATAGGCCTATCCCCAATAATTAAGAATGTCGCAGCAATTAAAAATATCACTGTAGGGACTTAGTCGGATATAGCCGGGTATAGCATAGTTTTAACAGTTGGTACTGATATTTAGACTAGACTTTCAAGTTTGCCCCGTAACAAGTTATTGTTTATATTTGTCGATTGGGGACTTGCTGGTCATAGCCCAACATATCACAGTTTAATAGTTGGTACTGATATTTAGACTAGACTTTCAAGTTTTCCCCGTACAAGTTATCGTTTATACTTGTCGGTTGGGGACTTGCTGGTCATAGCCCAACATATCACAGTTTAATAGTTGATATGTGTAAAACAGTTATAAAAGTTGCGCATGTATTCTCTGAAACGACCCGTCCTAATCCATCCGGACGAAGTCCATATCGATTATAAACGATTCACAACAGTTGATTACATCGCAAGGTACTTGACCTCTATATGATACATTTTACAAACATTGCATTCGTTTTTGAAAAGACAATCTTTCATTACATCAAAAGTTGACGGCAGACATACCATTTCATAATACATCTAACTATAATTGACTTAATAATAATCTTAATGAACGCGACGACTCGAATGCAACGTCTTTTGAAATATGTCATGAATGACTCCAAGTAATATCTCTAAAATGAGCAAATGCACAGCGGAAGATTTCTTTCATACCTGAGAATAAACATGCTTTAAAGTGTCAACCAAAAGGTTGGTGAGTTCATTAGTTTATCATAAATAATCATTTCATAATTTTAATAGACCACAAGATTTCATATTTCCATTTCTCATAAACATACGTCCCGTACATAGAGACAAAAATATCATTCATATGGATTGAACACCTGGTAACCGACATTCACAATATGCATATAAGAATATCCCCATCATTCCGGGATCCTCCTTCGAACATGATATAAATTTCGAAGTACTAAAGCATCCGGTACTTTGGATGGGGTTTGTTAGGCCCAATAGATCTATCTTTAGGATTCGCGTCAATTAGGGTGTCTGTTCCCTAATTCTTAGATTACCAGACTTAATAAAAAGGGGCATATTCAGTTTCGATCATTCAACCATAGAACGTAATTTCGATTACTTGTGTCTATTTCGTAAAACAGTTATAAAAGTTGCGCATGTATTCTCAGCCCAAAAATATAAAGGGTAAAAAGGTAAATGAAACTCACCATACTGTATTTTGTAGTAAAAATACATATTACGATATTGAACAATGCAGGATTGGCCTCGGATTCACGAACCTATATCAATTATTGATATATCAAATAATATTAACACATATAATAAATGTGTAAAATAGTAAAACAAGTTTTATATATTATACTTATTATATTTAATAAGTTATATGTTATATTTAAGTATTTTTAGTATTAACTTATTATATTTATTATTTACCTATATAGCAAATACTCTTTAGTTAATTTAGCAAAACTATTATATAATATCATTTAGTAAAATATATTAATATTGTAAATATGTTATAAATGTTATACATTAATGTTTTATATATAATATAATGTATTAAAATATAATAGTATATAATATGATTATGATATACGTAGTAATTATATTTTGATGTAAATAATATTTGTTTGTTATAATTAATAATAATAATGGAAATAAAATAATAATAATAATAATAATAATAATAATAATAATAATAATAATAATAATAATAATAATAATAATAATAATAATAATAATAATGATGATGATGATGATGAAAACTACCTTTAAAGCTTAAAAATAATAAATCGCTCGAGCCGGGACTCGAACCCGAGACCTCTCGCCCACCAATAACACCTTGAACCATTGGACTGTGATCTGTTTTTCTGTTCTAATAGACTCGCCATAATTTATAACCCGTATACATATCAGTTTCAATTCTTTCTTTTTCTTAATAATTAATCGACTTCCTCAACCTTTTAACATATCATTATCGACATAAAATTCTCATTATCACCTCCATTTTCTATCATTCCCATAATCATGTAATCATTATCATCTAATAACCATCATCATCATCATTATATCTTTCGTTGTTTAGCATTATCATAACATCATGCATCACGTTTTCATTCGTCATCATCATAACATACAACATTATCATGTATCACCAATTGTACAGCTGCAATAGCAGCCACTTTCTTCGAGAAGACAGCAGGGAAAACTGCAACATATGATGGGTTCTTGGGCCCAACATCATACACAGGAATACGGCCCAATCATAAAATCATGGCAGCCCAAATAATAACAAAGCCCAACTATTAAATTACTTAGCATGTACCGTGATTAAATAAACAGCTGGAGAGGCATTATGTTGTGTAGGGTTCGGTATTTGACAGAAAAGCACAGCTCGATCATCAACAACTTGTCATCATCTTATCTATTTCAATCAACAATACAGTAACTTTCGACATCATCTTCGATCATCGATTATCATCATCATCATCGATATTAATTACGTTTATCATTATCAACATCGATAACCGTCATATTCAGTCAAGATCATCACGAACTTAACTCATCATCTTCTTAATCATCATCTGGTTACACGAAGCGCGTATTGTTTCCTTCATCCTATCGATAGTAAAACGAAACAAGTTGCAGGTATATCTGATGGTTTACGATCAGAGAAAATAGGAAACAGAAGAAGCAATGGGAGCAATGGCGAACAGCAGTGTTAGTTGTTGATTTGCAGGTGAATAGAACTTGTTCAAATATAAACAAAACATGGCATTACCCAGGTTATTTGATAGTTTATGTGATTTTGTGAATTTTGGATCGCACTAGAAAACAAAAGCATTTGATGGTTGTGGTGGTTCGTTGGCTATTGAAACAGAATTAATGGTGACTAGTTGATGATGGCGACGGTTGGAATAGAAACCAAATTAGTAGGTGGTTTTGTGGTGGTTTTTCTCGAATAGGTTTAGGAGAGAAAGAGATGGCGAGGATGAAGGTGGTAATGGGTTTTAATGATGCTCGAATGGGGGTTTAGTGGTGGAGATTATGGTGGTGTTGCAGCAAAAATAGGAAATGGAAACAGATGCAGTGATGAGTTGGTTCTTGAATGTAACAGGTAACAAAAAAAAATAAATAAATACACAACCGTGGTTGTGTATGGTGGTAATTGGTGCAGAAATTTACGAACACAAATAGTAACATGATGGTGGTTATAATGGTGGTGGTGTAATGGTGAGTGTGGTGTTCGGTTGTTAGAGTGGTTGTAGGGTGACGGTCGACGGTCACGAAGAAGAAGAAGGGTGGTGGTGACTCAAGGTGGTGGTCGAATGATGTTGTCTTTGGTGGTGGTGGCGGTTAATCACAAAACTATAAAAACAAACTAAATAGATAGTTTCGGTTAACAAGTGGTCTTGATATACGATGATGATGGTAACCGAAATAGGAAGCAAGGAGTCGTAGTAAGTTCGAGTAGTTTATGGTGAGGGTCTAGCGGTGATAGTTAGATTGTAAATTTTTGGTTGTATTCTATTATGTGAATCATATAAGATTTAATAGGAAATGGGAAAGTGGAAAGTGGAGATGGCAAGTGGTGATTGTAAACTTCTGCATTCCATATGTCCATATATAAAGTTGTAGCAAGGATACACTAATCATTTAAATATTATAATCAATTTTCTAATTTAATTGTGTAACGTAATTGATATCCACAAAACAAACACTGTACCTTTGGTCAATTATTCACGAATCAAACTTTTAAATTGAAAGGGATTGAAAACAGAAAGGTAACAAATATCATGCATAGTGTAGTCGTCGGGTGTTATTATTTTAACTTCTAACACGGACTGAATTTCGTACCCGTTGTTAATTTAGTGGCAGTCAAAAGTTCGCAGAAAAATCCTATATTTTTAATTTAACTATATTTATTTATTCTGGTTATTATAGTATAAAATTCGATCATTAATTTATTAAATAAAAATTATATCAACTGTCCCTCTCATTTATGGGTAAAATATAAAAAGTGTTAAAATTAATTAACTAGATCCTATATACATTTTTAGTAAGCCTAAAATTTATAGAACACATTTTCGGATCACCATTTATTTTAAAATCACATAAGTTTGAATTAAGTTTCTCTAATTAATAATCGAAACGTCTAACGAGTATTACAATCATTTAATATTTATTTTTAATATACCTTATTTATATATAGATATATTTTAAATAATAATCATTATAATATCCTATTTTTTTATCTTATTAATTTTTAATAACAACAACATATAATACATCAAATTATATTTTGAATTATTATTTATATATACATTCACACATATCTATTTACAATTAATTGTTCGTGAATCGCTGAGAACAGTCGAAGGTCAAATAAATATATGAAACAGTTCAAAAATTTTGAGACACAACCTAACAGACTTTGCTTATCGTGTCAAAGATATTAAATCGTATCGAGAGTTTGGTTCAAAATTAGTCGAAATTTTCCGGGTCACTACAGTACCTACCCGTTAAAGAAATTTCGTCCCGAAATTTGAGTGAAGTCGTCATGGCTAACAATAAAAATGTTTTCATGACGAATATGAGTTGATAAATAGAGTTTTATCATTATTGATTAATATAGATAAAACGATTCGATCATGCGAAACGTACGAGCGAAGCTATCACAAAAGAGTAAAAAGTTTCGTCTTAACTTTTGATGTAGTCATGGTGGATTTCTGGAATTCAAGGGATATAAAGAAAATCTTCGAAATCTAAAAGATTTGATTCTTCGGCGAATAAAGAAATTAAGATCACTATAATTAAATACGGTGATCTCCCTCTATTACTCTGTCTGTTATTTCCATTATAAATTAAATTCCTCCGTCCCATTATTCTCACCATTCCTATACTTTCTTTCTTAGTTCATACATCCAAAAGATTGTGAAAATATTTAGCCCAGTTCTAATCCCTAATATTTTCCTAATTATCATTTCTGTCATCCTTCTTTTCAATCTTCCACAAGAAAAAATCTGTTTACTTTTACTATAACCTTGGGGTGATATTATTCTTAATTATACCGTGTCTTTATATTGCTATTCCTATATTATCCACAGTTTGTTACCTCCGTGTTTTTATTGGGCTTTATATTTTCTCTTATATTTTGGAGCTCTTTGCTTTTTTATTAACTTCACAACCTCTAGTAAAGCGAGTACTGGTCCAGAATTCATAAGTATGGAATTTCAAATGTACTTAATGTTCTGAACAAGAAAGAACGTAATAGCACGATTTGATTTGTCAAATTACCAGAATCACTGAGAATAGAACTATCAAGAATATATTTTCTTGATATGTTCAGAAGTTAAGCAGAATGAAAAAGTTATGTAACATGACACATGATGATGTTATGATCTGTGAATCATCACGTTCCATTAGAAACTCAGCATGACTTACTATAATATAATCACGTTGATCAAGTGTCATTATATTATACTAACTCATACATCAATTTCCAACACTACTTCAAAATCAATCATAATTTAAACTTGAAGGTTTACAGAATATAGAAACTAACAGTTTCTATATGATGTAACACTGATAGCATGAAGAGATTAATGATTTCAAATAAGATTAGTTATGAAAATATATTCAGAAATATCGAGGATATTTATAATGAATGCTACGATAATATCTCGGAATATATAAGATCAGAGGATGATAGAAACTATTGTCCGCAAGGGTTTAGAGTAAGGAGCAAGATATTCACTAAAGACTTTAACAGACATTGAATCATTTGGATTCTTTGAAGTCAAACTTATTTTTTTTTTTTTGTGATTTTTCCACTGCTTTATTCATAGTTTCGCATAATCTGCTTTTTGGTACTAAATTTTCTCTTGAATGTTTCCAATATAATGATACACAGGAAGCACGAAGAGGTATATAATTTCGGACGAGAATATTTATGAAAATATCCTCAGAAATATCGAAGATATTGATGATGATATTTTGGAATTTCTAAGGTCGATGGTTGATGAAGAAAGATTTTCCGCAAGATTTTAACATGACTTCGGAGCAAGATATTCTCTAAAGATTTCAACGGATCCATAATTATCTGGATTCTTTGAATATAGGGTATGGTCCTTGTATTTGTCCTTGGTCTCCTTCATGGTTAGCTCAATCCGTTTTTCAGTTCCAACTTTTCTGAGCTTCTCCAACATATTATTCTTTATCATTAAACTTCCGACGATTAAGGTCTTTTACGGTTGTCTACAGTTTCTGCTGCTTCATTCAGCTTTTTCAACATTCATAGTATTGATTTGTAGACTGAGTGCTGTTCAGAATTTCAGAATGAAAGACCATAATTCTAAAAGATAAATGTTATACATATAACTGTTGATGTAGACATGCTGTGCGTTTTCAAAGTACTGATTGCTGACTCCCGATAATTGGTATGGCAGTTCTCGTTACAAGATGCAGATGAGTATATGATGGGGTTTCAATGAATAAATATAATGATTTATCGGAGAGATTTAAACCAAGAAGCAACGAGGTTGCTGGTACGTCTGCTGGTAATATGGTAGAATATGAAAGGTTTCCCGGTAACAATAAAAGAGCACACATATAAATCAAGGTTATAATAAAGTTGTTTGAACAAAAAGTAAAAGTTGACTTGCTGGAGCTGTGACAAAATTGACTAATTTGGAAAGGGATTGCAAAGTTATTTTGGGTAATAATATCACTAAGAAATTTAGCATAGCTACATTTTAAACGTTTACTCAGTTTCCGAGAGTTTTTTTTTTTTTTTTTTTTAGGTGCATAACTATGTGCATCAATCTTTTCTTCCGTAGGTAAAGTGCGGTCGGTTCATCCTTTCGATTGAGGTGTTTTCAAGAATCATGAAAGGTTTTGAACGCAGATTGTAATCGTCAAGATACAAATGGGGTTTAAGATGAAAATCAAGTGGCAAACTTGAAGAATTGTTTAGTTTCATATGTTATAATTAATATTTTAATTCATTTTAATTGTCCACTGTTGGTAGTCCTCAGTTGATTAGTCCACAGTTAGCTAGGAACGGTTAGTTAAGATTTTGTTAGCGTGGATTCTTAACAAAATTTCTCATAGTTAATTTGTTTGTTTCTAACAAATTTTATTTTGTCTAATGTTTTCTTCATTATGCCACTTGTTGGATTCTGATAGGTCAAAATCCAAATATGAAATTTGAATTTGAATGAAAATAGTTATTCTTTGGTGAACAGATACGTATATCGGTGGATGTAAGTAGGATAGTATATGTCTGTTGAAACAGATTCGAAGAACGTACAATGTAACTTATTAATGTGAAATTTAAATATTCCTCGGGTATTACCTACCCGTTAAAATATTTTCATCATTAACAGTTTGTACAAGAGAATTTTTAATTACAATCTTTATGAAAACATATATACATATATATTTGTTTCAGATGTATTCATGGATTTAATGAGTTAATATGATATTAAACTCATTTACTTTTTGGTTGGAACTAGAATAAATAATCTCTAAAACTTTAGAGATTACATATTTGCCATGTCGAACGAAGATAAATGAGGTAGAACGATACGTAGCACGAAGATCATACTCAAAGTACAGATGATGATATTGAAGCATGGTTTGTTGATGGTACTGGTGCTATTATTGATGGTACTGTTGGTGCCGGTGATGTTGCTGAAGCTGGTACATTTTGCACCATATTTTTCGAATTGACTATTCGAGCGTGAAGTTCGTTGACTTATTACTCCAGGATGATTGTCGATCGAAACGATCGGATGAATAAGGTTCAGAATTGTGGATAGAATATAATCTTGTCGAGTTACCCTGAAAATGAGACTGAATATGGTGTCTTGAACAGGTTCGCCGGTAAACGCTTCAGGTTCATTGTGAGGTGAATTCGGTTGGTGGAAGGGATTGCCTTCTGCGCGTTTCCATTAATTAAGTCGACTACGAACCCATCAGATGAATTGATAATGGCTGATTGGTTGATTCATGCTGGTGACGCTGTTTTCGAAGCTTAGGTGAATATCTATGTCGGAATAGCTGTCGGAATAACTATCGGAAGAGCTATCGGAATCTGAGTGACTCGAACTGGTTGTAGGATTCATCTCGTACGATCAGATAAAGGATTTTCGATAAGAAATAGATTATAGGATGTAGATTAGTACTCTGCAATACATAATTTACATATGCATATATAATACTAGAATCCCATAAGTTACGGAGGAATCTACGGAAGCTGTCAGGCAAAGTTACAGTAACAGATACGCTAAGATATTAAGTAACAGATTCGCTAAGATATGAATTTTGTCTATACACTATTCATGCAGTCAATGCAGTAAAACGTGTCTAGACTAAGAATGATAAGCAAGTGATTCTCTAAGAATGATAAGCAGGTAATTTTTGACACAAATTGATAAGCAAAACTTTTGACATGCAGGCACAGTCGAAGTCCAGACTCACTAATGCATCTTAATGACTCATCAGTTAGACACTAATGCAGACATGGTTCGCTAAGACCTCCGCTCTGATACCAACTGAAACGACCCATCCTAATCCATCCGGACGAAGTCCATATCGATTATAAACGATTCACAACAGTTGATTACATCGCAAGGTACTTGACCTCTATATGATACATTTTACAAACATTGCATTCGTTTTTGAAAATACAATCTTTCATTACATCAAAAGTTGACGGCAGACATACCATTTCATAATACATCTAACTATAATTGACTTAATAATAATCTTGATGAACGCGACGACTCGAATGCAACGTCTTTTGAAATATGTCATGAATGACTCCAAGTAATATCTCTAAAATGAGCAAATGCACAGCGGAAGATTTCTTTCATACCTGAGAATAAACATGCTTTAAAGTGTCAACCAAAAGGTTGGTGAGTTCATTAGTTTATCATAAATAATCATTTCATAATTTTAATAGACCACAAGATTTCATATTTCCATTTCTCATAAACATACGTCCCATACATAGAGACAAAAATATCATTCATATGGATTGAACACCTGGTAACCGACATTCACAATATGCATATAAGAATATCCCCATCATTCCGGGATCCTCCTTCGGACATGATATAAATTTCGAAGTACTAAAGCATCCGGTACTTTGGATGGGGTTTGTTAGGCCCAATAGACCTATCTTTAGGATTCGCGTCAATTAGGGTGTCTGTTCCCTAATTCTTAGATTACCAGACTTAATAAAAAGGGGCATATTCAGTTTCGATCATTCAACCATATAACGTAATTTCAATTACTTGTGTCTATTTCGTAAAACAGTTATAAAAGTTGCGCATGTATTCTTAGCCCAAAAATATAAAGGGTAAAAAGGTAAATGAAACTCACCATACTGTATTTTGTAGTAAAAATACATATTACGATATTGAACAATGCAGGATTGGCCTCGGATTCACGAACCTATATCAATTATTGATATATCAAATAATATTAACACATATAATAAATGTGTAAAATAGTAAAACAAGTTTTATATATTATACTTGTTATATTTAATAAGTTATATGTTATATTTAAGTATTTTTAGTATTAACTTATTATATTTATTATTTACCTATATAGCAAATACTCTTTAGTTAATTTAGTAAAACTATTATATAATATCATTTAGTAAAATATATTAATATTGTAAATATGTTATAAATGTTATACATTAATGTTTTATATATAATATAATGTATTAAAATATAATAGTATATAATATGATTATGATATACGTAGTAATTATATTTTGATGTAAATAATATTTGTTTGTTATAATTAATAATAATAATAATGGAAATAAAATAATAATAATAATAATAATAATAATAATAATAATAATAATAATAATAATAATGATGATGATGATGATGATGATGATGAAAACTACCTTTAAAGCTTAAAAATAATAAATCGCTCGAGCCGGGACTCGAACCCGAGACCTCTCGCCCACCAATAACACCTTGAACCATTGGACTGTGATCTGTTTTTCTGTTCTAATAGACTCGCCATAATTTATAACCCGTATACATATCAGTTTCAATTCTTTCTTTTTCTTAATAATTAATCGACTTCCTCAACCTTTTAACATATCATTATCGACATAAAATTCTCATTATCACCTCCGTTTTCTATCATTCCCATAATCATGTAATCATTATCATCTAATAACCATCATCATCATCATTATATCTTTCGTTGTTTAGCATTATCATAACATCATGCATCACGTTTTCATTCGTCATCATCATAACATACAACATTATCATGTATCACCAATTGTACAGCTGCAATAGCAGCCACTTTCTTCGAGAAGACAGCAGGGAAAACTGCAACATATGATGGGTTCTTGGGCCCAACATCATACACAGGAATACGGCCCAATCATAAAATCATGGCAGCCCAAATAATAACAAAGCCCAACTATTAAATTACTTAGCATGTACCGTGATTAAATAAACAGCTGGAGAGGCATTATGTTGTGTGGGGTTCGGTATTTGACAGAAAAGCACAGCTCGATCATCAACAACTTGTCATCATCTTATCTATTTCGATCAACAATACAGTAACTTTCGACATCATCTTCGATCATCGATTATCATCATCATCGATATTAATTACGTTTATCATTATCAACATCGATAACCATCATATTCAGTCAAGATCATCACGAACTTAACTCATCATCTTCTTAATCATCATCTGGTTACACGAAGCGCGTATTGTTTCCTTCATCCTATCGATAGTAAAACGAAACAAGTTGCAGGTATATCTGATGGTTTACGATCAGAGAAAATAGGAAACAGAAGAAGCAATGGGAGCAACGGCGAACAGCAGTGTTAGTTGTTGATTTGCAGGTGAATAGAACTTGTTCAAATATAAACAAAACATGGCATTACCCAGGTTATTTGATAGTTTATGTGATTTTGTGAATTTTGGATCGCACTAGAAAACAAAAGCATTTGATGGTTGTGGTGGTTCGTTGGCTATTGAAACAGAATTAATGGTGACTAGTTGATGATGGCGACGGTTGGAATAGAAACCAAATTAGTAGGTGGTTTTGTGGTGGTTTTTCTCGAATAGGTTTAGGAGATAAAGAGATGGCGAGGATGAAGGTGGTAATGGGTTTTAATGATGTTTGAATGGGGGTTTAGTGGTGGAGATTATGGTGGTGTTGCAGAAAAAATAGGAAATGGAAACAGATGCAGTGATGAGTTGGTTCTAGAATGTAACAGGTAACAAAAAAAAATAATAAATAAATACACAACCGTGGTTGTGTATGGTGGTAATTGGTGCAGAAATTTACGAACACAAATAGTAACATGATGGTGGTTATAATGGTGGTGGTGTAATGGTGAGTGTGGTGTTCGGTTGTTAGAGTGGTTGTAGGGTGACGGTCGACAGTCACGAAGAAGAAGAAGGGTGGTGGTGACTCAAGGTGGTGGTCGAATGATGTTGTCTTTAGTGGTGGTGGCGGTTAATCACAAAACTATAAAAACAAACTAAATAGATAGTTTCGGTTAACAAGTGGTCTTGATATACGATGATGATGGTAACCGAAATAGGAAGCAAGGAGTCGTAGTAAGTTCGAGTAGTTTATGGTCAGGGTCTAGCGGTGATAGTTAGATTGTAAATTTTTGGTTGTATTCTATTATGTGAATCATATAAGATTTAATAGGAAATGGGAAAGTGGAAAGTGGAGATGGCAAGTGGTGATTGTAAACTTCTGCATTCCATATGTCCATATATAAAGTTGTAGCAAGGATACACTAATCATTTAAATATTATAATCAATTTTCTAATTTAATTGTGTAACGTAATTGATATCCACAAAACAAACACTGTACCTTTGGTCAATTATTCACCAATCAAACTTTTAAATTGAAAGGGATTGAAAACAGAAAGGTAACAAATATCATGCATAGTGTAGTCGTCGGGTGTTATTATTTTAACTTCTAACACGGACTGAATTTCGTACCCGTTGTTAATTTAGTGGCAGTCAAAAGTTCACAGAAAAATCCTATATTTTTAATTTAACTATATTTATTTATTCTGGTTATTATAGTATAAAATTCGATCATTAATTTATTAAATAAAAATTACATCAAATGTCCCTCTCATTTATGGGTAAAATATAAAAAGTGTTAAAATTAATTAACTAGATCCTATATACATTTTTAGTAAGCCTAAAATTTATAGAACACATTTTCGGATCACCGTTTATTTTAAAATCACATAAGTTTGAATTAAGTTTCTCTAATTAATAATCGAAACGTCTAACGAGTATTACAATCATTTAATATTTATTTTTAATATACCTTATTTATATATATAGATATATTTTAAATAATAATCATTATAATATCCTATTTTTTTTATCTTATTAATTTTTAATAACAACAACATATAATACATCAAATTATATTTCGAATTATTATTTATATATACATACACACATATCTATTTACAATTAATTGTTCGTGAATCGCTGAGAGTAGTCGAAGGTCAAATGAATATATGAAACAGTTCAAAAATTTTGAGACACAACCTAACAGACTTTGCTTATCGTGTCAAAGATATTAAATCGTATCGAGAGTTTGGTTCAAAATTAGTCGAAATTTTCCAGGTCACTACATTCTCAGCCCAAAAATATAGATAAAAAGGGAGCTATGAAAACTCACTATACGATAGTTTGTATGATATGCGTATGATAGCACTGAACAAGTGTAAAGTTGTCCTCGAATTCACGAACCTATATCAAGTATATATATATTAACACATAGACTCGTAATCGAATAATATTATTTCAATTGTTTCATATTTATATATATATATATATATACATATATATATATACATATATATATATATACATATATATATATATATATATATATATATATATATATATATATATATATATATATATATATATATAATATATATATATGTTCTATGTATAAGTATTTGTTTGATAAAATGACTTTAATAATGATAATGTATAAAGGATCGTATTATTTTATAATAATAATAATAAGGATGATGGTAATAATAATAATTTAAAAATGAAAGTTTTAATATTATTGTTAAGATAAAAATGTTAGTAAAAATAATACTTAATAATAAGGATAATCATATTAGTAATAATAATAATGATATCATTAATAAGAATACTTTTTAAAATGATACTAGTACTAATAATAATGGTAATACTGTTAATCATAATGATAATAATAATACTTAAAATGATAAAATTTATAATACTTTTAATAATACAAATGATAATATTAATACATACTAATAATACTAGTAATGATAATTTTAGTAGTAATAACAATAATAGTAATTATAATTTTAAATTTTAATTATACTAATAATACTTGGTAACTTTTATTATTAATAATAACAGTTAACATCATAATATTAATAATGATAATAATTATAATGCTAATAATAATAACAATAATAATTAAGATTAAACTTTGATAAAGAGAACTACCTTGAAAAGCTTTTCTAAAAAAAATGGCACAGACGGGACTTGAACCCGAGACCTCTCACTAATCCAAGACCCCCTCTACCGCTGAACTGGCGACTGTTTTTCTGTTTAATAACCCAACTTGATTTTATTTAACCCTTATCCTGTGTTCATCATCTTCTTCACAAACAACTAGTCGACTAGGGAAGTAGGGAACTAATCCTATAACTCGAATTATATTTGATTTAAATTGAAACCTAATCTGGTAAAGGTAAACTAAATTAACAGACACGAAAAAAAAAAAAAAAAAAAAAAAGAAAACACAGCAGCTGCTGCGACGGTTCTTGGAGGAAAAAAAAATATTAAACTTTGATTTCGAGATATTTTTGGACAATAATTATAAAATGAATTGTGTTCCAAATCACTAATGGAAACTTTTAAAATCATCAATTTGACTGAAAATATCACCACGAACTCGAATTTGATCAAAGAACATCGTTTGACTTTTTATTTTCAAAACTTTGACTCCAAAATTAAAGCTTGATATAAAGAAGTGGAGTTTGAACTTTTGTAGATAGTTTGAGTGTAGGATTTCAGACAGAACTACATTTAGGGATTTTGAAATTGGTTTTGAATTCGTGTTTTTTAGAATTTTGGTCAAGAACAGAGAATAATGGTTCAGTTTTGTTCGATTTTTCATTTGCAGTAGTTAATAGCAGTTATATAAACGAAAATGGTGAGATGAATTGAATAATTAATGTAGCATAATTTGTTGTTAGGGTTGATTCTGAGTCACGATCCAAAACAAACAAAAATATAACAGTTACGATCAAAAAGAAAATAAAAAAAAAATAAAAAGGCAGATATATAAAAATTGGAAAGGATATCACGATTAAATAAAAATAACAATCAGATAATCACGATGTAAATTAAAAATAAAAAAATAGATTTCAGATCTATAATGTAGAATCACGTTTGATTTTAAAAATCAAAAGCAGATACAGTTTTAGGTTAGATTAGGTATCTGTTTAAATCATTTACTTTAATTAATATTTATATTTAATAATTATTTTATAATAATAATACTCATAATAATTATATAAATAATAATATGATAATAGTATTTATAATAATAAAGATAATATACTAAATATCAAGATAATCATCAAAATAATAAAATGATCACAATAATATTAATTTTTGATAATAATAACTAATAATGTTAATAATAATATTATTAATAATAATAAATTGTATTATTATTATAATAATGATATTTATAAAAGATTTAATAATTTTAGTAGTAGTGATGAAACTAATGATATTAATAGTAATATTAACATTAGTAGTTATATTAATGGTGATAGTATTAATACTTGTAAATGATAATGATTAATGATGTATAATATTAATAATAATATTAATATAACAAATAATTACTAATGCATAATTATTTATGAATAACTGTTCGTGAATCGTCGGAATTTGTCGAAGTTTAGGTTTAAATTTAGTCGGAAATTTCCGGGTTGTCATAATTAGAGAGTTTGATTTGCAGTTGCGAAGTAGAATTAGCAATTACGGGGTACGATTAACAAACAAATACGGAGTATATCTCATATATTAGGCAAATTTCCCTTCCCTAATTTCACACACAAAAAGTTGTTAACCAATTGCTCTTCAAATCGAGCGGACAAAATCCTTACGATGTATCTGATGTATATATTTCAAATGGTTTGCTTCACACTCTTCTTTGTTAATCTATTTTTCATAAAGTAACATGAATTCTTCTGTAATAACATCTGATTATGAGTTAATACATGATCTCGAATTTGCAGATACATCAAAATTCGTTGTTACTCAGAATGTTACATGTGGTGGAGTAAGGTTTATGTTCAAATAGGATCTTCAAAGAAAGTATTGAATTTTAATTCTTGGGATTATTGCTTACATGTAAACGGAACGGTTATTAACTTGTCAAATTGGCTAGATTATAAGGATCAGAAGGTGCCGACGAATTCTATTTCGGATAAAGAACATAAACATTCAAATCACATCAGGTGTGAGTTTTATTGTTTTGTATATTCATTTTGAAATTTTTTTTTGATGCTTTTATATATATTTATACATTAAAATCATAATATTAATGTGTATGTGTATTGGCTAATTTTTGAAGAATTTTTTTTTTTTTTTTTTTGTGAAGATATGGATAATAAAAGTGGGAACTGAAGTTGTAAAAACACTGTTGAAAGTTTGAAGGATAAAAAGAATAAGAAAAACATGTGAGGTATTAACTATTAAGGTTGCTAATAAAGTTCATATGATGTTTTGTTTTGCTGTGTAAGTAATTATGTGATATTGTCAAATTTGAATTTCTTGCTAGCTTTTTTATTTACTATTTAGTCAAATCTGAATAGTTGCTGGCTACCATACTGTGTAATTGAAGGAGGCACATGAAAAGGTTGTGAAGTTTTTTATTTGATGGAGAACCAATATAACTCATGCCTTGTCATGTTGATTTTGATGAAACCAGTAGCTGCACAAATGTATTGGTATTACAGGGAGTCTGGATGAATCAGTTGGTGCTGCTATATCAGAAAATGGTATCATTCCTTTATAACCGATTCTTGTGACGCATGTTAAATTTCTGTATTGAGAGTCATTCGATAAATATTTGGTGATTTAATCTTTCTAAATACTTTATTGAATGCTTGAGCATAGGTTATCTCAATTGTGTATGATCATAACTTTTAATCTTTGATCTTTTTGCTGAAGTATGGTAGCAGTAAGTCTTTATCATATGATCAATATGTTGATTGTTGATTACAGTTGGTCCCTTTAATAGCTGATGGAATGATGGACAATCTCCCATCATATGGTAATTAAGATGATTTGAGTAATAATTTAAGATATACACAGTTCACGCCATCTAAGTGCAAGTGGTTATCTCAAATTATGTGTTTAGTATATACTTTTTCAGCTCTTACTTGTGAAGAGACCTGCTGAAGCTGTAGCAAAAAGACATTTTTCTGCTAAGATAGGGAAAGTAAACAGGGGTATGATATTCTCATCAAACACGTAGATAATCTTTGGTGATCACTTACTTATCGATTCAAATATAATATTAGATAACTAAGCGAACAACAATAATACCCAATCTCAAGAGTGTGGGGTATGGAGAAGATAAAGAAGTTTAACACAACAAAGAAGATAAAGAAGTTGCTTTCACTACTAGAAAACTCAACATTTAAAGATTAGAGGGAAAAAAATGAAGTGAAGGAGTCTTCTAATCCATCATGGGAAGAGGAAAAGAAAGACCCTGAAACGACAGTTAGCGCAACTATAGTCAACATTCAAAGAAGAGTCCCAGCTTCTTCATATCTCTAACTTGAATTCTTTGTATCGTCTCAGGTACTCTGTTCCAACCGGTTTATTGAACTCATTTTTCAGAACAATTAAATGGAAAAATGGATAGACAATATGGGAACGTTGATGAGAACTTTGAAGCTGTTGAGGCAGAAGCACCAGACCCTGTGCTCTCATCTTTCTTGTAATTCAATGCGTGTCATCAAGTCTAGAAGATCGGCCCACAATGCACATGGTGGTGAAAATACTTGTAATGTCTCAGTGCCAAATTGATTTCTATGATTTCTCATTCAATTAAATCTCTTTTTGCCTATCCATGATTACATCAATTTGTGTAATGATTAATTATTATGTATTTTTAGCCGTATGCGTTTGTGGGCTTACACGTAACATCTATATTAGATCATGTTTTAACCCCGTGAAGTCGTGGGTTATAAATGAGTATAGCCATTTTGGATTCAGATGTACAACTTTTAACTTTAACAAAGATATTGATTTTGTTTGTTTTTTATTTAGTGTTATGCACGAATTATGTGAGTAGAGTCGTGTCACCTGCAAGCAGCTTCCCTACCCACTGGGGTTTTTTTTCCCCCCCTCCCCGCTCTTTTTAGGGGGTTCGTTACGGTCAGCAAATACGCCCCACATCGTATCGATAGCGATTCAGATCACCTCCCCAAGCCTGCCTAACCTAATTGTATGTGAGCAACATATTCACCGCGGCATGCTGATCCGCGATTACTAGCGATTCCAACTTCATGTTTATGTCATCAACATAAATAACTTATTAAAAATATATTTTTTAAAATCATGTATGATAAAATACCCGCGAATGCGCCGGTTATAAACTAGTTAAAAGTGATAAGAAAACAACATGAACCGTAAGTTGGAAAACCTGAAAAAACTGAATTATAAAGAAAGAAATATAAAAAATATATATTAAATGAAGTTCAGTTACAGTCCCTCCAGGTTCAGCTATTTGCACCTTCAGTCCCAACTGCACCTCCAGCTTTCATTCTTTTCTACAACTTGAACCCTGCAAATAACTTAACCCAGAAAATATTAACATTTTAATATACACAAAAACCCTTAGCCCAATAACTGATTACAAAAGGGAAATTTGCAAGATCCCACAATTTGAAACCCTAACTTTGATTTCACCAACGATTCCAGCCACAATCTTACGCTACGATCGTATTTCATTCTATCAACCCTAAATCGTTCGTTCCTGACTCCTCTACACTGATGGAATTCGCGACACGTTACAGGTACGCTCCTTCAATTTGTTATAAACCTTTAATCGATTTCACAAAACATAAAGCTTTTTTTTTTTTTTTTTCTTTCTTTTTTTCTATAGAAAGAGTTTCCGGTTCAATTTCAGTTAGTTAATTGATGGAGGTTTTTATTGATTGATTGATTTAAGCAGGTTGGATGGAGCAAACCTTAAACGAATCGCAGCGATTGATGATGATGATTCAAAGAAATTAACCCTTAACAAAAAACCTAGAAAAGGTGCATTTTCATTTCAATTGTTTTATTGTTATTAATTAATTAATTATTATTATTATTTATTATTATATTATATTATTTATGATCATGATTATGAAATTATGATCATGATTATGAAATTATAATCATAATTATGATTATGATTATGTTTGTGAAATTAATAATTATTATAATTATAATTATTATTATTATAATCATAATTATTACGGAGTATTTTTTTATCTCTGCTTGTTCTCCTTCAGTTAATTAAAATTAATTAATACCTATTGATTAAGAATCTATCACTTTTCTAGCAGAAAACAAGCAGGGTAAACAAACACTAGTAACGACTGATGTTGATTTGAAGTTGTGATGTGGTCCAGCGGTTGGTGGCCTGCCTCCTTTAGGGGAGGTCAGGAGTTCGACCCCCGTTGGCTACATATTAAAAAAACACAATTTCATCCCTGCCATGAAGTATCCACTCATGGCACTTTTCCCATATCGTTTGGGGGGTAAAGGGGAGAGGGGTTTTACTTGGCCGTGCTCTTGGATCGGTTTCAAGGTTTCCTCCCGGACAGTGATGGGGGCGGGGTTATTATCGTTGCATCGGCATAGTCGAAACGGGAGATGATCGCAACAGGTGGTTTAGTCTCCCTCGGGTGATCCCAATCGCTGTTAAAAAAAAACGACTGATGTTGATTTATGTAATCTTGCCTTATTAGGTACTTATTTTTCTCTCTTATTCTTCTTCAATTAATAAAATTAATCTCAATAATTAAATATATTCCTATTATTATCAACAACTTGTTGATTCATTGTAGCCAAAGAAATCAATTATGCTGAGTATTAGACAAATATAATTGTATAAGGCTATGTTATTGCTATAGTGTAGGGATATATTATGTAATTGTTACTCCTATATAATGGAGGCTTATGTACTGATAATAAACACACAGAACATACAAGTTCAATTCAATATCTCTCTTCCTCTATTATATCATTTAATATGGTATCAAGAGCTGTAAAGGCCTAAGTCCGGCAACAATTCCGGCAGCCACTATTCCGGTCACAAAACCGGCAGCTACTATTCCGGCAAAAAAAAAAAAAACTGACCTTTAAAACTTAAAGTATGCTCTGTGAATGCAGCGTTGTTGGAACGTTCACATCAGAAACAAGTTTTTCAGGTCATAACAACTAAATCCGCTCAACCCACAAAATCACCGTCACTCAAAGCACTAATCAACCAAGACTAACACTAGATGCGGAATTAATCTCCGAACACATGCAAACAAATTTCAGCCCAAACCCATAATACACGCGCCACCACGTGCCGCCACAGGTGCCGAAACTTTTCGAATTCCTTTTTCGATCTGTACCGATCCAAGAAAAATTAGGAAAAACCGTCTACACCATTCACTTCGGAATCAAATTCTGAAAATTTCAAATTTTCTGGTCACTATTCACCACCGCCGGCTGCCACTATTCACCGACGGATCCACTATTCACCGCCGGTTTTCTTCTTTTTGGTTTCATTTTTTTTCTTGAAAGAGAGTAAAATGGAAGGAGTAGGTGAACTGCTTTGCTTTTTATTCTCTGCCCACCACTAACCCCACTACTATTATTATATATTTTATTTTTATTTATTTTCTTTTCAGCAAAAAAAAAAAAAGAACGAAAAAAAAACAAAAAAAAAAAATTCGAAAAAAAAAAAAATATATATTGTTACTGTATATCTACTGTATCTTTTTCTATATTTCTGAAAATGGCACTACTAGCTACCTTTACTACAACAGAGAAAGCCGCACACAACTCTCACAAATTTGGTTTCACCTTATCTCCCACGAACTATGGTTACTGGAAAACAATGGTTCAACCGTTCTTCGTCACCAACAAATTGTTTGACTATATTGATGGCACAATCCCTTGTCCACCTAAAAATGTCCCATCCTCGGTCCAATCACCAGAAAAAGATGAAGAAACACAGTCTCAACCACAAAACCCCAATTACATTAATTGGGTCTCTAATGATGCTCATATACGAATGCTCCTCATTTCTACCATATCCGAAGCATCATTTCAACATGTTCAAGGACTAACGTCTCGTGATCTATGGTTGTCCCTTGAGCGTGCCTACGCTCCTCACACTTCCTCTCGGGAATACACTTTGAAAACCCAACTTCTCAGACTACAGATGAAGCCAGATGAAACAACCGCAAAATACCTAACTAGGACTCAAGAATACGATGTTGCGCTCGCTAACATAGGCGAAAAAAATGAAAGAAAAAGATCTGGTGATGCTAGTTATATCAGGACTACGAGAGGAATATAACGGTTTAAAATCAAGCCTTCTGGGCCGCGAAAAGCCCCCTACCTTTGTAGACCTTCATGGCCTACTATCAGACCACGACTACATGATCAAGAAATCTGTACCCGACATTCCTTCAGCTCAAGCATTCACGACTAGCACACAAAGTCGCAATTCAACAGCTCCTAATAATTTCTTGCCCGCTTCACAAACAGATCAACTTCAAGCCATACAACTGCTTTTATCTCAACTTGGACTCCAAGCTCAACCTGCTCATACACCGGCTGCACAAGCCATGTACACTAACCGATCTAGCAATAACCGTGGTCGTGGACGTGACTACAGACGTGGACGAGGCAACTTCAACAACAGAAATCAAGCAGGTAATCGAAATTCCTTTAACTGGGCTTCTAATCAAAACACAGTTTTTGGCACATGCAACAGGTGTGGAATTGGGCACATCCCATCTCAATGCCCTAATCGTAACACTGCTACTATG
Source organism: Rutidosis leptorrhynchoides (assembly GCF_046630445.1). Taxonomy (NCBI): domain Eukaryota; kingdom Viridiplantae; phylum Streptophyta; class Magnoliopsida; order Asterales; family Asteraceae; genus Rutidosis; species Rutidosis leptorrhynchoides. The sequence goes on from NC_092333.1 coordinate 49,471,832, forward strand.
AGACGACAGTCACCTTCAGCCAACTTTACAGACTATCGCTCACAAGCGTCAACCTCTTGGATCCCAGACACAGGCTCTAGTCACCATGTTACTCCAGACCAATCCAACTTTGGCAACTCCGAGGTCTACTACGGTGAGGACAATCTTCATGTTGGCAATGGTAAGGGTTTACCCATTCTTCACGTTGGTTCCTCACAATTTTCGTCTCCAAATAAAACCTTTTCCCTTAAAGACATACTTCATGTTCCTGAAATCAAACATAAACTACTTTCTGTACAAAAGTTTTGTCTTGATAACAATGTGTATTTTGAATTTCACTCAACTTTCTTTGCCGTGAAGGACAAGATTACACACAATACCCTCCTCACGGGCCCAAGTAATGGTGGTCTTTACTCCTTCCATCTTCCACAGTCTTCACCTGTTCACAAAGTAGCATTCTCCACTACCCGTGCATCTTCAATTATCTGGCATCAAAGACTCGGACATCCACATCCACAACTTTTGAAGTCCATGTTATCTAAATACCAGTTGCCTTTACAAAATAAGTATACAACTACCTTTTGTGATTCTTGTAATGTTGGAAAATCCTCTAAACTACATCTATTACCATCTACTTATAAAAGTTCGCACATTTTGGATTTAGTCTTTTGTGATGTATGGGGACCCGCGCCTGTTACCTCCTTTGATGGTCACAAATACTTTTTGCTGTGTGTTGATCACTTTTCACGATTTATGTGGTTTTTCCCATTAAAACTCAAATCTGATGTTTACGCCACCTTTAAGCATTTTGTGGCAATGGTTGAACGACAATTTCAGACCAAACTCAAATCTGTCCAAACTGATTGGGGAGGTGAATTTAGAAATCTCTCTCAATTCTTTTCTCCATTAGGCATCAATCACCGCCTTTCCTGTCCTCATACAAGTGAACAAAATGGTTTGGTTGAAAGACGACATCGACATGTTGTTGAAACCGGTCTTACTTTACTCGCTCAATCACATGTACCACAACGTTTTTGGCATTTTGCTTTTGGCACTGCAGTATATCTTATCAATCGAATGTCATCCAGAACAAACTCAACAACCTCACCCTTTGAACATGTGTTCAAACATAAACCTGATTTTTCATTTCTTCGGGTTTTTGGGTGCCAATGCTACCCCCATCTTCGTTCATACAATAATCACAAAATGGATTTTCGATCAACACCGTGTGTATTTCTTGGTTACAGTACCGCGCATCATGGCTATCGATGTTTCGACCCCAAATCGGATCATATTTATGTAGCCCGTCATGTTCGCTTCAATGAACAATCCTTTCCTTTTAAACAATCTGATACAACCAATCCTACACATCCAGCAAATCCCTACATCTCTAAATATCCACATCCATCCTCACAACCTAAAGATTCATCTTCCACAGCTCCTAAGACTCGGTGTGTCCAACCAGAACCAAAAAATACCACCACTCCACCGCTTGGACACGGCACGATCAAGCCACCTATCATTCACACATATCATCGTCGCTCAAAACCCTCCTCATCACCACCTCAGCAAAGTCACAACCAGCTACCTCATACTACTAATACGACCCCTTCCATCAACACTGAGCCACCTCCTCGTTCTCGACCAGCCAATCTTCGCCCCAATCCTAAACAAATCTACCAACATAATGCCACCTCCTATCATACAAGAGGTCCCTTGTCTGAAACAGAATCGCAGAACTTTACCATTGCTAACAAGGATCCTCAATGGCGTAAAGCCATGACCGAAGAGTATTCAGCGTTGGTGCGAAATGGTACTTGGCCACTAGTACCCCGTGTTCCAAATTCAAATGTGGTTGATTGCAAGTGGGTATACAAATTAAAACGGGATCAAACAGGGGCAGTACAACGCTACAAAGCACGTTTAGTTGCCAAAGGGTTTCGACAACAACCAGGCATCGACTATCAGGAAACATTTAGCCCAGTTGTAAAATCAACAACTATTCGTGTTGTTCTCTCTTTGGCCGTGTCTCAGAAATGGTCACTCAGGCAACTTGATGTACAAAATGCCTTTTTACATGGTGATCTGCAGGAAACTGTTTATCTACAACAACCACCGGGATTTGTCAATTCAGCTAAACCAAATCATGTGTGCCTCCTTCACAAAGCCTTATATGGATTAAAGCAAGCACCTAGAGCATGGTTTCATCGACTCTCTACGGCACTTCAATCTCTTGGATTTCATGGATCAAAAACGGATACTTCCCTATTTATCTACTCTAATGGGAACACTCTTCTATACATGCTTGTGTATGTTGATGATATTATTTTAACAGGGAACGATGCAAAGGAAATAGATAGGGTGGTACTAAGTCTTAGCCGCTCATTTGCTGTTAAAGATATGGGTAACTTGTCTTATTTTTTGGGGATTGAAGTCACAAGGAATGGTCACGACATGATTCTATCACAACGCAAATACATCCATGAACTTTTGGAACGTGCTGACTTATCTAATGCTAAGCCAGTTTCATCTCCGATGACAACCAACGCAAACCTTGCTCTTGGTGATAGTGCCACATTTGACAACCCTGTTCAATATCGTCAAATTGTAGGTGCTCTTCAGTACGTTACATTGTCTCGACCGGACATCACTTTCGCGGTCAACAAAGTCTGTCAGTATATGCATTGTCCCACGATAAATCATTGGTCAGCAGTTAAACGAATTCTCCGTTACTTACAGGGTACTGCCAATTATGGGTTACGTTTTATTCACGACTCCGGAACAGTGCTTCATGCCTACACTGATTCAACATACAACTCGCTGATTAGCTTCTCTGATGCTGATTGGGCAGGTTGTCCGGATGACCGTCGATCCACGGGAGGATATGCAATATATCTAGGTTCAAATCTAGTATCATGGTCTGCACGAAAACAAAAGACTGTCTCTCGATCCTCAACAGAATCTGAATACAAGGCCCTAGCTGACACAGTTGCGGAACTAACATGGCTTCAAGATCTATTACGTGAACTTCGTGTTCCTGTTAAATCGGTTCCTACCTTATGGTGTGATAACCTTGGTGCTACGTATCTTTCAGCTAACCCAATCTTTCATGCACGTACAAAACATGTAGAAGTTGATTTTCACTTTGTTCGAGAAAGAGTTGCTCAACAAAAACTTTCAGTTCAGTTCATAACTACTGATGATCAGATTGCAGATATCTTCACCAAGCCGCTGTCCTCACCTAGATTTCACCTGTTACGATCCAAGCTACATGTCGTTTCCCGCCCTTAGCTTGCGGGGGAATATTAGACAAATATAATTGTATAAGGCTATGTTATTGCTATAGTGTAGGGATATATTATGTAATTGTTACTCCTATATAATGGAGTCTTATGTACTGATAATAAACACACAGAACATACAAGTTCAATTCAATATCTCTCTTCCTCTATTATATCATTTAATACTGAGTTATTGAAGGTGTCATTCGATGACTATAAAAATCTACCTGATAAACTACGGTGAGTTTTACTATACTATTACTGTACTTTTTATGGTTACTATTTTAATTTACATTACATATACTTAATAAAAACCCTGCATGCCTGTCTGTCTGTCTAATTGTGTTATCTATATTGTAGACTACAATGGCTAACATCACTTTTTCTTATAAGAAAACCGTGAGAATTCTTTTTACTTATCTATCTGTCAGTTATAATTTTGTTTCCAGTTTTATCTAATTCTACTTTCTCTTATATATTTCTGATCATACTTTTTTTTTTTTTTTTAGTTTATTGATTTCATTGTAGTTGTAATTCCCACTTATTTGTAGTAAGGGATGCGGAGTCAGAGGCAAGTTTAAGTAGGTATTACGCGATGCGTAAGTTTATGGACCTTGACGAGATTTTCAAGAGCTTGCTTGAAGAATCGGAGGTTTCGGATGGAGAAGAGGTTTCGGATGGAGAAGACCTTAAACTAATAGCAGCGATTGATGATGATTCAAAGAAACTAAAAAAACCTAGGGTGCATTTATTTCTATTGTTTTCTAACTTCTTGTTCTTCTTCAATTTAATTACTTAATTAGTTTATTAACAACTTGATTGATTGTAGCAGGAATCACTAAGGTGATTATTGAATGTTTGGACGGGTCGTATCCCATTGAAGCCAAGCTCATTTGCAAGGAGTCTAGAGTGGCCAAACATTTTTATGACTTTGATTGTTACGACATACGCATCAAAAGCAAAATCGAAACCATTAAGAAGGTTGAACAGTTCTGTATGATACGTGAGGGACGTGGGGATGATCTCATCAATTTCGAATTTTACCAAAGCTATCAGAACTGTACTGTTGATCTTATCACTGTACACCTCTCTCTCTCTCTCTCTCTCTCTCTCTCTCTCTCTCTCTCTCTCCTTCTTCTTCTTCTTCTTTTTCAATTTATGCATATTAGAATTTTTGTTTGATATATAAGGTTCGGAATCAACCATAATCATATATCATACTACTATATATAATTACAATAAAGACAAAATTGCTGAAATAGTCCCTGTGGTTTGTACCAAAATGCTAGTTTCGTCCCTGTGCTTTTTTTGATGGATTTGGTCCCGGTAGTTTGTCAAAGTTGCTGATTTAGTCCCTCTGACTGACGGCCATCAAAAAAAGCCGTTAACTCCAGTCATGTGCTAGACATGTGAGGGTATTTTCGTTAGTTTATTTCATTTATTAGCAAAATTGCCGAAATGGTCCCTGTGGTTTGTACCAAAATTGCTGAAATGGTCCCTGTGGTTTCTTCAAAAATGCTGGTTTCATCCCTACATCAGTTCAGAGTTCATCTTCATCTTCATCCTTATTTTTCGTGTTCTTCATCGAAATTAGGCATATCTCATTTTGTGGATTAAACTTCAATATGAGCACGGATTCGAGTTCCTGAGCCTAAAACTAACCTTCTTCAATGTCCAGATCGAATCAATAACAACAATTCGAGTTTTTAAGCATTTTTGTTCGAAAATTGATTTTCGTGGGTTTTGATTCCGACATGTTTTAGTGAAATCTGAAAAAGTAGAAATGTTCACACTCAACTAGTGATCATTTCTTCAAAATTTCATAGGTTAATTCGATTATTTGATGGGTGTTTGATCACTTTTTTAGTTCGAAAAATATTGACCGAAATCGAGATGTTTAGATCGATTCTTTTCGTGTTTCGAAAAAATAAAAACGTAGATGTGTTAAATTTGGTCCAACGCATCTTTCTGCATAGCTTCGTGTGTTAATTTTGTGTTTTTGGGCACTTCCGCCATTCCTCCGCCATGAACCACCATAAAATTCACCGGTACCGTCGCCACCTCCATTGTAAATCTGTCACCGTCTGGAAGATACTTAGATTTGATTGTTTGTGTATGTAATTGTGCTCTAATATTGACATTTAGCCATACAAATTGGTGTTGGTTTTAGATTAACGAATTGGGGAAGACAAGATTTACTTTATGGTTGAGGAAAGGACTGCCTACATCTAACCTCCCCCATACTCCACTTTAGTGGAATTGGGTATTGTTGTTGGTTGGAGAAGATGAAGATTCAGCAAATTTGGTACAAACCACGGGGACCAATTCAGCAAATTTGGTACAAACCACAGGGACCATTTCAGCAATTTTGCTAATAAATGAAAGAAACTGACGAAAATACCCTCTGGCACATGACTGGAGTTAACGGCCTTTTTTGACGGCCGTCAGTTAGAGGGACTAAATTAGCAACTTTTACAAACCACCGGGAGTAAATCCATAAAAAAAAGCACAGAGACGAAACTAGCATTTTGGTACAAACCACAGGGACTATTTCAGCAATTTTGTCTACATTAAAAGAAATTTGTACTCTTTTTTTTTTTTTTAAACCCTTCTTCTCATATGTCTTAACATCCTTAAAACCTAGGGATTTATCTATCAAGATCTGAACACATCACTTTACCCCTTTTATTTCTGATTGCATTCTTGTTTAATAATTATTTTTTAATCAATATACTTTGTAATTTTCTGTTCACATTTCAGGCTGCTTTCGAATTGGAGATAAAAAGCCTCATTGACTTCATTTTGAAAGATGCTGATACCATTTTCAAAGAAATGGAAACTGAGAAGGCTTACAGAATCTTATCCGTGAATTTTGAGCATATTTCTTCTAATGTTGAAGTGATGAAAGGCGAGCTCAAGCTTTGCGAGTGGGCTTTTGAAGGCCTTTCGTAGGTAGGGCTTGTTGTTGCTGCTGCTGCTGCCGCCGCCGCTTTTGTCCTAGTTGCGATGATGGTAACACTAAAATATCGTATGTCCCCTTTTAATATTGTATGTCTTTTTCTAGTCCTTGCCTTTATTCCTTATCATCATCATGATTAAGTGCCATGAATTTGTTTACTTCCTTTTTTTTGTTTCTTTTCTTTTTCGAATACTGCCTTGTTTGATGAATGTAAAAAATAAAATGGTTTAGTTGTATTTTATTTGAGGAATGTTTAAAATTAAATGTTTTGGTGGTGTTTTTCATATTTATATTTATATTTATTTATTTTATTTATACACACCTGCCTGCCGGCGCCTGCCTCTGCTCGAGTAAACTGTATTTCTACCTATTTCTTCTTGTAAAAACGTGTCTACATTATCAAGTTGAGGTGATGGTTAGTTAGATCCTTTTCTAGAAATAAGAAACAACCACTCTTTAATTAGCTTCTTCCAATAGACGGACTTTAGTATGATTCTGTTTACTCTTGTAAAACGGTGCTATTTAAGACCCAGTCACCCAGCCATACTAAAGAATACCCATTTTGACTACTTGTTCGACTTGGAATTAACAAAGTTAGACCCCAATAAGTTTGAATCCTATGGTTGCCACTACCTCAAACAGTTGAGCCATCATTTTACTTCGGATAAAGTCATAGAAGCGTTGCCTTATTCGTCTTATCTTTCAAGTCCCAACTTCAGATAGGCAACCAAGATCTCGCCGCCTTTTCAACATTATCATTATTTTCCGCTCAACCTGTTGCATTTAGTTGTCAGATCAACATCTTTTGAGGGCTGGGCGGTCAAGTTAGCTATTTCTGGAGGTTATGGCTGCAGCTTAATAAGCTCTAAAAAGTGTTTGGGTAAGCCTAATTTGATGGACATATTGTGAAGGATTAAGCCAGTAAGCTTAAGCTTCATTTATATGGCTAATGGCTTATTTAGCTTATAAGCTTAACCCATAAATTACAAAAATGAGCTAATCCAAACACCCTGAACAACCTCTCTGGGATTAATTCATTTGACTAATATAACTATTAGTCTATGTTTTAGAAGGATTAAGATTAAGATTAAGATTAAAATAATGATTTGCGTGCTCATCTTTACTGCAACACAACAGAATTTCTCTTCTTTAAATAGAGAAACTCCAAATCTGTCTCTCATGCTTGTTTTCTGCTCGAAATACAAGTTTTAAAATCCTCCTGGGTCCAAATTTTCGAACCATCAAATCTCTAACCTAATGTAGAGATGACCCAAATTAACCTTGCTTTCATTTAGTTTAAGATTAAGAATTTGAAAATCTGTACATACCTATATGATCTGAGTCTTTGGCATTCCGATGTATTAAGAAGTGATGCAAATTGTTGCTATTTGCTTTCATTTCATTTAAATGTCATTTGTCATATGAGTGCTTATATTTGATGAATCTCATTGAACCACGGTTTCAAAAATACCTTCGTACTTGCCCGTGTTTCAATAGTAAAAGAAAACCATATAGAAATACCTGAGCATGTCTTTAATTTTTGTGTTTATCATATCTCCTAAGTTTTCAGTTATCATAACACCAAAAAATTTGTAAAACCTTAAGTTCTTACAACATCATCTCATGAAAAATATACAAATTCCACAGTAAACTTAATCTTAGGAAAATTCAAAAGATTAGCGATATGTCGATTACATATCCACAGCCATACGTTTGTACAACACAGCTGGTAACCTTGGTGTAGCAACAGCTTCTAGAGGAGTCCGCATGTACGTCACCAACCCAGGGTTTTCTGACATGTCAATTTCTTCAGGGCTCAACCCGTTAGCTGGAGCCCACGAGAAATGGTGTAAAAGGTGACCCAACATAGATGTCACCAAATTAATACCCAACTGTGCACCTGGGCAGACTCTTCTTCCAGCACCAAATGGCAATAACCGATAATCGTGTCCTTTCATGTCCACATCCTCTTCAAGGAACCGTTCTGGACGAAACTCTAGTGGATTTTTCCACGTGTCAGGATCTCGGGCCACAGCCCAAACGTTTACGTGCACGTTCGAGCCTTTAGGGATGTCAAATCCACCAACTTTGACGTTTGCGTTTGCCTTGTGTGGGAGCATGAGTGGGGTCGGAGGGTGCAACCGTAACGCCTCTTTTGCTACACATTGAAGATATGGTAGGTTAGAGAAGTCGGGCTCGGTGAGCACACGTTCGTATCCTATCACATCATCTAATTCCTCTTGGGCTTTTTGTTGCACCCTAGGGTTCTTGATAAGCTCGGCCATTGCCCATTCAACCGAAATTGCGGTTGTGTCCATTCCTGCTGTGATCATGTCCTGTTCATGCATCAAATACATATAAATTAGCCCTGCATACTTTAAACCAGTAATTAATTTAAGAGTACATCTGAAATTTTTCATAAATCCTTACCCAAAGTAGGCCGATAACGGTGTCATCACTAAGGTCATATTGCTTTTGAAGAGTGAGCAATGCATCAACAAAATGCTGCTTGGTTCCGCCACTTTTTAAACGAGCTGCGGTATGTTCTTCCATGATGGCTCTCGTTAAACGATCACGACGCTCGCCATGTTTAGCAAAGGCCTCTTCTTCAAGCGGGAAAAACCAACGGAGCCATGGAATGTGTTCTGCCATAGCTAACGATCCACCAAGTTTTAGCCCGTTTGCAACGATGGCCTTAAACTCGTTCCCTTGCTCGTCTATCACACCGTCAGAGTTCACAAACCGTTTCCCGAATGCAAGTCTTGTAATGTTGTTGAATGCTACTGCTCCCAGGTAACTTTTCACTAGCAAATTCTTGCCAACCTTATCTGTACAAACACAATTGTTGAAAAACAAAATTATAAAACTGTCAAAGTTTGTGAATTTGTGATTATTGTATACCATTTTGGCAACATTCTGAACGGGGCGGACATATGAAGGGTCAACCAGGGTCGGCTGCCTCTGACTATTCAGTGTATTTATGTGTAAAAGTTCTGACATTTTTGTATTCATATGTTAAAAGTCAACATTTTGACCCGGTTTCTTGTTTTTTTTTTTCAAATTCTTAACATTTCGCATAAGTCAAAAAAAATCTAGAACCACAACTGATTCTGAATGTTCAAGGCCTTAAAAATGAAATTGTCAATTCTCAAGAAGAAAGGGCAATATGATGGTCCTCAATCCTCATACAATATATTTTATAAAAAAAATATTATCACCCAATAAATTTTATCTTCTAATTATTTAATGTTATTTAAATTTTAAATATTACTTATTTTGTATATAAACTGATAAGAATATGTATTAAACCCATAGGTATCATATATATTTCTTTTTAATTATTTTATTTTCAACGTATTTAATAAGTACCTTATTAATGAAAGTATTCATAATATGTGTAAATTATTACTTTGGTCATGACTTTTTATTATTTATGAGTATTAACTTCTCTTTTTACTAACCAATATCAAATATCAATTTTACGGACGGTTATTAAGAACATAAAACAAACAATAGTACTTAACACACATCAATTATACAATTATACCCAATGATATCATATATTAATTCATACACCTGAACTAAGTAAAATAAATAAACGGGCACAACTATAAGCATGATTATAGTATAATTTTTCAGTTTAACACTTATTAACTGTTTTATAAGATTACTAACATTAATAATTTAATAATAAATAATAAAGATTATAAAAAGAACATGAACTCACCAGGATGTGTACAATCTTTGAATATAGATTCAACCATAGCAGTAACTTCATCTTCTCTAATAGGTCTAAGAGCTTCAAGTCTCTTTGGTGAAAACAATTCAAGTGTACAAACTTTTCTCACTTTCACATAATGTGGTCCATAATCAGCCCATATTAAATCCTGCCCATCTCGACTAAATTTCGCAGCTGATCTACTCCTATGTCGATCCGCTAATTGCTGATCCTTTTCCTTTAGCACTTGCTTAGCCAGTTCACTATTGGTTACAACCACGTTAAGAATTGACCCAAACCAAACGGATATAATTGGACCATATTGTTGAGCCCATTCAGCGTAGCAACGAAAACGTATGGGCTTGACGTCGTAGAGGTTACCGACTATCGGCCATGGGCGTGGGCCCGGCGGGAGGGTGAACCGGAGACGTTGATAGAGTGTGTAAAATAGCAAGATTATGGTGAAGGAGAGGGGGATGAGTAGGAGGGACATGGTGGGTGACATGTTAGATGAATTTCATGTGATAAATGTTATTTATAAAGAAACATGAAATATAAAGTTGTTAAAGAAATTGAAACTAGGAGTTGGTGAAGGGTGTTTTAGTAATTTTAGCTGAGAATTGGGTGAGGTTGGTGAAGGGTGTTTTGGTAAAGTGGTGTTGTTGATTGTTGAATAAGATATAATAATGTCAACTTTAATTAAGCCAATTTGAATGATAATGATGATAATTTGTTTTTCAGATTCTATTTTTTATTTATTTATATTGGTAATTACTAACACTATGAATGAGTAAATGAATGATTATATTGTACTACGTATTATATTACGAGTAATATTTATATTAATTTAATATATCATTATATCCTATATTTAAAAAAGTAAAATTGAATTCTAAACCATTGGACCCATTGTTATTAGAAACTGACAACAAAGGTATATATGATTATATGGGCTACTTTCTCACCAACCCATGACCTAACTTATGAAGTCCAAACACGCCTTTGATAGTGCGCAAGGGAATCAGAATGATCAATGGGTTAGTTTGTGGTCCAAACTCGCTATAATCAAGCTATATAATCATGCTGGTACAAAGCTTCAATTCCATATTTGCCCATTTTGACCCACATTTTCTAGCAACCTTCATAAGTCATCCACATTATAGTGTCTTCTCGATGTTCATGCAGCATAGGCACAGTAAGTTTCTGAAGTACATGAAATTTATGAGTCCACTTATTAGGCCATTGTCCTTTATCATACTTGACACTTCCATGGACTCGTTAAATTATGCTGCATATATTTCCCCTTCTAGATATATACTTACTTCGGCTCAATTTAACAAAATTTTTTGGTCACTTTACATTTTTTATCTCTTACTTTATACTTACATTTTTGTTTTACATGCATAATACAAAGGTGTAAAAGAACTTTATATTATTATTCTAATCTATTTATATACGTGCACAATTAATTTAGTAAAGTTTAGAAAGAGATTACGGAGGAATTACTTTCTTAAAGGAGCAAATTCACCCCACTTGTCAAATCATAGTAAAGTTGAATGCCTTTTACCTAGCTTAAACATGTGCTCTCACTTTACCTCTTAATTCCAAAATATTTTTCTTACCCGACTATCATGACTTCCAACATGTGATTAAAGTCCGTCAATTATCAATGCTATGGACTATGCATTTTTGCAACAAGTTTTTTGGAGCTTGTAGGAGTTTTAACTTTTATAAAAAGTTTCTATCAAATAAAAAGCTTCGTTTGGTTGCTTAAAGCTCTTTGAAGGAGGAAAATGCTACTAGAACTAACGTTTAGCTTTTAACTTTTAGTTTTTTGTCATTTTACTCTTTATTTTAACAGTTTCAGCTACTGTTCCAAACAACTAAATACATATAAAAAGCTCACAACTACCAGCTACTCCGTACTATCTAACAGCTAAATGGCTAGTTTTGGTAAACATACCCTTTGGAGTATTAAACATGGGTATCTTATTACTATATTGAAACTTAACCTATGTGCTATTCTAAGGAATGGGCCTGGGCTTGGGCTTGGGCCTAGGCCCAACTTGGTTTGTATGACTAACCCATCAACATTCAACATAAGACAATATTAGAGTATTAGACATTCGAACTTAAATGAAGGATAAGTTACAACTACTTGTATTTATAAAATCCATTAACAAACTACACTCGGGTTCAGTTTGTTTTTTCTTATTAAGTTCTGAATAGATGTAACGTATGTATGAAAATATTATATTTGTCCTGAATAAGTCATAAGTAATTAATTACTGTTTGTGTTGTATATTGAACGTCTAACAAAAAACAAACAACTTATATGACTTGCTAATATGGATTAATTTCAGATAATCATTTTAAAACATTTCATAGTTGATTTTAAGAATATTGAATTGGTCAATAGTTTGTTTCTTTTCAGGCCGTATTTTGAATGGAAAAGGTTTACATTTTTCACAAGATTTGAAGGAAAAGAAAAATTCAGCAGAAAAGTTTATATATCACAAGTAGATCACTTTCCCAAGATTAAGTCAAATTTTTTATATATCTCGGTGGCCTAAGAAAAAAGTTGAAAACGATCACATAAAAAAATCGATTAAGTCATGTACGAATTTAAAGTATACTTTCTTTTCCGGATAGCCTCCGATTAAGTCACGTACGATGAATAAATATATTTTCTTTTCCAGATAGCCTAAATAAAAAAGGATTGAAAACACTATATAAAAAAAAATCTTGTTTCAGGAAGATTTTGTAGCTATATTTGAGAAGTGGGAACTAAACAAATAGAGATATCATTGACAACGATAACGAATGTAACAAGATCATTCACAACCACATTCGATAGTTTTATGTACGATCAAATATATAAAGATTGTTATCAACGAGAGTTGAACTCATAACCTCGTGCGTTTTATAGGCTACTCATATAACAATATATATATATATATATATATATATATATATATATATATATATATATATATATATATATATATATATATATATATATATATATATATATATATATATATATATATATGCCAAAATTGAAATGAAAATTTTGAATCAAGATGAATTACAAATCATCTGTTATGTAAGGGATTGGCACCTGTTCTGACCTTCCTCTTATAATCAACAAATACATCATCTCCTTCACTATATGCATCGTCATCATTATTATCACCCTTTTGCCACTTGAAACTTGAAGTTGTATATTCATGAGGTGATGGAGCAGACCCGTGATCAATAGATGATGATGATGAAGAAACCTCAAATTGTAGCATCAACAAGAGGATAGAGAAGCATATAAATGGTATTATTGATGTACCCATTTTCATGTGTTTTTAATATATTAAATTATATGGTTCTTCTGGTTATATAGGCTTGTAAGTTGTAATATGGTTTTGTGCAGTGTATTATCAGTTGGGAGGACGTGTTAAAGCCTTAAGCTAGTTCTTTTTTCTTTTATGTATAAAGTAGGGTGTAAACAAGTTTGAGTCGAGTTCGAGTTTGGGATCGGTTAGGTTCGAGGTCGATTCATTTGAAATTCAATGAGCTCGAGCTCGGCTTTGTTTCGATACCACTATATTAAGTTTGGGTTCAGCTCATTTGAAATTATATAAGCTCAAATTTCACTCGTATATATGTATAAAATAATAATTGTTACATAATTATATATTTCAAATAATAATAATAATAATAATAACAATAATAATAATAATAAATGTGTATAAATGATAGACTCGTTAAGGCTAATAAGATTGTTCGAGCTTAACGTAAAAACCTCAAGCTTGATTATTGAACCAATTTCAAAACGTTCAAGCTGAGGTTTAATTTCGGATAAGCTCGATTTGAATCGAGTTTTTAACAAATACGAATAGAGCTTGAGTTACTCGCAAGAGCTAGTCTCATTTACTTCCCTTTTAAGAGAATAATATATATATATTGACAATGACAATATTCTTGAGGAAAATGATGATGTCTAAAATAACGTACAAATCTTAGGAAAATATTATGCCTTCCTAAATCATCATCTTAAAGACCGTTTCTCCTTTGCTTTTCTTTCTGCTTGCCATCACATTGAGTTATGATTACATGATTAGACGTTTTTGCTATTTTTGCTTCAAATATAAAAGGTATATATAAATAAATATTAAATATAATATATAATATAATAATAATAATAATAATAATAATATAATAATATATGCAAGTCAGCAAGCGTTAATGCATATAAATAAATTTATACGAGTATTTAACACTTTGTTCTTGAGTTTTATTTTGAATAAAAAGAAAGAGAAGCAAAATGAAATCAAATATAAAAATGATGTAATTGGATTTTTATTGAAAAGAAAGAAAAAGAAGTAGATGCATGATTTCATTTTAATTTTCTTTTCGATCTTTCCTTTTACATTGAAACAATCTCTACTTAATTTCAATTTTTTCTCTTAATTTCATTTTTTTGTTTCTTTTATAAAAAGAGGAATATTCATTTGAGTCCATAAATTAAGTTGAGATTCAAGGGATCAATGAGAGCGCGACATGTGTCGCGAAAATCACATGTAATTGAAAAAAAAAATTCAAATATTTTTTTTTGAAAATTTTTTTTCGAAATTTTAAAAAAAAAATTTAAATTTTTTTTTATAATCACATGTGATTTAACTGCACAATCACATGTGATTGAATTGTACAATCACATGTGATTGGATTTGCCATGCATAATCACATGTGATTGGGTTTACAATCACATGTGATTGACATGTATAATCACATATGATTTTTAAAAAAAAAATTTGAAAAAAAAATTTCGGAAAAAAATTCGAAATTTTTTTGTTTCGAAAAAAAAATTTCTAAAAAAAAAAATTTCGAATTTTTTTTTTCAATCACATGTGATTTTCGCGCCACATGTCGCGTTCTCATTGGTCCCTTTGTTTTCAAGCAAATTTATGGATGCAAGTGATTACAACTCTATAAAAAAGGAACAAAGGCTAAAAGTTGTACAATTGGAATCAACTAGTTTTCGAACCCTCGCTTCGCGCCGGTAGTTCGGTTTTCAATGTTTTTTATTGCGTTTAGTTTGTAAAATTATTTCGTGGCTAATGATGATGTCGTTGAAGCGTTATTTTAAATTAACAATATATGTGCATCTCCGCGTTTCGCATGGAATTGTCGACTTTTAAAAATTTAACGCAAAATCAATGTGTATAAAAAGTACCCCAAATATTTAGCGTTTTTTAAAAAGCATCCGTTTTGCGTATAGTTAGTGACATTGTGTTCCTAAAATTATTTCGAGTTTAACGGTGGTGTCTGTCATACCCCGTCCTAATCCATCTGGACGAAGTCATCAACATTTGGTCCCATTGCGATGATCGACTCCAAGTAATGTCTTTAAAATGAGCAAATGCACAGCGGAAGATTTCTTTCATACCTGAGAATAAACATGCTTTCAAGTGTAAACCAAAAAGTTGGTGAGTTCATAGGTTTATCATAAAACAATAAAATTCATCATTTTGATAGACCACAAGATTTAAATGCTGCATGGTACAAATGGGCCCGAATCCTATACCCACCTGTAATGTACATGCGATATCTTTTAAATACAGTACACCTTTCTCGTGTACGAAATCATCTTTCATAAATCTTAGTAATCGTACACATATCTCGTGCACAAAAATAACATACACATAACCTGTGCATAAAAATCATTCTCTCGATACATAACATTCACTTTTCATTTCTTTCATAGCTTGGCTTGGTAACCGACCTTAACATATAATGCGCATAAATAATATCCCCAAAACAGAACATCTCGTCTGTATAATAATCTTATAAACTTCGAAGTACTAAATACCACGCCCACTAGCTTTTTCGTCTAGTGAACATTCTGGGTGGGGGTGTTAAACCCGGTAGCTACCTTTAGGATTCGCGTGAATTAGGGCCATACCCGATTCTAATTCTTAGGTTACCAAGCAATAATAATCAGGGGAAAAATATTCATATCAATTGTGGCAATTATCACGTCCACATAATTCAATGGTGGCAATTATCACGTCCACATAATTCATTCGAGGAATGTTTTGCTTGTGTCTATCTCGTCAAACATTTATAAAAGCATTTCATGTATTCGCAGTTCAAAATGTATTTCAAAAGCATTTAATAAAGCAGTTGTAAAAGTAGCGCATGTATTCTCAGTCTCAACAATGTAAAGAGTAAAAGGGATCAAATGAACTCACCTACGATATTTTGTAGTAAAATATTCATACGATGATACTGAACAATGCAGGGTTGACCTCAGATTCACGAACCTATATCGAATATATATGTTAAGACATGTAATGAGCATGTATTAGTAATCAAACTATTTTCTATATTATATATCATATTACTTATAGTAATGTATTTGTCATTTCAAATATTGTATATATTAATATATATATGTTATGTTAATATTATACATATAAGTATTTATTTTTATATGATATTAATAATAATATCCATATATATGATTATAATATATTTATTTCTTATATGTAACTTATTTAATATTACATAATAATAAATAATAAAATTTTATTTTAAAAACAAAATAGTATGTAATATTTATATATAGTTACTATATATGTATTATATATTTTTATATAAGTTACTTTTGATTTGTTAAAATGATGATTTTTAATAATACTAAAATGGTGTTAATAATAATAATAATAAGATTTAATAATGATAATATAATAATTTTGATAATAATACTAGTCATTCATTTGTAGTTATAATAATATAATAATTATAATATTAATAATTTTACTAATAATGATAATAATGATAATAATAATAATAGTATTACTAATAATAATAAAAATAATAATTTTTATAAAGATTGGTACATTTAATAATAATGATAATAAAAATAATGATATTAATAAAAGAGTTACATATATTTATACTTAATATTTTAATGATCATAATCATAATTATAATTATCTTAACATTTTAATAATATCATTATATTACCATATTTATCATAATAACTATAATCATACTATATCATTTTAGATTCATATCCTTAATCCACATTGTATTATACTCCTAAAATGTATTATTAAGCATATTAATCATAATTTTAATACTTTGAATGTATTTAATCATAATAATAATGATCACGGTAATATTAATAATAATAATAATAATAATAATAATAATAATAATAATAATAATAATAATAATAATAATAAATAAACAGAGAAATAACATAAAGTTATTAACCACCATGATATACACAGAGTAATGTTATTATTATAATACCTAATTAAAATAAAAGGGACCTGCTTCTTCTTTTTCTTTTGTTGGCGACTCCAAACAGATCCCGAATTATCAGAAGCAAATCGCAGCAGATATCCAGCTGGTTCATGAGGTCTTCGATTCATCAATCAATCAAGCAATCGGTTCATCAATTGAGGAAATAGGTAAATGGATTCATCGATGATTTTAATTTCTTTATCCTTCTATATCTATATATATGTTCTGTACTTTCCAGTGGATCGAACTAGAACAACAATTAAGGGTGTTATTGGTGAGTTTGATGATGGTGATTGCTAATTATGATGAAGATTACAGGTGTTCGAATAGTGATCGAAATAGAAAGCTACACATTAGCAACTATTGAATTTGAGTTAGCAACAGACGAAGGGGTTAAGGTTCGGTGAGCATATTGAAGGTAGACTTGCGTTGATCCAGAAAGCAGAGTAGTAGATGGTGATTATTTATTTATTTACCTAATTATATAAGTATATATTTTTCCATCATCGATCATCATGAATTATTAATCAATCCATTATTTCTCTGTTTGGTTTGTATATGAAGGATTTGGGTATTAACTTGTAAACGGGTTCGATTCAGGTAACAATATTCGGTGGTGTTATGGGTTGATTCATGACTTAACATTAAAAAACGAAAGTGTTTTAGTTTGCAGGTGTAGCAGTAGACAGTTTACAGATGTGATGGTTATTGTGGTAGACTAAAACAGAAAGACTGTTGCAGTAGCAGGTATACATCAATAGTTGCTTTCGTTTGATTAAACAGAATGTTAGAGTGGTCCGGTGGGGATGTATGGTTGTTCTAGGGTGGTGTAGCAACCAAAACTTGATGGCGTTTGGGTTTTATGTTCAACAGAAAACAGACCACATGACGTGTTTGGTTCGTTAACAGAGGAAGTGATCACAGCAGCAATAAAACAACAATAACAACGGTAGTGGTGGAGATGAAGGCTGCCATAACAGTAGTAAAACATGATGGAAGCCGATGGAAATGGTCACGGTGGTGGAGGTGAGGTGAATTGGGTCCAACAGGAACACAATTTTAGAAGGGATAGTGGATGGATGGTGATAAATTGGTGGGTTGATGTGTGTTGCAGACAGAAGAACTAACCGGCTGTAACTGCAGTGAGTCGAACAGGGTGGATGTTTAAAGAGTGTTTGTTTCGACTTCATAAGTGACCAAGTGACCAAGTGTTTATGTATTTTGGGTTTTTAATTTGATAAAGAAACAGAGAAAGAGGTTGATGACTCTCACTTGAAGATTAGTTAGAATTACATAAAGCATAAATGGTGGTGTTGAAAGGTGATTCTAATTGGGAACACAATTATGTAAGAGAGATGAGAGATGAATAAGGAGTTGTTTAGGGTGATGTCAAAATGAAGAAGGTGTCGGGTTGATTGAAAATAAAGGAGAAGTGATGATGTGTTTGTTCTTTGAAATGGATTAGTTAGTATAAGTGATGCATAAGTATATGTATTTATATAATTAAAGTGTGTTTGGTTGATTATGAAACAAGTGTACCGAATATAATCAAGTGGTGTTTTTGGTGTCCCAATTTACAATCAATCAATATTGTAATTTAAAGATCAATCATTTTAACAACTGTATAGCTTTATGTAATTTGGAATCTTATGTTTGTAAAGATGCAATACATATAGATAATAAGATATTTAGAATTTATAATACTAATCACATGTATTAAGTTTTATTTCTACATATAACATTCATAATAGATTCTGATATTTAATATTAGTATTTATTTTGATGAAAGTAATACTTTGATTTTTAATATAACAATTATATTCAAACTTGTAATTAATTTTATTATATTACCATTTATTATGTAATATTTATAATTTATTAAATATTTAATATTTGTTATATATATATATATATATATATATATATATATATATATATATATATATATATATATATATATATATATATATATATATATATATATATATATATTACAATATTACTTATGTATAGAATTCATATACATTTACATATTTATTTACACACCGAGGTTCGTGAATCGTCAGGAATAGTCAAAGATCAAATGCTTACATGAATACAGTTCAAAGTTTTCGAGACTCAACATAATAGACTTTGCTTATCGTGTCAAAACCATATAAAGATTAAGTTTAAATTTGGTCGAAAATTTCCGGGTCGTCACAGTACCTACCCGTTAAAGAAATTTCGTCCCTAAATTTGAGTGTGGTCGTCATGGCTAACAATAAAAATGTTTTCATGACGAATATGAGTTGATAAATAGAGTTTTATCACCATCGAGTAATATGTATAAGAAAATTCGATTACTCGAAGAGTACGAATGAAGCTATCACTAAATGGTGAAATGAGAAAGGCAAGTTTCATCATAACTTTTGACTAGTCATGGTTGAATTCCGGAATTCAAGGGATTTAAAAGAAAATCTTGGAAATCTAATAAGATATGATTCTTCGGTAAATGAGGAAATTAGGATCTCTTTAATTAAATGCGATAATCTGTTTTGATTGCTCTGTCGGATATTTCACTATAAATCCATCCTCTTCATTTTCTTTATATTTTTGGAGTTTTATCCTTCTATTTTCTTTTCCCGACTTTAAATCAAGCGAATAATGATCCAGAATTTCGTAAGTATGAAGTTTCGAATGATTATAGTATTCTAAGCAGAAAAGAATGTATTAGCACGATTTGATTTGGTAAATTACCAAATTCCCTGAGGATGGAACTATAAGAATATATTTTCTTGATATGTTCAGAGGTTAAGTAGAATGAATGAGTTATGTAACATGGTTCATGATAAAGGTATGATCTGTGACCCTTTATCACGTTCCATTAGAAACTCAGCATGACTTACTGTAATATAATCACGTTGATCAAGTGTCATTATATTATACTAACTCATGCTTCAGTTTCCAACACTACTTTAAAAACATTCATACTTCAAACTCGAAGGTTTCAAAATTTAGAAACTAAAATAGCTTCTTTTATGATGTAACACAGGAAGCACGAAGAGGTATATAATTTCGGACGAGAATATTTATGAAAATATCCTCAGAAATATCGAAGATATTGATGATGATATTTTGGAATTTCTAAGTTCGAAGGTTGATGAAGAAAAATTTTCCGCAAGATTTTAATATGACTTCGGAGCAAGATATTCTCTAAATATTTCAACGGATCCAGAATTACCTGGACTCTTTGAATATAGGGTATGGTCCTTGTATTTGTCTTTGGTCTCCTTCGTGGTTAGCTCAATCCGTTTTCCAATTCCAACTTTTCTGAGCTTTTCCAACATACTATTCTTTATCATCAAACTTCCGACGATTAATGTCATTTACAGTTATCTATCGTTTCTGCTGCTTCATTCAGCTTTTTCAAAGATCAATGTATTGATTCGTAGGCTGGATGCTTTTTAGAGTTCCAGAATGGAAGATCATAATTCTAAGAGATGAATGTTATATGTGTAACATCCCGCCTTTTTCCGTTTACTTTTTCGTTTATTTATTTAAATTCCGTTATATGTTTATAACATCTCCCGTTGATACGCGTTTTAAAAATATCTCGTTTAGGTAATTCACGCAACCGCAACCGAACTCGAGGGACTAGTTTCGCCAAGGGAGCAAAGATGTGACTAGCTTTTGACTAGTCAACACCCACCTCCCTTTCATTTTCATTTCCATTTCCCTTTTTCTTTACTACTTCCATATTTTTCTCTCAAACTTCATCACAAAGATTCATCATCCAAATCAAATCTAGCAAGCTTCAATCCAAACAAATTACATATTTGGAATCCTTGCAACTTCCTCTTCGATTCCAGACCGATTACATCTAATTTGGGTAACTTTCTAAAATCACTAGATTTTGTGTTCTTGATGTTTTTAACTTATAAAGTTGTTAATTAGTGTCTATGGCTCAAGTCTAACATGAATATATGATTTATATGTTCGATCTTGTTATTTTTAGTAACTAGCATGAACTTGAAAGTTTGGTGTGTTTGATTGATGATTTGGTTGCTTAAATGTTGTTGTTATGATAAAGTGCAAGTATTAAATGTGTTCCTAGTATCACTAGCTTCAATTTGATGTGTAGGTTGCTTTAGAAAACTTCATGAGCTTGATTAGTGATTTTGGTGAAATTGGGTTAGGGTGTGATGAACTTGAAATGGACTTTTGATGCTTTGAATGAGATGAAATGTTATTTGTAAGTGTTAGGTTGTATTGTATGCTTGATTACCTTTGAAACGGCATATCATTCATGTAAATTGGTTGCCGAATTATCGAATTGCATTTATGAGCTTGAATGCATTAAATGAGGAGCTTTGAATGTAATTTTTGGTTGTTGTAAAAGTAAATGTGATTGATGAAATGTGTTTAGTTGTTTTCCTTGTCAAATTACCTTTCCGATGATATAAGATACATGTTTTGGTTGTTTGCGGGTCATAAATGGTGATTGTTTGAAGTTAGGTTCGTGCATTAAACTTGAAAACTGCCAGAATTTCTGCATAGGTAATGGCGCGGCGCGCCATATCCCCGCTCGACGCGCCAAAGTGGGCTGACCAACTTGTCACTTTTATGAAAAATGTTTGTTATGCTACGCACCTCCGATTCACATGTAACTTGTTCTAACATGCTTATATATGATTAAAAATCTCAGAAAAATAGTTCGGGACCCGACCCGAACGTGTTTACTTTTTTGTTGACTTTGACCGACCAAAGTTTGACTTTTTGTCAAACTTAACCAATTGATTATGCAATCTTTCTAACTTGTTTCTATACTTGTATCTTGCATGAAACTTGACAATTTGATTCACATGTTACATAATCGAGTCGTAACGAGCCATAGGACTAATTGAACATCTTTGACCTATCGTGTTTACCGTTATTGATACGACCTATTTGTTTAGGTCAAGACTAGCATTGTTCTTTGCACACGTTACTTGTTGAAGTACTTATTACTCGTGCACACAAGGTGAGATCATAGTCCCATCTTTCAAACAACTTTTATGCTTTAAACTATGGGATGAGAAACATATACGTATTATACTTTTACACTTTGAACACAAGTACGAAAACGAACATTCCACGTACGGATTTGAACAAAAATCCTCAATTCAATTATCATTAGTTACACTTGCAGGGTGTAAACGAGAACTTATATTATGTGATCACATGGGTTTGACTAGCCTCATTCGGACGGTTCACTATCGTTAGCGGATGAAATATATTTTCGAGTATAGTGTATGTTCTAACACTACGTAACAGGGTACAAAATAGTTAAGTTTGATAATTGGGTGCCTGCGAAACAAATAACAACTTCGGAATGCAAATGATTTTGATAATCATCTTATATTAAATCTTGTGGTTCAAATGCAACGTTTACTAAAACACCTATGATTTCACCAACGTTTTCGTTGACAGTTTTCTATATGTTTTCTCAGGTCCTTGAATGCTTAAGGATACATGCTTCCGCTTACTTTTGGTACTTGCTTGGATGTCGAGTATACGTGCATAGTTGGAGCGTCTTTTGACTACTTTTATAAATTGTGTCGCATAGGTTTCATTTGTACGTTAAACATTGAAATGTAACTAGTCATTGAACTACTTTTGTAAACTTGAAACATCTTTTTACTTATGAAATGAATGCGACATATTTTGGTCAAACGACACGTTAAAGACTTATGACTACGTAACGGGACCTAAGTAGTCGGCGCCGTCAAACATGATTTGGTCGGGTCGCTACAGATGGTATCAGAGCGTTGGTTGTAGGGATTTAGAGTTTATTCTTGTCAACCCCGAGTCATAGGGTACATTAGTGAGTCTAGACTACAACCGGCATATAGACTTGAAGTAGGAATTACTTGACTACTTGTGCATTTATACTCGAACGTTTCTACTCATATCTACTCTTATTTCATCTTAATCTCACGTTGTTTAATTTAATTGACACGCCACCTTGACTTAGTGAAATAATGTCGAATGCACATATGAATTAGGGTAATATAATTTCCGGGATTATATTACGGTGACTCATATGAACGTTCCGACATTATGGCATAAAGAATTTAAGGCGAGTCAAGGAAAATTTTTCTCTATCCTTATTCCATATCATGATTAGTATTATTGAAAATACTAATCAACGGTATTCTTGTGTGTTGAAGGAACAATGCCTCCTCGCCGTGTGCCACGCCATGAGACTCCCGAACAAGCTCTACAACGAATGATAGCCATCGCCGTGGATGCGGCCATGTAGTGACCCGAACTTTTCCATGTTTATATATATTAAATAAAATTATTATTTACATGATTAAGTGTTTCCAACATGTTAAGCAATCAAACTTGTTAAGACTTGATTAATTGAAATAGGTTTCATATAGACAATTGACCACCCAAGTTGACCGGTGATTCACG
This sequence comes from Rutidosis leptorrhynchoides, assembly GCF_046630445.1. Classification (NCBI taxonomy): domain Eukaryota; kingdom Viridiplantae; phylum Streptophyta; class Magnoliopsida; order Asterales; family Asteraceae; genus Rutidosis; species Rutidosis leptorrhynchoides. Next base: position 49,495,515 of record NC_092333.1, read on the forward strand.
AACGTTAAAACTTGTAAAAACTATACGATGACATATATATGGTTATATATATAGTTAAAATGATTTTATTATAAGTATGTATCTCATTAGGTATTTTAACAATGAGTTATATACATAAAAATGAGACTATTAATTTAACAAACTCGAAAACGATATATATAACGATTATCGTTATAACAACGTCTTACTAGGTACATATGAATCATATTAAGATATTGATACACTTGGTTAATTATTTTAAATGATAAGTAAATATATTATTAAGTGTATTAACAATGAAATACATATGTAAAAATAAGACTACTAACTTAATGATTTCGAAACGAGACATATATGTAACGATTATCGTTGTAACGACATTTAACTGTATATATATCATACTAAGATATATTATATATCATAATATCATGATAATATAACAATTTAACATCTCATTTGTTATAATAAACAATGGGTTAACAACATTCAACAAGATCGTTAACCTAAAGGTTTCAAAACAACATTTACATGTAACGACTAACGATGACTTAACGACTCAGTTAAAATGTATATACATGTAGTGTTTTAATATGTATTCATAAACTTTTGAAAGACTTCAAGACACTTATCAAAATACTTCTACTTAACAAAAATGCTTACAATTACATCCTCGTTCAGTTTCATCAACAATTCTACTCGTATGCACCCGTATTCGTACTCGTACAATACACAGCTTTTAGATGTATGTACTATTGGTATATACACTCCAATGATTAGCTCTTAGTAGCCCATGTGAGTCACCTAACACATGTGGGAACCATCATTTGGCAACTAGCATGAAATATCTCATAAAATTACAAAAATATGAGTAATCATTCATGACTTATTTACATGAAAACAAAATTACATATCCTTTATATCTAATCCATACACCAACGACCAAAAACACCTAGAAACACTTTCATTCTTCAATTTTCTTCATCTAATTGATCTCTCTCAAGTTCTATCTTCAAGTTCTAAGTGTTCTTCATAAATTCCAAAAGTTCTAGTTTCATAAAATCAAGAATACTTCCAAGATTGCAAGTTTACTTCCAAGTTTTCTAAATCCATTCCAAGTAATCATCCAAGATCAAGAAACCTTTGTTACTTACAGTAGGTTATCTTTCTAATACAATGTAATAATCATATTCAAACTTTAATTCAATTTCTATAACTATAACAATCTTATTTCGAGTGGAAATCTTACTTAAAATTGTTTTCGTGTCATGATTCTGCTTCAAGAACTTTCAAGCCATCCAAGGATCCTTTGAAGCTAGATCTATTTTTCTCATTTCCAGTAGGTTTATCCAAGGAACTTGAGGTAGTAATGATGTTCATAACATCATTCGATTCATACATATAAAGCTATCTTATTCGAAGGTTTAAACTTGTAATCAGTAGAACATAGTTTAGTTAATTCTAAACTTGTTCGCAAATAAAAGTTAATCCTTCTAACTTGACTTTTAAAATCAACTAAACACATGTTCTATATCCATATGATATGCTAAATTAATGATTTAAAACCTGGAAACACGAAAAACACCGTAAAACCGGATTTACGCCGTCGTAGTAACACCGCGGGCTGTTTTGGGTTAGTTAATTAAAAACTATGATAAACTTTGATTTAAAAGTTGTTATTCTGGGAAAATGATTTTTATTATGAACATGAAACTATATCCAAAAATTATGGTTAAACTCAAAGTGGAAGTATGTTTTCTAAAATGGTCATCTAGACGTCGTTCTTTCGACTGAAATGACTACCTTTACAAAAACGACTTGTAACTTATTTTTCCGACTATAAACCTATACTTTTTCTGTTTATATTCATAAAATAGAGTTCAATATGAAACCATAGCAATTTGATTCACTCAAAACGGATTTAAAATGAAGAAGTTATGGGTAAAACAAGATTGGATAATTTTTCTCATTTTAGCTACGTGAAAATTGGTAACAAATCTATTCCAGCCATAACTTAATCAACTTGTATTGTATATTATGTAATCTTGAGATACCATAGGCACGTATACAATGTTTCGACCTATCATGTCGACACATCTATATATATTTCGGAACAACCATAGACACTCTATATGTGAATGTTGGAGTTAGCTATACAGGGTTGAGGTTGATTCCAAAATATATATAGTTTGAGTTGTGATCAATACTGAGATACGTATACACTGGGTCGTGGATTGATTCAAGATAATATTTATCAATTTATTTCTGTACATCTAACTGTGGACAACTAGTTGTAGGTTACTAACGAGGACAGCTTGTAGTGACCCGAACTTTTCCATGTTTATATATATTAATTGAGATTGATATTTACATGATTAAATGTTTCCAACATGTTAAGCAATCAAACTTGTTAAGACTTGATTAATTGAAATATGTTTCATATAGACAATTGACCACCCAAGTTGACCGGTGATTCACGAACGTTAAAACTTGTAAAAACTATATGATGACATATATATGGATATATATATATAGTTAACATGATACTATGATAAGTAAACATATCATTAAGTATATTAACAATGAACTACATATGTAAAAACAAGACTACTAACTTAATGATTTTTAAACGAGACATATATGTAACGATTATCGTTGTAAAGACATTTAATGTATATATATATCATATTAAGAGATATTCATACATGATAATATCATGATAATATAATAATTTAAAATCTCATTTGATATTATAAACATTGGGTTAACAACATTTAACAAGATCGTTAACCTAAAGGTTTCAAAACAACACTTACATGTAACGACTAACGATGACTTAACGACTCAGTTAAAATGTATATACATGTAGTGTTTTAATATGTATTTATACACTTTTGAAAAACTTCAATACACTTATCAAAATACTTCTACTTAACAAAAATGCTTACAATTACATCCTCGTTCAGTTTCATCAACAATTCTACTCGTATGCACCCGTATTCGTACTCGTACAATACACAGCTTTTAGATGTATGTACTATTGGTATATACACTCCAATGATCAGCTCTTAACAGCCCATGTGAGTTACCTAACACATGTGGGAACCATCATTTAGCAACTAGCATGAAATATCTCATAAAATTACAAAAATATGAGTAATCATTCATGACTTATTTACATGAAAACAAAATTACATATCCTTTATATCTAATCCATAGACCAACGACCAAAAACACCTACAAACACTTTCATTCTTCAATTTTCTTCATCTAATTGATATCTCTCAAGTTCTATCTTCAAGTTCTAAGTGTTCTTCATATATTCTACAAGTTCTAGTTACATAAAATCAAGAATACTTCCAAGATTGCAAGTTTACTTCCAAGTTTTCTAAATCCATTCCAAGTAATCATCCAAGATCAAGAAACCTTTGTTACTTACAGTAGGTTATCTTTCTAATACAAGGTAATAATCATATTCAAACTTTAATTCAATTTCTATAACTATAACAATCTTATTTCGAGTGGAAATCTTACTTGAAATTGTTTTCGTGTCATGATTCTGCTTCAAGAACTTTCAAGCCATCCAAGGATCCTTTGAAGCTAGATCTATTTTTCTCATTTCCAGTAGGTTTATCCAAGGAACTTAAGGTAGTAATGATGTTCATAACATCATTCGATTCATACATATAAAGCTATCTTATTCGAAGGTTTAAACTTGTAATCACTAGAACATAGTTTAGTTAATTCTAAACTTGTTCGCAAACAAAAGTTAATCCTTCTAACTTGACTTTTAAAATCAACTAAACACATATTATATATCTATATGATATGCTAACTTAATGATTTAAAACCTGAAAACACGAAAAACACCGTAAAACCGGATTTACGCCGTCGTAGTAACACCGCGGGCTGTTTTGGGCTAGTTAATTAAAAATTATGATAAACTTTGATTTAAAAGTTGTTATTCTCAGAAAATGATTTTTATTATGAACATGAAACTATATCCAAAAATTATGGTTAAACTCAAAGTGGAAGTATGTTTTCTAAAATGGTCATCTAGACGTCGTTCTTTCGACTGAAATGACTACCTTTACAAAAACGACTTGTAACTTATTTTTTCGACTATAAACCTATAATTTTTATGTTTAGATTCATAAAATAGAGTTCAATATGAAACAATAGCAATTTGATTCACTCAAAACGGATTTAAAATGAAGAAGTTATGGGTAAAACAAGATTGGATAATTTTTCTCATTTTAGCTACGTGAAAATTGGTAACAAATCTATTCCAACCATAACTTAATCAACTTGTATTGTATATTATGTAATCTTGAGATACCATAGACACGTATACAATGTTTCGACCTATCATGTCGACACATCTATATATATTTCGGAACAACCATAGACACTCTATATGTGAATGTTGGAGTTAGCTATACAGGGTTGAGGTTGATTCCAAAATATATATAGTTTGAGTTGTGATCAATACTGAGATACGTATACACTGGGTCGTGGATTGATTCAAGATAATATTTATCGATTTATTTCTGTACATCTAACTGTGGACAACTAGTTGTAGGTTACTAACGAGGACAGCTGACTTAATAAACTTAAAACATCAAAATATATTAAAAGTGTTGTAAATATATTTTGAACATACTTTGATATATATGTATATATTGTTATAGATTCGTGAATCAACCAGTGGCCAAGTCTTACTTCCCGACGAAGTAAAAATCTGTGAAAGTGAGTTATAGTCCCACTTTTAAAATCTAATATTTTTGGGATGAGAATACATGCAGGTTTTATAAATGATTTACAAAATAGACACAAGTACGTGAAACTACATTCTATGGTTGAATTATCGAAATCGAATATGCCCCTTTTTATTAAGTCTGGTAATCTAAGAATTAGGGAACAGACACCCTAATTGGCGCGAATCCTAAAGATAGATCTATTGGGCCTAACAAACCCCATCCAAAGTACCGGATGCTTTAGTACTTCGAAATTTATATCATATCCGAAGGGTGTCCCGGAATGATGGGGATATTCTTATATATGCATCTTGTTAATGTCGGTTACCAGGTGTTCACCATATGAATGATTTTTATCTCTATGTATGGGATGTATATTGAAATATGAAATCTTGTGGTCTATTGTTACGATTTGATATATATAGGTTAAACCTATAACTCACCAACATTTTTGTTGACGTTTAAAGCATGTTTATTCTCAGGTGAATACTAAGAGCTTCCGCTGTTGCATACTAAAATAAGGACAAGATTTGGAGTCCATATTTGTATGATATTGTGTAAAAACTGCATTCAAGAAACTGATTTCGATGTAACATATTTGTATTGTAAACCATTATGTAATGGTCGTGTGTAAACAGGATATTTTAGATTATCATTATTTGATAATCTACGTAAAGCTTTTCAAACCTTTATTTATGAAATAAAGGTTATGGTTTGTTTTAAAAATGAATGCAGTCTTTGAAAAACGTCTCATATAGAGGTCAAAACCTCGCAACGAAATCAATTAATATGGAACTTTCAGTTGGTATCCGAGCGTTGGTCTTAGAGAACTAGAATTTTGCATTAGTGTGTCTTATCGAGTTTGTTAGGATGCATTAGTGAGTCTGGACTTCGACCGTGTTTACTTGAAAAATGATTGCTTAACAAATTTTGTTGGAAACTATATATTTTTAACATGTGAATATTATGTGATATATTAATCTCTTAACGCGTTTGATATTATGTGATAGATGTCTACCTCTAGAACTAGTCCCATTGACTCACCTAATAACAATGAAGAGTCAAATGTAAATTGGAATGATTCGTGGACTGATTCACAAGTTCCCGAAGAGGAACCGGAAGAAGAGTCGAAACCGGAAGAAGAGTCGAAACCGGAAGAGGAGGAACCGGAGGAGGAAATAGAATCGGTGGGGGAAATAATAAAACGGTTAAGTAAAAGAAAATCCTCAACCAACCGACCAAGGTTAATTATGGTCAATGGTGTTTCCGCCAAGGAAGCAAAATATTGGGAGGATTACCAATTCTCCGATGAATCGGATTCCGACGAGAATTCCGATGATGTTATAGAAATTACCCCAACTGAATTTAAAAAGGCAAAAGAAAATAATAAGGGAAAGGGCATAAAAATAGAGAAATCTAATTCCAACCCCAATGAACTTTATATGTATCGTCAACCCCCAAAGCCCTTAAGTTGTAACAATGACCCAGGAACCTCTAAACCACCAGGTTTTTCTAAACCAATGTGGAAAACGACGGCTCGTATTAGGGGAACATCATATATCCCTAGAAACTTAGCAAAACGAACCAAAACCGAATAAGAAGAAACGAGCGAGTCGGAATAAGATAGTTGTATTTGTGTGGTGTAATATATGTAATATAGTGTGCTTATGCTTTATGATATATGTAAAATTGCTTGTATTAATAAGTAATTTTTTTTATGAATCTAACTCTTGTCTATTTTACAGTTTAAAAACACAAAATGGATAGACAACCCAATATTTTAAGAGACCTACCCGGAGACATGATTGATGAAATCTTGTCTAGAGTCGGTCAGAATTCCTCGGCACAACTATTTAAGGCAAAATCAGTTTGTAAGACATTCGAAGAACGTTCCAAGAATGTCTTGGTTTATAAGAGACTTTCGTTTGAAAGATGGGGGATATCACATTGGGAAACCCATAAGTTACGATGTGTTTACTTTGACGCATATATTGCGGGGAACCCAAATGCTATTTTACGCAACGGTTTAAGAAATTATTTTGACTCAATGTATCCGAATATAGGACTTCATGATTTAGAAAAAGCGGCTAACATGCAACATAAAGAAGCATGCTATGCTTACAGGTTAGTAATGTTCGCTTCTCACCAAAGTGAGAACAAGAACATCGGGCTACAACTATTAAACAAAACATTCCCACAAGTAACGGAGTCGGTAATTGGGGTAAGAAATGAGGTTTTTAGATTGTTACGGGACTGTTGGACATTACGTAACCCTCGTCCCTTTGACGACGCTACAACACGCTGTCTTATCAACGGCCATAACGGTTATGTTCCACAAGACCAAGGATGAGAAGTAATCCTAGTAAAACCAGAATGCATGACTTGTTTCTGGACTTATGAATTACGTGTCTTTATTGCCTTTGCTGAACGACTTGTGTACTAGCTAGAATTATCTTCACAACCATATTGTATCAAATTTATTGTGTGCTATATTTCATGCTATATGTAAAATAAGCGGTATTGTAAGTTTGTAAAATATTGTGTAAAAGTTTGAACGCGGAATATTATTATAATCAGTTTTTCATATAGAATTGTAGTAGTTGAATTGTATATTAGCTACTAAGTATGAACTTAACGGGTAGGTACTACCCGAATTTAAACTTATAAAACGCTAATATGAAGAAAAAGCTTTTATAAATGAGTTCATATTATGCTACGAAATACTATTAACTACTCTTAATATTCTGTATGATTAACTTGTTCCATTTGACTATTTTGAAGGAAATGGCACCAACTACTCGACACACCGTGAATATGAATGAAGAGGAATTTCGTACTTTTCTAGCTTCAAACATAGCCGCAGTACAGGCTGTGCTACATACCAACAATAACCTTGGATCTAGCAGTACAGGAAATCGTGTAGGATGCACCTACAAAGAATTCACTGCCTGCAAACCTTTGGAATTTAATGGAACCGAAGGACCGATCGGATTGAAACGGTGGACCGAGAAGGTCGAATCGGTGTTTGCTCTAAGTAAGTGTACTGAAGAGGACAAAGTGAAGTACGCTACGCATACCTTCACAGGTTCTGCGTTAACATGGTGGAATACCTATCTAGAGAAAGTGGGACAAGATGATGCGTACGCACTACCGTGGTCAGCATTCAAGCACTTGATGAACGAGAAGTACCGTCCCAGAACCGAGGTCAATAAGCTCAAGACAGAACTTAGAGGGTTACGAACCCAAGGATTTGATATTACCACGTACGAAAGACGATTCACAGAATTGTGCCTATTGTGTCCGGGAGCATTCGAAGATGAGGAAGAGAAGATCGACGCGTTTGTGAAAGGATTACCGAAAAGAATCCAAGAAGATATAAGTTCACACGAGCCCGCCTCCATACAACAGGCATGTAGAATGGCTCACAAACTAGTGAACCAGATTGAGGAAAGAATTAAAGAACAGACGGCTGAAGAGGCCAATGTGAAGCAAGTCAAAAGAAAGTGGGAGAAAAACGGTGATAAGAATCACCAATACAACAACAACAGCAATTACAATAATAATCGCAACAATTATCCCAACAATCGCAACTACAACAAACGGCCCAACAACAACAACAACAACAACAACAACAACAACAACAACAACAACAACAACAACAACAACAGCAACAGCAACTACAACAATCATCCTAACAACAATAACAACCGCAACAACAACAACAATCAGAAGCAGCTATGCCAAAGGTGTAAAAAGTATCACTCGGGGTTCTGCACCAAATTTTGCAACAAGTGTAAAAGAAATGGTCATAGCGCGGCGAAGTGTGAGGTCTACGGACCAGGGGTTAACAGAACGAAAGGAACAAATGGTGTCGGAATGAGTAATGGCGGAGCAAGTAGTGTCGGAGCAAGTTATGCTTATGTAGTGTGTTATAAATGTGGAAAACCGGGCCACATTATTAGAAATTGACCGAACCAGGAGAACACGAATGGACAAGGCCGCGGAAGAGTTTTCAATATTAATGCGGCAGAGGCACAGGAAGACCCGGAGCTTGTTACGGGTACGTTTCTTATTGACAATAAATCTGCTTACGTTTTATTTGATTCGGGTGCAGATAGAAGCTATATGAGTAGAGATTTTTGTGCTAAATTAAGTTGTCCATTGACGCCTTTGGATAGTAAATTTTTACTCGAATTAGCAAATGGTAAATTAATTTCAGCAGATAATATATGTCGGAATCGAGAAATTAAACTGATTAGCGAAACATTTAAGATTGATTTGATACCAGTAGAGTTAGGGAGTTTTGATGTGATAATCGGTATGGACTGGTTGAAAGAAGTGAAAGCAAAGATCGTTTATTACAAAAATGCAATTCGCGTTATACGAGAAAAAGGAAAACCCTTAATGGTGTACGGAGAAAAGGGCAACACGAAGCTACATCTTATTAGTAATTTGAAGGCACAAAAACTAATAAGAAAAGGTTGCTATGCTGTTCTAGCACACGTCGAGAAAGTACAAACTGAAGAAAAGAGCATCAATGATGTTCCTATTGCAAAAGAATTTCCCGATGTATTTCCGAAAGAATTACCGGGATTATCCCCACATCGATCCGTTGAATTTCAAATAGATCTTGTACCAGGAGCTGCACCAATAGCTCGTGCTCCTTACATACTCGCACCCAGCGAGATGAAAGAACTGCAAAGCCAATTACAAGAACTTTTAGAGCGTGATTTCATTCGACCAAGCACATCACCGTGGGGAGCTCCTGTTTTGTTTGTCAAGAAGAAAGATGGTACATTCAGGTTGTGTATCGGCTACCGAGAGTTGAACAAACTTACCATCAAGAACCGCTACCCACTACTGAGAATCGACGACTTATTTGATTAACTACAAGGCTCGTCTGTTTATTCAAAGATTAACTTACGTTCCGGGTATCATCAAATGCGGGTGAAAGAAGATGATATTCCAAAGACTGCTTTCAGAACACGTTACGGTCATTACGAGTTTATGGTCATGCCGTTTGGTTTAACTAATGCACCAGCTGTGTTCATGGACCTTATGAACCGAGTGTGTGGACCATACCTTGACAAGTTTGTCATTGTTTTCATTGATGACATACTTATTTACTCAAAGAATGACCAAGAACACGGTGAACATTTGAGAAAGGTGTTAGAAGTATTGAGGAAGGAAGAATTGTAAGCTAAGTTTTCAAAGTGTGCATTTTGGTTGGAAGAAGTTCAATTCCTCGGTCACATAGTGAACAAAGAAGGTATTAAGGTGGATCCGGCAAAGATAGAAACTGTTGAAAAGTGGGAAACCCCGAAAACTCCAAAACACATACGCCAGTTTTTAGGACTAGCTGGTTACTACAGAAGGTTCATCCAAGACTTTTCCAGAATAGCAAAACCCTTGACTGCATTAACGCATAAAGGGAAGAAATTTAAATGGAATGATGAACAAGAGAAAGCGTTTCAGTTATTGAAGAAAAAGCTAACTACGGCACCTATATTGTCATTGCCTGAAGGGAATGATGATTTTGTGATTTATTGTGACGCATCAAAGCAAGGTCTCGGTTGTGTATTAATGCAACGAACGAAGGTGATTGCTTATGCGTCTAGACAATTGAAGATTCACGAACAAAATTATACGACGCATGATTTGGAATTAGGCGCGGTTGTTTTTGCATTAAAGACTTGGAGGCACTACTTATATGGGGTCAAAAGTATTATATATACCGACCACAAAAGTCTTCAACACATATTTAATCAGAAACAACTGAATATGAGGCAGCGTAGGTGGATTGAATTATTGAATGATTACGACTTTGAGATTCGTTACCACCCGGGGAAGGCAAATGTGGTAGCCGATGCCTTGAGCAGGAAGGATAGAGAACCCATTCGAGTAAAATCTATGAATATAATGATTCATAATAACCTTACTACTCAAATAAAGGAGGCGCAACAAGGAGTTTTAAAAGAGGGAAATTTAAAGGATGAAATACCCAAAGGATCGGAGAAGCATCTTAATATTCGGGAAGACGGAACCCGGTATAGGGCTGAAAGGATTTGGGTACCAAAATTTGGAGATATGAGAGAAATGGTACTTAGAGAAGCTCATAAAACCAGATACTCAATACATCCTGGAACGGGGAAGATGTACAAGGATCTCAAGAAACATTTTTGGTGGCCGGGTATGAAAGCCGATGTTGCTAAATACGTAGGAGAATGTTTGACATGTTCTAAGGTCAAAGCTGAGCATCAGAAACCATCAGGTCTACTTCAACAACCCGAAATCCCAGAATGGAAATGGGAAAACATTACCATGGATTTCATCACTAAATTGCTAAGGACTGCAAGTGGTTTTGATACTATTTGGGTAATAGTTGATCGTCTCACCAAATCAGCACACTTCCTGCCAATAAGAGAAGATGACAAGATGGAGAAGTTAGCACGACTGTATTTGAAGGAAGTCGTCTCCAGACATGGAATACCAATCTCTATTATCTCTGATAGGGATGGCAGATTTATTTCAAGATTCTGGCAGACATTACAGCAAGCATTAGGAACTCGTCTAAACATGAGTACTGCCTATCATCCACAAACTGATGGGCAGAGCGAAAGGATGATACAAACGCTTGAAGACATGCTACGAGCATGTGTTATTGATTTCGGAAATAGTTGGGATCGACATCTACCGTTAGCAGAATTTTCCTACAACAACAGCTACCATTCAAGCATTGAGATGGCGCCGTTTGAAGCACTTTATGGTAGAAAGTGCAGGTCTCCGATTTGTTGGAGTGAAGTGGGGGATAGACAGATTACGGGTCCGGAGATTATACAAGAAACTACCGAGAAGATCATCCAAATTCAACAACGGTTGAAAACCGCCCAAAGTCGATAAAAGAGCTACGCTGACATTAAAAGAAAAGATATAGAATTTGAAATTGGAGAGATGGTCATGCTTAAAGTTGCACCTTGGAAAGGCGTTGTTCGATTTGGTAAACGAGGGAAATTAAATCCAAGGTATATTGGACCATTCAAGATTATTGATCGTGTCGGACCAGTAGCTTACCGACTTGAGTTACCTCAATAACTCGCGGCTGTACATAACACTTTCCGCTTCTCGAATTTAAAGAAATGTTTTGCTAAAAAATATCTCACTATTCCGTTAGATGAAATCCAAATCAACGAAAAACTTCAATTCATTGAAGAACCCGTCGAAATAATGGATCGTGAGGTTAAAAGACTTAAGCAAAACAAGATACCAATTGTTAAGGTTCGATGGAATGCTCGTAGAGGACCCGAGTTCACCTGGGAGCGTGAAGATCAGATGAAGAAGAAATACCCTGTGATGACCCGGGAATTTTCGACCAAATTTAAACTTGAATCTTAATTGATTTCGACACGATAAGCAAAGTCTGTAATGTTGAGTCTCGAAAACTTTGAAACTATGTTCATACATTAAATTAACATCGACCATTTCCAACGATTCACGAACCATTAATTCGTAAATAGAAATGTAGATATAAATAACTATACATGTAAATAAGTATATATTATAAATTAAATATACTAATGAACTATCATATGATTTAATTATTATGAAAGAAAACTTAAACTTGTTATTTAAAACTGTTTATTCAAATATATAGAGTAGGTTGAATGTACTTAATTTGTCAACGATTAATAAAGTATTAAATGAATAAGGTTATACTTTGAGTTTAATTATTTAATGTATATAATTAATACATTCATCTAAGTAATAAAACTGGATATGTAAAATGTAATTATATATAGTAAATTAAATATGTTTATGATGTATAAACATAAATATTATTATATGTATATCGATAAAATGTATGAATATTAAATATATGTTATTATATAAATATTAAATAATACATAATATGTAATTTTAATATATAAAAATATAAATGTTATACTAATACTATTATTATTACTTTCACTATTATCATTAAATATTAATATTAATATATATATTATTAATATTATTATAATTATATAATGTATAGATATAAAAATTTAAAACATATAGTTTGTTATATCTTTATTATTACTAGTAGTATTATTAGATATTATTACTACCATTTATCATTAAGGATCATTATTATTAAAATTTATTATTTTTATTATTTTAAGATACAAGTTATTATCATTATCATTAATATTATTATTAGTATTATTATTATATCTATTATTAATATTATTATTCTTTATATTATTATTATTTCTGTTATTATTATTGTTAGTATTTATTATTATTAATAATATTAATATTATTATTATTATTATTATTAATGTATTATTATTAATTAATTATTGTAAATTAAATATAAATTCATAAGTCAAGGGGTTCGTACGAATCAGTTATCATTCGTTGTCTACTTTTAATTTTTTGTTCTCTTCTAATTGGATTTGTCGACCTCAATAATATCATATTATGTGTCTTCTAAAAAATCATAAGAGAATAAATTATATGTATTTTAAAAAAAAAAAACAAAAGTACTCCCTCTGTTCTTGTTCTTTTTGGCCATAATTCAAAAACGAAACGATAATCAAAATCTAAAAATGTAGTTTTGTTAGGATTCATTCACTCAATCTATCTGCCAAATTTGAGATTCCAACTCCTCAAATTGAAATCGAATTTCGCAGTCAATGTTTTAATTTCAAAAAGTCAAACTTCTAATTCATCAAGAAATTCGAGTTAGATTTAATGTCTCAAGTTCAATTGACGTTTCCTATGGTTTCAAGGTATGATTTACAAACTAATTTATGAAGAAAGCGTGGTCTGAAATGAATTTAAAATCGAATTGGAGTTTTATTTGTTTTATTTTTTTTCTTTTTCCAGCGACGAGCAGCAGGTGATGATTTTTATTTTTTTTATTTTTTTTTGTTTACTAATACTACTTTTAATTAATACTGAGTGTTTCTAAAGATATATTGAAGATTTAAAAGTATTATTGTTATGATTTATGAGTACAACGATTGTTCTTGAGGGAGAAGAAACTAGTGAAGTACGGGTTATATATTTAGTGTTTTTGTTCCTGATATAAAACAGAAAAAGAAGAGTGGAGGAGTGGCAGTGTGTTGGTTGGGTGAGCATAAGGTCTCGGGTTCAAGTCCCACCTGGAGCGATTCTTTTTATTTGGAGCTTTTAAGGGTATACAAAATTTCTTTTATTTTTATTACTATTATTATGATTATTATGGTTATTGTTATGATTATTATTATTATTAGTTATTATGGTTATAATTATGATTATAAATTATTATTGTTACTATTATTATTATTATTATTAGTCATTATTATTATTATTATGGTAATTGTTATTACCCTTGTATATTAGAAGTATCTTTGATCGTATTAAAAGTATTATCATTATCGATAATATGAGTAATGGCATTACAATTAAAATTAGGACTATTATTATTATTATATTATTAACATTATTATCCTTACCAGTAACATCACTAAGTAGTATTATTATTAAAAATTAATATTTGTAATAAGATTGTTATTATTATTATTATCATTACTATTATTAAATATTATTGTATCAAGTTATAATTTTTAGTAATATTATTACTATCGTTATTATTATTAATATCGTACTGTTTGTATTATTATTATTATTGATCATTTAAAATATCTAATAAGACTACAACTATTATTAAACTTACTACTATCATTAAAAATATTATACTTACTAAAACTATCATTTACACTTTATAATTACTAGTGAAGCTATCAATTTATCAAATAAATCTTTTGTATATTATAAATAATTATTACATATACTAGGATTATATTAATATTTCAGATAAATAACTAATGATATTTTGTGAATACAATACGAATCACATATATAGGTATATAGGTATATTAATATAACTAAATGTATAAATATTAACCATTATAATTATATATACACAAAATCAATATAAATACAATATCATATGAAATATAAAATAAGTATATATTTTAAAATGAAATTTTGTGATTTACACGATATGTATTAATAAATATACAATTGATATAGGTTCGTGAATCCAAGGCCAACCCTGCATTGTTCTGTTGTTCAATATCGTCATATGTATTTTTACTACAAAATACATTACAGTGAGTTTCATTTGCCCCTTTTTACTCTTTACATATTTTTGGGCTGAGAATACATGCAAATGCTTTATTAACTGTTTTACAATATTTATATGCATGAGTTTCATTAATCCCTTTTTAAATGCTTTTGCAATATATATTTTTGGGACTGAGAAAGCATGCGCTGTTTTTTTATAAATGTTTTACGAAATGGACACAAGTGATTGAAACTACATTATATGGTTGAATGATCGAAATCGAATATGCCCCTTTTTATTAAGTCTGGTAATCTAAGAATTAGGGAACAGACACCCTAATTGACGCGAACTCTAAAGATAGATCTATCGGGCCCAACAAGCCCCATCCAAAGTACCGGATGCTTTAGTACTTCGAAATTTATATCATGTCCGAAGGAGGATCCTGGAATGATGGGGATATTCTTATATGCATATTGTGAATGTCGGTTACCAGGTGTTCAATCCATATGAATGATATTTTTGTCTCTATGCATGGGACGTATGTTTATGAGAAATGGAAATATGAAATCTTGTGGTCTATTAAATGATAGTAATGATTATTTTTGTTAAACTAATGAACTCACCAACCTTTTGGTTGACACTTTAAAGCATGTTTATTCTCAGGTATGAAAGAGATCTTCCGCTGTGCATTTGCTCATTTTAAAGATATTACTTGGAGTCATTCATAGCATATTTCAAAAGACGTTGCATTCGAGTCGTTGAATTCATCAAGATTATTAATAAGTCGTTGATAGTTTGATATATTATGAAATGTGATGCATGCTTGTCAACTTTCAATGTTTGTCTTTCAAAAACGAATGCAATGTTTGTAAAATGTATCATATAGAGGTCAAGTACCTCGCGATGTAATCAACTGTTATGAATCATTTATAATCGATATGGACTTCGTCTGGATGGATTAGGACGGGTCTTCACAGTTGGTATCAGAGCGGTGGTCTTAGCGAACCATGTCTGCATTAGTGTGTCTAACTGATAAGTCGTTAGGATGCATTATTGAGTCTGGACTTCGACTGTAACATCCTCAATCAGGCCTTGATGTAAGATTACTAGATTGCCCTTAAGTTAGTATTGTGTTATTATATGCTTTTATTTTTATTCAATGTTTATTATTAATTAATGATGAGGTTAGGACCAGTTTGTGACAAGGGTCACAGAACAGGTTTGTTTATTTAATTTGGACTTCGTTTGGTTTGCCAAATGATGTACGAAAGATATCAGATAACTGATAAATACCCGTGTGTCACTCAGTGTGGGAATTAAACCCAATTAAGTGACTAAGTGCTGGCTTCCCTTCTCATTTTCTAGAAAACTCCCAAACCCTCCCGTACCTTCATCTCTTTCACATACCAAACCCTAATTTCTAATCTTTGTTCTTGAGCTCAAATCATTTACATTTTCGTGTTCTGTAATGACCCGCACTTTTTCAATCGTTCTATACTTATAAGATTAATATTTACATAAATTAAACCTTACCAACATGATAAGTAATCCAAATTGTCGAGACTTATGTTTTTCGAAAAGAGTTTTACACAACGTTTGACCGTCTAGTTTGACCGATGATATCACGAACTATACAATATATGATAATTATACGTTTGTGTATATATATGTATATATACATATTTAACATGACCTAAGAATGTTTTAATATCTCATTTTGTATTAATAACAATAAGTTATAAGTATATTTTGAAACTACTAACTTAAGTTTTCAAAACGATAACCATACGTAACGTTATTTGACTTAAATACTTATGACCTATAATGTTTATACATATATCGTATAAGTAATGTATTTAATCACTTTTAAAGACTTAAATACATAAAACAATATAAGTATATTTACAAAAGATAGCTATATTTGAATCCTCGTTCCGTTTTCTCAAAGATTTCTATACGTATACCTAGGGTATATGTACCCGTATCATACGCAGCTTCTAGATGTATTTACTATTGGTATATACCAATAAAAATCTGCTCCTTAGCAGCCTTAAATGATTAAGAAACATGTGGAACCAACCATTTGTCAAGTAGCATGAATTATTTAGCAAGAAAACAAAGTTAGGTATCTTTTTTTTCCTTTATAACCTAAAAACGTTTTTATGCATGCACACCATTTCTTCACCCCATTTTCTCATACTTACACTTCCATTTCTCTCTCAAAATACTCTTAACTTCATACTTGATCATCTCCAAGCATTTTCCCCATCATTTAGCTTCAAAAACATCACTTAATCACCATAAGAAAACCCTTACAAAAACACTTCAAGAATCCTTCCAAGAACACAAACTTACTTCCAATCTTTCATCCAATTCCATCACCCTTTTAGTTCTAGGTTCTTACTCCTCTTTTACAGCAACCTTGTCCAAGGAACTTGAGGTAGTAACTATGTTCATAACCTTATTCGATTTATATATATATAGCTATCTTATTTTGTGGTATAAAATTTTAACAACAAGAACATAGTTTGAAAGTTTTCAAACTTGTTTGCAAACTAAATAGATCCTTCTAACTTAACTTTTAAAATACTCCAAGACCTGTAATATAACTTAAATATATGCTAATTTAACAAGGTATAACTTGGTTTTTCAAAGATTATCTTAAAAACTGTTTTTACGACGTCGGAGTGCCACCGGGGGCTGTTTTGGGTTGGATAATTAAAAACCATCTTAAACTTTGAATTGGAGGTTTATTTTCTGGAAAAATGATTTTTACTATGAATATGATAACACATAAAAATTTCATGATTTAACTCAAAGTATAAGTATTTTTAGAAAAATAATCATTTAAGGTTGTTTACATGATGGAAAATGATTAACTTCATAAGTTTCACTAAAGTTTGACCTATGCCGTGTGATTTTGAATACAAACTAAGGTATTTACAGTTCATAGTCTTAAAGAGGGACTCGATCCAAGGAGATGGCAAGTTGAATCAACGAAAACGAAGTTGTAACGAAGAAACTATGACCGAAACAAAATCGGATATCCAAGACTAGTTTAGCCACGAAAATAATTGGAAAAAATTAAATAAATGACATCTTTTTAAGTTAACATGATATTTTATATATATGTACTTATAATTCAATTTTATATGGTTCAGGATCACCCGTAAACAACACGAGAAGATTAATCATAAGATCCCATGATTGTACGCAACACGTCATTTGACAACACCGGTACTTTATGTACGCAACACGTCATTTGACAACACCGGTACCGTGGGTCAAGATTAATCTCGACCAATACATATACGATGGGGTTTTATTTATTTCGTTGGGGGTTTTATTTATTTCATTGCGGGTATATTAAACATCTAAAAATGAACCATTAAAATTGAATTACTAACAACGAACTGCTAACTACGGACTAAGGAATTATTCAAAGTATTAAAAGTATAACAAGTATATATATGTGACGTTTGTTTA
Organism: Rutidosis leptorrhynchoides; assembly: GCF_046630445.1. Classification (NCBI taxonomy): domain Eukaryota; kingdom Viridiplantae; phylum Streptophyta; class Magnoliopsida; order Asterales; family Asteraceae; genus Rutidosis; species Rutidosis leptorrhynchoides. The sequence continues at coordinate 49,513,827 of NC_092333.1, forward strand.
AAAAGAAAAGGTATTGATATATTATATATGGATAGGTTCGTGATATCAACCGGAGACCAAGTCAAATTATATATATATCTTCAAGACGAAAGTGAGTATATAGTCCCACTTTTAAACTCTAAATATTTCGGGATGAGAATACATGTATTTTATGTTTTACGTTATGGACACAAGTAACTGAAAAATATATTCTACGTTGAGTTGTACCACTGGCATACTTCCCTGTAGCTTGGTAACTGTTATTTACAGCGGTATTGTAAACGCGAATCCTGTTGATAGATCTATCGGGCCTGACAACCCCAACCGGACTGGACGACCAGTATTCAACGGTTGCACAGTACTTCGTTTCGTGACTACACTTGGTACGGTGTAGTAAGATTTCATAATAAAGGGAATATGCGACGTGATTAAATGTTAAGTATGGTTACCAAGTGCTCAACCACTTAGAATATTTTTATTAAACTGTTTATATACGAAATCTTGTGGTCTATATATATATATTGCTGCCGGCATTAAACCTATATCTCACCAACTTTATGTTGACCTTTTAAAACATGTCTATTCTCAGGTGATTACTAAAGCTTCCGCTGCATTATGTTGAATTTGAGCAGGATCTTGCGTACGCATATTTGTGTCAAAAATAAAACTGCATACCCAAGGATTTGTGTTGTAAAATATGCTCGAAATCGTGTTGTTATCATTATATGTAAAGTTTGTAAGTCGAAGATTATCGCTAAACGATAATCATCTTTTTATTGTCTAAAGCTTGTAACAAAAATAATGGTTATGGTTTGTAATGTATAATATATGCAGTTTCTCTTTCAAAAATGTCGCATATAGAGGTCAATACCTCGCAATGAAATCATACGTTATCTAACACGTTCTTATGGTTAAGGACGGGTTATGACATGTGGTATCAGAGCGGTGGTCTTAGCGAACCGGGTTTGCATTAGTGTGTCTAACTGATAAGTCGTTAGGATACATTAGTAAGTCTGGACTTTGACCGGGTCTAATTTAAAAACCATTGCTTATCATTGTTGGTTAAAATTTATATGTAAATATTATGTAGTACTAATGGGTTAGTTGTTGTGTGATAGATGTCGGGCTCAAAACTTGTCATCACGTTCAGCGACTCCGAACCAGAATCTTCAGATGGTGTTCCAGTCATTAACCTATCCGATGACGAAAATAATATCTTTGGGGAAGACTCACAAATTCCGGATGAACCGACTATAGAGAACCCGGAAAGTGAACCCGAGGAGGAAAGTGAACCCGAGGAGGAAAGTGAACCCGAGGAGGAAAGTGAACCCGAGGAGGAAAGTGAACCCGAGGAAGAAATACAGGAAATTACAAAAGACGAGTTCGAACTAGGAAAGAAACGAAAGGCTAATGAATTAGAAAATTCAAATCCCGAGTTTAGTAAGGATGATGTGGCACCAAATCCACTAGACACTACCACCCCTATTCCCGCTATTCCTATTCGTTCTATCCCGGCATCCAGTTCTTCAGTCCCACAGCCAAAATATAGGCAGACAGCCAGGATAAGCGTTAAGCGATTCTTTGAACCTAAACGTCCTAGAAAATAGACCAAACGATGCGCTGCCGTATTAAACCATGGGATCATATAATGTTTTGTATAATATTATTAGTGTGGTTTGCTTAATGTTCGATGTAAGATAAGCATATGTAAAATAGTGAAGTGTGAAATGCAATAATTTTCCATGGTTAAGTATTATTTAGATGGTAGTAATTGATTCTGTACTAAGCTATTAAGTATGGACATTAACGGGTAGGTACTACCCTAGATATAATTATAAAACGCTAATAAGAAGAAAAGGCTTTTATAATAATACCTGGTTCATATTATTAACAAGCTATAATGTACTATAAATACACACTACATCTATAATAATCCATGTGAATAATTATTTTCTTTCATTAGGAAATGGCGCGATTGAATCGAATGACGGAACAAGAAATCCAGGAACTCATCAATCAGCGAGTGAACGACAGAATGTTATGGGTCGAGGCTGCAAGAGGTGCTGCAGTTAACCCAAATCCTCGTGTGGGGTGCACTTACAAAACTTTTCAAGCTTGCAAGCCCTCATCATTCAGTGGAACAGAAGGACCAATCGGTTTAACCCGGTGGATAGAAAAGATGGAGACTGTGTTTAAAATCAGTGGTTGTGTTGAAAAGGACATGACCAAGTATGCATCGTGCACTTTACAAGATAGTGCACTCACGTGGTGGAAAAATTATGTGAAGGCTGTAGGAGGAGATGTAGCTTATGATACTCTGTGGGAAGAATTCAAAACAATGTTAATCAACGAATATTGTCCAAGGAACGAGGTTAGGAAGTTGGAAGATGAGTTACGAAGTCTGAAGGTTATTGGTACTGAAATCACCAACTACAATCAGCGATTCATGGAATTAGTTTTGCTATGTCCTGAATTGGTTCCAACCGAAGAACGGAAGATTGAAATGTACAAAGATGGTTTGCCCAAAAAGGTCAAGGCAAATGTTACAGCATCGAAACCTAAGACAATTCATGAAGCTATAACCATGGCAAACGAGCTAATGGATCAGGTCATCATGGATAAGAAAGTATCCAATACTGATGTGAAGGTATCAGGTAACAAAAGAAAGTGGAATGGAAATTATGATCGAGGTAACCAACAACAATCTTTTAAGAAACAAGAAAACACGCAAGGTGCGGGTAGTGGTTTAAGCTTTGGTTATAAAGGACAAAATCCTTTATGCAACCGATGCCACAAACATCACTCTGGTTACTGTAATGTGGTATGCAACAAATGTAATCGAAAGGGTCATCTTGCTGAAGATTGTAGGGCTCTCGTTACAAATACAAATGGTACCAAGACTCTTGCCACCAATGCAAATAGAACTGCTTTGGCTACCTTTACTTGTTTTGGGTGTGGAAAACAAGGTCACTATAAGAGCCAGTGCCCGAATCCAGAGAAGAATATCGGACCTGCACGTGGGAGAGCATTTGTTATTAATGCTAGAGAGGCATGTGAAGACCCGGAGCTTGTTACGGGTACGTTTACCATTAATAACTTATCCGCATCTATTATATTTGATACTGGTGCTGATAGAAGTTACGTGTGTAGAGACTTTCACGCTAAATTGAATTGTTCATCATTACCTCTAGATGATAAGTACATGATTGAGTTAGCTAATGGTAAACTAATTAAAGCCGATAAAATTTGCCGTGATTGTAAAATAAATTTAGCCGGAGAAACATTTAAGATTGATTTGATACCCTTTAGAATTAGGAAGTTTTGATGTAATAGTCGGCATGGACTGGATGTCCAAAATAGGAGCTGAAGTTGTGTGCGCCAAGAAGGCAATTCGCATTCCTCGTAAGAATAAAACGCCAGTAATGATTTATGGAGAGAAGGGTAACTCAAAGCTAAAACTCGTTAGTTATTTGAAAGCTCAAAAGTGCTTGAAGAAAGGGTGCTATGCTATCTTAGCACATGTTAATAAAGTCGAAAAGAAAGAAAAAGAGAAGTGCATCAATGACGTGCCTGTGGCAAGAGATTTTCCTGAAGTATTTCCGGAAGAGTTGCCGGGATTACCTCCATTTAGATTTGTAGAATTTCAAATAGATCTTGTACCAGGAGCTGCACCGGTTGCCCGTGCTCCATATAGACTTGCACCGTCCGAGTTAAAAGAACTTCAGAGTCAGTTAAAAGAATTACTGGATCGTGGATTCATACGACCAAGTACTTCACCGTGGGGAGCTCCAATTTTGTTCGTCAAGAAGAAAGACGGATCTTTCCGAATGTGTATAGATTATCGTGAATTAAATAAGTTAACTATCAAGAATCGGTATCCACTACCGAGAATTGACGACTTATTTGATCAACTCCAAGGATCATGTGTGTACTCGAAAATTGACCTAAGATCGGGCTATCATCAATTACGTGTCAAAGAAGAAGATATACCGAAAACTGCTTTTCGGACACGTTATGGTCATTACGAATTTTTGGTCATGCCGTTTGGGTTGACAAATGCGCCAGCTGTATTCATGGACCTCATGAATCGAGTTTGTAGTCCATATTTAGATAAGTTTGTTATCGTTTTCATTGATGATATTCTTATCTATTCCAAGAGTGAGCAAGAGCATGAGCAGCATTTAAGGTTGATATTAGAGTTATTAAGAAAAGAACAGCTATATGCTAAATTTTCTAAATGTGCTTTCTGGTTGAAAGAAGTGCAATTTCTTGGCCACGTTGTTAGTAGCAAAGGAATTCAGGTTGATCCAGCAAAAATTGAAGCCATTGAAAAATGGGAGACTCCTAAGACACCAACGCAGATACGCCAATTTTTGGGTTTAGCCGGTTATTATAGAAGGTTTATTCAAGATTTTTCCCGAATAGCTAAGCCGTTGACAGCATTAACGCAAAAAGGGAAGAAATACGAATGGACCTCAGAGCAGGAGAACGCATTTCAATTACTGAAGAAGAAGTTAACTACGGCGCCTATTTTATCGTTACCTGAAGGGAACGATGATTTTGAAATATATTGTGACGCTTCGCGACAAGGTTTTGGTTGTGTTCTTATGCAACGAAAGAAAGTTATTGCATATGCATCTCGACAATTGAAGATTCACGAGCGGAATTATACGACGCATGATCTAGAATTGGGAGCAGTTGTGTTTGCATTGAAGATGTGGAGACACTACTTGTATGGGGTTAAATTCACTGTGTTTACTGATCATAAAAGCCTTCAACATATTTTTGATCAGAAACAATTGAACATGAGGCAACGTAGGTGGGTCGAGTTAATAAACGACTATGATTGTAAAATTCGCTATCATCCCGGGAAAGCGAACGTAGTGGCCGATGCTCTAAGCAGAAAGGAACGAGAACCAATCCGAGTTCGAGCAATGAACATAAAAATTCGCATGAATCTCAACTCACAAATCAAAGAGGTTCAACAAGAAGCACTCAATAAAGAAAACATAAGAAATGAAATAATGAAGAAGTATGAGAAGCAACTCGTTATACGGGAAGACGGAATTTGATATTTTGCAAATCGTATTTGGGTACCGAAGTTGGGTGGATTAAGGAAGTTGATATTGAACGAGGCACATAAGACAAGATACTCGATACATCCTGGAGTTGGAAAGATGTATCAAGATCTTAAGACACGTTATTGGTGGCCTAATTTAAAGACAGATGTAGCAACATATGTTGGGGAGTGTTTAACTTGTTCCAAGGTCAAAGCAGAACACCAGAAGCCGTCAGGGTTACTTCAACAACCAGAAATTCCAGAATGGAAATGGGATGGTATTACCATGGATTTCATCACGAAGTTACCAAAGACTGCCTGGGGTTACGACACCATTTGGGTGATTGTTGATCGTCTCACCAAGTCTGCACATTTCTTGCCTATAAAGGAAACGGATAGAATGGAGAAACTATTACGATTGTATATAAAGGAAGTTGTTTCAAGGCATGGAATACCTATTTCCATTATATCTGATCGTGATAGTAGATTTACCTCAAAGTTCTGGCAATCACTACAGGAGGCACTAGGAACTCGTCTGGATATGAGTACCGCATATCATCCGCAAACCGACGGGCAGAGTGAAAGAACAATTCAGACTCTTGAAGACATGCTCAGGGCATGTGTGATCGATTTTGGAAACGGATGGGATAAGTATTTACCGTTAGCAGAATTCTCGTATAATAATAGTTATCATGCGAGCATTAAAGCTGCACCATTCGAAGCATTGTATGGAAGGAAGTGTAGATCTCCTATCTGTTGGAATGAAGTAGGAGATCGACATTTAACTGGTCCCGAGATCATACACGAAATGACTGAGAAGATAGTACAAATCAAGGAGAGATTGAAAACAGCCCGTAGTCGCCAAAAGAGCTACGCCGATGTCCGAAGGAAACCATTAGAGTTTTAGATCGGTGACATGGTTATGCTAAAGGTGTCACCTTGGAAAGGTGTGATACGTTTTGGAAAAAGGGGTAAACTGAACCCAAGATATGTAGGCCCGTTCAAGATCATCAAACGCATTGGACCGGTAGCTTATCGACTCGAGTTACCGCAACAACTCGCCGGAGTACATAATACCTTTCACGTCTCGAACCTTAAGAAGTGTCTTGCAAAGGAAGACCTCACCATTCCTCTTGAAGAAATCCATGTCGACGAGAAACTACAATTCGTCGAAGAACCAATCGAAATCATGGACCGTGAAGTTAAACAGCTCAAGCAGAGCAACATACCGATCGTTAAGGTTCGTTGGAATGTTCGAAGAGGTCCCGAGTTTACGTGGGAACGGGAGGATCAGATGAAACAAAAGTATCCACACTTGTTTCTCGATGACGCAAAATAGGTACAATTTTAAAATTTCGGGACGAAATTTATTTAACGGGGAGGTAATGTAACGACCCGCACTTTTTCGATCGTTCTATACTTATAAGATTAATATTTACATAAATTAAACCTTACCAACATGATAAGTAATCCAAATTGTCGAGACTTATGTTTTTCGAAAAGAGTTTTACACAACGTTTGACCGTCTAGTTTGACCGATGATATCACGAACTATACAATATATGATAATTATACGTTTGTGTATATATATGTATATATACATATTTAACATGACCTAAGAATGTTTTAATATCTCATTTTGTATTAATAACAATAAGTTATAAGTATATTTTGAAACTACTAACTTAAGTTTTCAAAACGATAACCATACGTAACGTTATTTGACTTAAATACTTATGACCTATAATGTTTATACATATATCGTATAAGTAATGTATTTAATCACTTTTAAAGACTTAAATACATAAAACAATATAAGTATATTTACAAAAGATAGCTATATTTGAATCCTCGTTCCGTTTTCTCAAAGATTTCTATACGTATACCTAGGGTATATGTACCCGTATCATACGCAGCTTCTAGATGTATTTACTATTGGTATATACCAATAAAAATCTGCTCCTTAGCAGCCTTAAATGATTAAGAAACATGTGGAACCAACCATTTGTCAAGTAGCATGAATTATTTAGCAAGAAAACAAAGTTAGGTATCTTTTTTTTCCTTTATAACCTAAAAACGTTTTTATGCATGCACACCATTTCTTCACCCCATTTTCTCATACTTACACTTCCATTTCTCTCTCAAAATACTCTTAACTTCATACTTGATCATCTCCAAGCATTTTCCCCATCATTTAGCTTCAAAAACATCACTTAATCACCATAAGAAAACCCTTACAAAAACACTTCAAGAATCCTTCCAAGAACACAAACTTACTTCCAATCTTTCATCCAATTCCATCACCCTTTTAGTTCTAGGTTCTTACTCCTCTTTTACAGCAACCTTGTCCAAGGAACTTGAGGTAGTAACTATGTTCATAACCTTATTCGATTTATATATATATAGCTATCTTATTTTGTGGTATAAAATTTTAACAACAAGAACATAGTTTGAAAGTTTTCAAACTTGTTTGCAAACTAAATAGATCCTTCTAACTTAACTTTTAAAATACTCCAAGACCTGTAATATAACTTAAATATATGCTAATTTAACAAGGTATAACTTGGTTTTTCAAAGATTATCTTAAAAACTGTTTTTACGACGTCGGAGTGCCACCGGGGGCTGTTTTGGGTTGGATAATTAAAAACCATCTTAAACTTTGAATTGGAGGTTTATTTTCTGGAAAAATGATTTTTACTATGAATATGATAACACATAAAAATTTCATGATTTAACTCAAAGTATAAGTATTTTTAGAAAAATAATCATTTAAGGTTGTTTACATGATGGAAAATGATTAACTTCATAAGTTTCACTAAAGTTTGACCTATGCCGTGTGATTTTGAATACAAACTAAGGTATTTACAGTTCATAGTCTTAAAGAGGGACTCGATCCAAGGAGATGGCAAGTTGAATCAACGAAAACGAAGTTGTAACGAAGAAACTATGACCGAAACAAAATCGGATATCCAAGACTAGTTTAGCCACGAAAATAATTGGGAAAAATTAAATAAATGACATCTTTTTAAGTTAACATGATATTTTATATATATGTACTTATAATTCAATTTTATATGGTTCAGGATCACCCGTAAACAACACGAGAAGATTAATCATAAGATCCCATGATTGTACGCAACACGTCATTTGACAACACCGGTACTTTATGTACGCAACACGTCATTTGACAACACCGGTACCGTGGGTCAAGATTAATCTCGACCAATACATATACGATGGGGTTTTATTTATTTCGTTGGGGGTTTTATTTATTTCATTGCGGGTATATTAAACATCTAAAAATGAACCATTAAAATTGAATTACTAACAACGAACTGCTAACTACGGACTAAGGAATTATTCAAAGTATTAAAAGTATAACAAGTATATATATGTGACGTTTGTTTAAAAAGAAAAGGTATTGATATATTATATATGGATAGGTTCGTGATATCAACCGGAGACCAAGTCAAATTATATATATATCTTCAAGACGAAAGTGAGTATATAGTCCCACTTTTAAACTCTAAATATTTCGGGATGAGAATACATGTATTTTATGTTTTACGTTATGGACACAAGTAACTGAAAAATATATTCTACGTTGAGTTGTACCACTGGCATACTTCCCTGTAGCTTGGTAACTGTTATTTACAGCGGTATTGTAAACGCGAATCCTGTTGATAGATCTATCGGGCCTGACAACCCCAACCGGACTGGACGACCAGTATTCAACGGTTGCACAGTACTTCGTTTTGTGACTACACTTGGTACGGTGTAGTAAGATTTCATAATAAAGGGAATATGCGACGTGATTAAATGTTAAGTATGGTTACCAAGTGCTCAACCACTTAGAATATTTTTATTAAACTGTTTATATACGAAATCTTGTGGTCTATATATATATATTGCTGCCGGCATTAAACCTATATCTCACCAACTTTATGTTGACCTTTTAAAACATGTCTATTCTCAGGTGATTACTAAAGCTTCCGCTGCATTATGTTGAATTTGAGCAGGATCTTGCGTACGCATATTTGTGTCAAAAATAAAACTGCATACCCAAGGATTTGTGTTGTAAAATATGCTCGAAATCGTGTTGTTATCATTATATGTAAAGTTTGTAAGTCGAAGATTATCGCTAAACGATAATCATCTTTTTATTGTCTAAAGCTTGTAACAAAAATAATGGTTATGGTTTGTAATGTATAATATATGCAGTTTCTCTTTCAAAAATGTCGCATATAGAGGTCAATACCTCGCAATGAAATCATACGTTATCTAACACGTTCTTATGGTTAAGGACGGGTTATGACATGTTCCTTATGATCTACTGATTCTATCAAGGTAAGAATCACAAGTTTTCATGATTTAATCTTCAAGAAAATTGGGTTTTTGTGATAGTTTTTACAAAGTGGGTAATTTGGGTCAAAAGAGTTGAATTTGATGTTGTTTGAGTCCAAATCTTGTGGGTTTATGTTTCTTGATGTATAGTGTCTTAGATTTGGTCAGTTTTGAGGTAAAAATCGAGCTCTAGAGCAAGAATTGGATGAATTTGGGTGAAACCCGTCACTTTGGCTTCAGCTTCTGCAGATGAACACGGTCGGCCGAGTGTCTCGAGACACTCGACCGACTGACTCGACCATCGACCGAGTGAGTGAGACCCACGGCCGAGTGTGTCTGTGAAAGACCATCGACCGAGTGACTTGTCAATCGGTCGAGTGTGTGTAGACAATCGGCTGACTGTCTCTGACAGTCGACCGAGTGTCTTGGGCAGTGGAAATTTTACCAAGTGTTGATTTCTAGCCGTTGACTAAGTTAACCAGAAAAGATGTAGCCTTTCGATGGACTGATGAACAAGAAAAGGCTTTTCAGACTCTCAAACAGTTGTTATGTCAAGCGCCAGTTTTAGCTTTACCAGAAGGAACAGAAGATTTTGTAGTCTATTGCAATGCGTCACGTGCAGGTCTGGGATGTGTTTTGATGCAAAGAAATAAAGTTATAGCGTATGTTTCACGACAGTTAAAGAATCATGAACGAAACTACCCTACTCATGATTTAGAGTTAACTGCAGTTGTGTTTGCTTTGAAGCTTTGGAGACACTATTTGTATGGTACACATTGTGAAATTTATACAGATCATCACAGCCTTCAATATCTCTTTTCGTAGAAGGAAGTCAATATGCGTCAACTACGAGGTTTAGAATTGATTAAAGACTATGATTGTGAGATTAAATACCATCCGGGTAAAGCAAATGTGGTTGCAGATGCTCTGAGTCGCAAGAAAACAGTCGAAAATGTCAGATTTATGAAAATTGAGATAGTTTCAGACTTGATCGATCGTTTGAAAACCGTTCAGTTAGTAGCATTGAATGATGAAAACCTAAAGACTGAGCTAATGAAGAAAAGAAAATTTGACTTATGCAACGATTCTAGAGGATTAAAGACCTATAAAGACCGAATTTGGGTGCCTATGCTTGGAGATTTGAGGGAATTAATCCTTACAGAAGCGCATAAATCGAGATTGTCAGTGCATCCGGGTAGTACAAAGATGTATAGAGACTTGAAAACATTGTATTGGTGGCCGACAATGAAGACAGATGTTGCAAGTTTCGTCGAAAAATGTCATATTTGTGCACAAGTTAAAGCAGAACATCAGAAACCGTATGGGTCTTTACGACAGTTAGAAATTCCTCAGTGGAAATGGGATCACATAACGATGGATTTTGTAACCAAGTTACCCCGAACCCAGAAAGGACATGACATGATCTGGGTGATAGTGGATCGTCTGACAAAGAGTGCTCACTTTTTAGCTACTCGTGAAACAGCTTCGTTGAGTGATTTAGCAGAATTGTACTTGAAAGAGATTGTTAGCCGACATGGTGTGCCGTTGTCTATAGTTTCCGACAGAGATACTAGGTTTGTATCGAACTTCTGGAACAGTTTGCAGCAGAATCTGGGTACGCGTGTGAATCTTAGTACAGCTTATCATCCTCAGACAGATGGTCAGAGTGAGCGAACAATTCAGACATTAGAAGACATGTTGAGAGCGTGTGTCTTAGAATATGGTGGTTCTTGGGATTCGCATCTTCCTTTGATAGAGTTTGCTTACAACAATTCATATCACTCGAGTATCGGTATGCCGCCGTATGAAATGTTGTATGGTCGAAAGTGCAGAACTCCTACATATTGGTTAGAAGCAGGTGAGAAACAATTTGCAGGTCCCAAAATTGTTCAGATAACCGCAGAAAAAGTTGAAATTGCACGTGAGAAGTTAAAAGCAACTAGAGATAGACAAAAGATGTATGCTGATCCGCGCAGGCGTCCGGTAACATTTGATGTAGGTGATCGTGTTTACTTGAAGGTTTCGCCATGGAAAGGGGTTATCAGATTTGGTAAACGTGGTAAGTTAGCGCCGAGATTTATTGGACCATTTCCAATCAAAGAGATTTTAAATGATCAGACCGTTGTTTTGGATCTTCCTTCAGAGTTAGCAGGGATTCATAACACCTTCAATGTGTGCTATTTGAGAAAATGCAAGGTAGAGGATGAAAGTTTGATTCTTCCGCTGAAGGATTTGAAAGTGGATTTAAGTAAAAAGTTAGTAGAAGAACCGATTAAGATAGTGGACAAGAAAGTCACCAAGTTAAGAAGGAAGCTGATTCCAATGGTGTTAGTAGAGTGGCGACACAGTTTAGGTTCCAACCTAACGTGGGAAACCGAGGAGTTAATGAGGACGCGCTATCCCCAGTTGTTTGACCTTGATCAGATTCCGAGGACGGAATCTTCTTAAGGGGGGTAGATTTGTAACATCCTCAATCGGGCCTAGATGTAAGATTACTAGATTGCCCTTAAGTTAGTATTGTGTTATTATATGCTTTTATTTTTATTCAATTTTTATTATTAATTAATGATGAGGTTAGGACCAGTTTGTGACAAGGGTCACAGAACAGGTTTGTTTATTTAATTTGGACTTCGTTTGGTTTGCCCAATGATGTACGAAAGATATCAGATAACTGATAAATACCCGTGTGTCACTCAGTGTGGGAATTAAACCCAATTAAGTGACTAAGTGCTGGCTTCCCTTCTCATTTTCTAGAAAACTCCCAAACCCTCCCATACCTTCATCTCTTTCACATACCAAACCCTAATTTCTAATCTTTGTTCTTGAGCTCAAATCATTTACATTTTCGTGTTCCTTATGATCTACTGATTCTATCAAGGTAAGAATCACAAGTTTTCATGATTTAATCTTCAAGAAAATTGGGTTTTTGTGATAGTTTTTACAAAGTGGGTAATTTGGGTCAAAAGAGTTGAATTTGATGTTGTTTGAGTCCAAATCTTGTGGGTTTATGTTTCTTGATGTATAGTGTCTTAGATTTGGTCAGTTTTGAGGTAAAAATCGAGCTCTAGAGCAAGAATTGGATGAATTTGGGTGAAACCCGTCACTTTGGCTTCAGCTTCTGTAGATGAACACGGTCGGCCGAGTGTCTCGAGACACTCGACCGACTGACTCGACCATCGACCGAGTGAGTGAGACCCACGGCCGAGTGTGTCTGTGAAAGACCATCGACCGAGTGACTTGTCAATCGGCCGAGTGTGTGTAGACAATCGGCTGACTGTCTCTGACAGTCGACCGAGTGTCTTGGGCAGTGGAAATTTTACCAAGTGTTGATTTCTAGCCGTTGACTAAGTTAACCAGAAAAGATGTAGCCTTTCGATGGACTGATGAACAAGAAAAGGCTTTTCAGACTCTCAAACAGTTGTTATGTCAAGCGCCAGTTTTAGCTTTACCAGAAGGAACAGAAGATTTTGTAGTCTATTGCGATGCGTCACGTGCAGGTCTGGGATGTGTTTTGATGCAAAGAAATAAAGTTATAGCGTATGCTTCACGACAGTTAAAGAATCATGAACGAAACTACCCTACTCATGATTTAGAGTTAACTGCAGTTGTGTTTGCTTTGAAGCTTTGGAGACACTATTTGTATGGTACACATTGTGAAATTTATACAGATCATCACAGCCTTCAATATCTCTTTTTGCAGAAGGAAGTCAATATGCGTCAACTACGAGGTTTAGAATTGATTAAAGACTATGATTGTGAGATTAAATACCATCCGGGTAAAGCAAATGTGGTTGCAGATGCTCTGAGTCGCAAGAAAACAGTCGAAAATGTCAGATTTATGAAAATTGAGATAGTTTCAGACTTGATCGATCGTTTGAAAACCGTTCAGTTAGTAGCATTGAATGATGAAAACCTAAAGACTGAGCTAATGAAGAAAAGAAAATTTGACTTATGCAACGATTCTAGAGGATTAAAGACCTATAAAGACCGAATTTGGGTGCCTATGCTTGGAGATTTGAGGGAATTAATCCTTACAGAAGCGCATAAATCGAGATTGTCAGTGCATCCGGGTAGTACAAAGATGTATAGAGACTTGAAAACATTATATTGGTGGCCGACAATGAAGACAGACGTTGCAAGTTTCGTCAAAAAATGTCATATTTGTGCACAAGTTAAAGAAGAACATCAGAAACCGTATGGGTCTTTACGACAGTTAGAAATTCCTCAGTGGAAATGGGATCACATAACGATGGATTTTGTAACCAAGTTACCCCGAACCCAGAAAGGACATGACATGATCTGGGTGATAGTGGATCGTCTGACAAAGAGTGCTCACTTTTTAGCTACTCGTGAAGTAGCTTCGTTGAGTGATTTAGCAGAATTGTACTTGAAAGAGATTGTTAGCCGACATGGTGTGCCGTTGTCTATAGTTTCCGACAGAGATACTAGGTTTGTATCGAACTTCTGGAACAGTTTGCAGCAGAATCTGGGTACGCGTGTGAATCTTAGTACAGCTTATCATCCTCAGACAGATGGTCAGAGTGAGCGAACAATTCAGACATTAGAAGACATGTTGAGAGCGTGTGTCTTAGAATATGGTGGTTCTTGGGATTCGCATCTTCCTTTGATAGAGTTTGCTTACAACAATTCATATCACTCGAGTATCGGTATGCCGCCGTATGAAATGTTGTATGGTCGAAAGTGCAGAACTCCTACATATTGGTTAGAAGCAGGTGAGAAACAATTTGCAGGTCCCAAAATTGTTCAGATAACCGCAGAAAAAGTTGAAATTGCACGTGAGAAGTTAAAAGCAGCTAGAGATAGACAAAAGATGTATGCTGATCCGCGCAGGCGTCCGGTAACATTTGATGTAGGTGATCGTGTTTACTTGAAGGTTTCGCCATGGAAAGGGGTTATCAGATTTGGTAAACGTGGTAAGTTAGCGCCGAGATTTATTGGACCATTTCCAATCAAAGAGATTTTAAATGATCAGACCGTTGTTTTGGATCTTCCTTCAGAGTTAGCAGGGATTCATAACACCTTCAATGTGTGCTATTTGAGAAAATGCAAGGTAGAGGATGAAAGTTTGATTCTTCCGCTGAAGGATTTGAAAGTGGATTTAAGTAAAAAGTTAGTAGAAGAACCGATTAAGATAGTGGACAAGAAAGTCACCAAGTTAAGAAGGAAGCTGATTCCAATGGTGTTAGTAGAGTGGCGACACAGTTTAGGTTCCAACCTAACGTGGGAAACCGAGGAGTTAATGAGGACGCGCTATCCCCAGTTGTTTGACCTTGATCAGATTCCGAGGACGGAATCTTCTTAAGGGGGGTAGATTTGTAACATCCTCAATCGGGCCTAGATGTAAGATTACTAGATTGCCCTTAAGTTAGTATTGTGTTATTATATGCTTTTATTTTTATTCAATGTTTATTATTAATTAATGATGAGGTTAGGACCAGTTTGTGACAAGGGTCACAGAACAGGTTTGTTTATTTAATTTGGACTTCGTTTGGTTTGCCAAATGATGTACGAAAGATATCAGATAACTGATAAATACCCGTGTGTCACTCAGTGTGGGAATTAAACCCAATTAAGTGACTAAGTGCTGGCTTCCCTTCTCATTTTCTAGAAAACTCCCAAACCCTCCCGTACCTTCATCTCTTTCACATACCAAACCCTAATTTCTAATCTTTGTTCTTGAGCTCAAATCATTTACATTTTCGTGTTCCTTATGATCTACTGATTCTATCAAGGTAAGAATCACAAGTTTTCATGATTTAATCTTCAAGAAAATTGGGTTTTTGTGATAGTTTTTACAAAGTGGGTAATTTGGGTCAAAAGAGTTGAATTTGATGTTGTTTGAGTCCAAATCTTGTGGGTTTATGTTTCTTGATGTATAGTGTCTTAGATTTGGTCAGTTTTGAGGTAAAAATCGAGCTCTAGAGCAAGAATTGGATGAATTTGGGTGAAACCCGTCACTTTGGCTTCAGCTTCTGCAGATGAACACGGTCGGCCGAGTGTCTCGAGACACTCGACCGACTGACTCGACCATCGACCGAGTGAGTGAGACCCACGGCCGAGTGTGTCTGTGAAAGACCATCGACCGAGTGACTTGTCAATCGGCCGAGTGTGTGTAGACAATCGGCTGACTGTCTCTGACAGTCGACCGAGTGTCTTGGGCAGTGGAAATTTTACCAAGTGTTGATTTCTAGCCGTTGACTAAGTTAACCAGAAAAGATGTAGCCTTTCGATGGACTGATGAACAAGAAAAGGCTTTTCAGACTCTCAAACAGTTGTTATGTCAAGCGCCAGTTTTAGCTTTACCAGAAGGAACAGAAGATTTTGTAGTCTATTGCGATGCGTCACGTGCAGGTCTGGGATGTGTTTTGATGCAAAGAAATAAAGTTATAGCGTATGCTTCACGACAGTTAAAGAATCATGAACGAAACTACCCTACTCATGATTTAGAGTTAACTGCAGTTGTGTTTGCTTTGAAGCTTTGGAGACACTATTTGTATGGTACACATTGTGAAATTTATACAGATCATCACAGCCTTCAATATCTCTTTTTGCAGAAGGAAGTCAATATGCATCAACTACGAGGTTTAGAATTGATTAAAGACTATGATTGTGAGATTAAATACCATCCGGGTAAAGCAAATGTGGTTGCAGATGCTCTGAGTCGCAAGAAAACAGTCGAAAATGTCAGATTTATGAAAATTGAGATAGTTTCAGACTTGATCGATCGTTTGAAAACCGTTCAGTTAGTAGCATTGAATGATGAAAACCTAAAGACTGAGCTAATGAAGAAAAGAAAATTTGACTTATGCAACGATTCTAGAGGATTAAAGACCTATAAAGACCGAATTTGGGTGCCTATGCTTGGAGATTTGAGGGAATTAATCCTTACAGAAGCGCATAAATCGAGATTGTCAGTGCATCCGGGTAGTACAAAGATGTATAGAGACTTGAAAACATTGTATTGGTGGCCGACAATGAAGACAGATGTTGCAAGTTTCGTCGAAAAATGTCATATTTGTGCACAAGTTAAAGCAGAACATCAGAAACCGTATGGGTCTTTACGACAGTTAGAAATTCCTCAGTGGAAATGGGATCACATAACGATGGATTTTATAACCAAGTTACCCCGAACCCAGAAAGGACATGACATGATCTGGGTGATAGTGGATCGTCTGACAAAGAGTGCTCACTTTTTAGCTACTCGTGAAACAGCTTCGTTGAGTGATTTAGCAGAATTGTACTTGAAAGAGATTGTTAGCCGACATGGTGTGCCGTTGTCTATAGTTTCCGACAGAGATACTAGGTTTGTATCGAACTTCTGGAACAGTTTGCAGCAGAATCTGGGTACGCGTGTGAATCTTAGTACAGCTTATCATCCTCAGAAAGATGGTCTGAGTGAGCGAACAATTCAGACATTAGAAGACATGTTGAGAGCGTGTGTCTTAGAATATGGTGGTTCTTGGGATTCGCATCTTCCTTTGATAGAGTTTGCTTACAACAATTCATATCACTCGAGTATCGGTATGCCGCCGTATGAAATGTTGTATGGTCGAAAGTGCAGAACTCCTACATATTGGTTAGAAGCAGGTGAGAAACAATTTGCAGGTCCCGAAATTGTTCAGATAACCGCAGAAAAAGTTGAAATTGCACGTGAGAAGTTAAAAGCAGCTAGAGATAGACAAAAGATGTATGCTGATCCGCGCAGGTGTCCGGTAACATTTGATGTAGGTGATCGTGTTTACTTGAAGGTTTCGCCATGGAAAGGGGTTATCAGATTTGGTAAACGTGGTAAGTTAGCGCCGAGATTTATTGGACCATTTCCAATCAAAGAGATTTTAAATGATCAGACCGTTGTTTTGGATCTTCCTTCAGAGTTAGCAGGGATTCATAACACCTTCAATGTGTGCTATTTGAGAAAATGCAAGGTAGAGGATGAAAGTTTGATTCTTCCGCTGAAGGATTTGAAAGTGGATTTAAGTAAAAAGTTAGTAGAAGAACCGATTAAGATAGTGGACAAGAAAGTCACCAAGTTAAGAAGGAAGCTGATTCCAATGGTGTTAGTAGAGTGGCGACACAGTTTAGGTTCCAACCTAACGTGGGAAACCGAGGAGTTAATGAGGACGCGCTATCCCCAGTTGTTTGACCTTGATCAGATTCCGAGGACGGAATCTTCTTAAGGGGGGTAGATTTGTAACATCCTCAATCGGGCCTAGATGTAAGATTACTAGATTGCCCTTAAGTTAGTATTGTGTTATTATATGCTTTTATTTTTATTCAATGTTTATTATTAATTAATGATGAGGTTAGGACCAGTTTGTGACAAGGGTCACAGAACAGGTTTGTTTATTTAATTTGGACTTCGTTTGGTTTGCCAAATGATGTACGAAAGATATCAGATAACTGATAAATACCCGTGTGTCACTCAGTGTGGGAATTAAACCCAATTAAGTGACTAAGTGCTGGCTTCCCTTATCATTTTCTAGAAAACTCCCAAACCCTCCCGTACCTTCATCTCTTTCACATACCAAACCCTAATTTCTAATCTTTGTTCTTGAGCTCAAATCATTTACATTTTCGTGTTCCTTATGATCTACTGATTCTATCAAGGTAAGAATCACAAGTTTTCATGATTTAATCTTCAAGAAAATTGGGTTTTTGTGATAGTTTTTACAAAGTGGGTAATTTGGGTCAAAAGAGTTGAATTTGATGTTGTTTGAGTCCAAATCTTGTGGGTTTAAGTTCCTTGATGTATAGTGTCTTAGATTTGGTCAGTTTTGAGGTAAAAATCGAGCTCTAGAGCAAGAATTGGATGAATTTGGGTGAAACCCGTCACTTTGGCTTCAGCTTCTGCAGATGAACACGGTCGGCCGAGTGTCTCGAGACACTCGACCGACTGACTCGACCATCGACCGAGTGAGTGAGACCCACGGCCGAGTGTGTCTGTGAAAGACCATCGACCGAGTGACTTGTCAATCGGCCGAGTGTGTGTAGACAATTGGCTGACTGTCTCTGACAGTCGACCGAGTGTCTTGGGCAGTGGAAATTTTACCAAGTGTTGATTTCTAGCCGTTGACTAAGTTAACCAGAAAAGATGTAGCCTTTCGATGGACTGATGAACAAGAAAAGGCTTTTCAGACTCTCAAACAGTTGTTATGTCAAGCGCCAGTTTTAGCTTTACCAGAAGGAACAGAAGATTTTGTAGTCTATTGCGATGCGTCACGTGCAGGTCTGGGATGTGTTTTGATGCAAAGAAATAAAGTTATAGCGTATGCTTCACGACAGTTAAAGAATCATGAACGAAACTACCCTACTCATGATTTAGAGTTAACTGCAGTTGTGTTTGCTTTGAAGCTTTGGAGACACTATTTGTATGGTACACATTGTGAAATTTATACAGATCATCACAGCCTTCAATATCTCTTTTCGCAGAAGGAAGTCAATATGCGTCAACTACGAGGTTTAGAATTGATTAAAGACTATGATTGTGAGATTAAATACCATCCGGGTAAAGCAAATGTGGTTGCAGATGCTCTGAGTCGCAAGAAAACAGTCGAAAATGTCAGATTTATGAAAATTGAGATAGTTTCAGACTTGATCGATCGTTTGAAAACCGTTCAGTTAGTAGTATTGAATGATGAAAACCTAAAGACTGAGCTAATGAAGAAAAGAAAATTTGACTTATGCAACGATTCTAGAGGATTAAAGACCTATAAAGACCGAATTTGGGTGCCTATGCTTGGAGATTTGAGGGAATTAATCCTTACAGAAGCGCATAAATCGAGATTGTCAGTGCATCCGGGTAGTACAAAGATGTATAGAGACTTGAAAACATTGTATTGGTGGCCGACAATGAAGACAGATGTTGCAAGTTTCGTCGAAAAATGTCATATTTGTGCACAAGTTAAAGCAGAACATCAGAAACCGTATGGGTCTTTACGACAGTTAGAAATTCCTCAGTGGAAATGGGATCACATAACGATGGATTTTGTAACCAAGTTACCCCGAACCCAGAAAGGACATGACATGATCTGGGTGATAGTGGATCGTCTGACAAAGAGTGCTCACTTTTTAGCTACTCGTGAAACAGCTTCGTTGAGTGATTTAGCAGAATTGTACTTGAAAGAGATTGTTAGCCGACATGGTGTGCCGTTGTCTATAGTTTCCGACAGAGATACTAGGTTTGTATCGAACTTCTGGAACAGTTTGCAGCAGAATCTGGGTACGCGTGTGAATCTTAGTACAGCTTATCATTCTCAGACAGATGGTCAGAGTGAACGAACAATTCAGACATTAGAAGACATGTTGAGAGCGTGTGTCTTAGAATATGGTGGTTCTTGGGATTCGCATCTTCCTTTGATAGAGTTTGCTTACAACAATTCATATCACTCGAGTATCGGTATGCCGCCGTATGAAATGTTGTATGGTCGAAAGTGCAGAACTCCTACATATTGGTTAGAAGCAGGTGAGAAACAATTTGCAGGTCCCGAAATTGTTCAGATAACCGCAGAAAAAGTTGAAATTGCACGTGAGAAGTTAAAAGCAGCTAGAGATAGACAAAAGATGTATGCTGATCCACGCAGGCGTCCGGTAACATTTGATGTAGGTGATCGTGTTTACTTGAAGGTTTCGCCATGGAAAGGGGTTATCAGATTTGGTAAACGTGGTAAGTTAGCGCCGAGATTTATTGGACCATTTCCAATCAAAGTGATTTTAAATGATCAGACCGTTGTTTTGGATCTTCCTTCAGAGTTTGCAGGGATTCATAACACCTTCAATGTGTGCTATTTGAGAAAATGCAAGGTAGAGGATGAAAGTTTGATTCTTCCGCTGAAGGATTTGAAAGTGGATTTAAGTAAAAAGTTAGTAGAAGAACCGATTAAGATAGTGGACAAGAAAGTCACCAAGTTAAGAAGGAAGCTGATTCCAATGGTGTTAGTAGAGTGGCGACACAGTTTAGGTTCCAACCTAACGTGGGAAACCGAGGAGTTAATGAGGACGCGCTATCCCCAGTTGTTTGACCTTGATCAGATTCCGAGGACGGAATCTTCTTAAGGGGGGTAGATTTGTAACATCCTCAATCGGGCCTAGATGTAAGATTACTAGATTGCCCTTAAGTTAGTATTGTGTTATTATATGCTTTTATTTTTATTCAATGTTTATTATTAATTAATGATGAGGTTAGGACCAGTTTGTGACAAGGGTCACAGAACAGGTTTGTTTATTTAATTTGGACTTCGTTTGGTTTGCCAAATGATGTACGAAAGATATCAGATAACTGATAAATACCCGTGTGTCACTCAGTGTGGGAATTAAACCCAATTAAGTGACTAAGTGCTGGCTTCCCTTCTCATTTTCTAGAAAACTCCCAAACCCTCCCGTACCTTCATCTCTTTCACATACCAAACCCTAATTTCTAATCTTTGTTCTTGAGCTCAAATCATTTACATTTTCGTGTTCCTTATGATCTACTGATTCTATCAAGGTAAGAATCACAAGTTTTCATGATTTAATCTTCAAGAAAATTGGGTTTTTGTGATAGTTTTTACAAAGTGGGTAATTTGGGTCAAAAGAGTTGAATTTGATGTTGTTTGAGTCCAAATCTTGTGGGTTTATGTTTCTTGATGTATAGTGTCTTAGATTTGGTCAATTTTGAGGTAAAAATCGAGCTCTAGAGCAAGAATTGGATGAATTTGGGTGAAACCCGTCACTTTGGCTTCAGCTTCTGCAGATGAACACGGTCGGCCGAGTGTCTCGAGACACTCGACCGACTGACTCGACCATCGACCGAGTGAGTGAGACCCACGGCCGAGTGTGTCTGTGAAAGACCATCGACCGAGTGACTTGTCAATCGGCCGAGTGTGTGTAGACAATCGGCTGACTATCTTTGACAGTCGACCGAGTGTCTTGGGCAGTGGAAATTTTACCAAGTGTTGATTTCTAGCCGTTGACTAAGTTAACCAGAAAAGATGTAGCCTTTCTATGGACTGATGAACAAGAAAAGGCTTTTCAGACTCTCAAACATTTGTTATGTCAAGCGCCAGTTTTAGCTTTACCAGAAGGAACAGAAGATTTTGTAGTCTATTGCGATGCGTCACGTGCAGGTCTGGGATGTGTTTTGATGCAAAGAAATAAAGTTATAGCGTATGCTTCACGACAGTTAAAGAATCATGAACGAAACTACCCTACTCATGATTTAGAGTTAACTGCAGTTGTGTTTGCTTTGAAGCTTTGGAGACACTATTTGTATGGTACACATTGTGAAATTTATACAGATCATCACAGCCTTCAATATCTCTTTTCGCAGAAGGAAGTCAATATGCGTCAACTACGAGGTTTAGAATTGATTAAAGACTATGATTGTGAGATTAAATACCATCCGGGTAAAGCAAATGTGGTTGCAGATGCTCTGAGTCGCAAGAAAACAGTCGAAAATGTCAGATTTATGAAAATTGAGATAGTTTCAGACTTGATCGATCGTTTGAAAACCGTTCAGTTAGTAGCATTGAATGATGAAAACCTAAAGACTGAGCTAATGAAGAAAAGAAAATTTGACTTATGCAACGATTCTAGAGGATTAAAGACCTATAAAGACCGAATTTGGGTACCTATGCTTGGAGATTTGAGGGAATTAATCCTTACAGAAGCGCATAAATCGAGATTGTCAGTGCATCCGGGTAGTACAAAGATGTATAGAGACTTGAAAACATTGTATTGGTGGCCGACAATGAAGACAGATGTTGCAAGTTTCGTCGAAAAATGTCATATTTGTGCACAAGTTAAAGCAGAACATCAGAAACCGTATGGGTCTTTACGACAGTTAGAAATTCCTCAGTGGAAATGGGATCACATAACGATGGATTTTGTAACCAAGTTACCCCGAACCCAGAAAGGACATGACATGATCTGGGTGATAGTGGATCGTCTGACAAAGAGTGCTCACTTTTTAGCTACTCGTGAAACAGCTTCGTTGAGTGATTTAGCAGAATTGTACTTGAAAGAGATTGTTAGCCGACATGGTGTGCCGTTGTCTATAGTTTCCGACAGAGATACTAGGTTTGTATCGAACTTCTGGAACAGTTTGCAGCAAAATCTGGGTACGCGTGTGAATCTTAGTACAGCTTATCATCCTCAGACAGATGGTCAGAGTGAGCGAACAATTCAGACATTAGAAGACATGTTGAGAGCGTGTGTCTTAGAATATGGTGGTTCTTGGGATTCGCATCTTCCTTTGATAGAGTTTGCTTACAACAATTCATATCACTCGAGTATCGGTATGCCGCCGTATGAAATGTTGTATGGTCGAAAGTGCAGAACTCCTACATATTGGTTAGAAGCAGGTGAGAAACAATTTGCAGGTCCCGAAATTGTTCAGATAACCGCAGAAAAAGTTGAAATTGCACGTGAGAAGTTAAAAGCAGCTAGAGATAGACAAAAGATGTATGCTAATCCGCGCAGGCGTCCGGTAACATTTGATGTAGGTGATCGTGTTTACTTGAAGGTTTCGCCATGGAAAGGGGTTACCAGATTTGGTAAACGTGGTAAGTTAGCGCCGAGATTTATTGGACCATTTCCAATCAAAGAGATTTTAAATGATCAGACCGTTGTTTTGGATCTTCCTTCAGAGTTAGCAGGGATTCATAACACCTTCAATGTGTGCTATTTGAGAAAATGCAAGGTAGAGGATGAAAGTTTGATTCTTCCGCTGAAGGATTTGAAAGTGGATTTAAGTAAAAAGTTAGTAGAAGAACCGATTAAGATAGTGGACAAGAAAGTCACCAAGTTAAGAAGGAAGCTGATTCCAATGGTGTTAGTAGAGTGGCGACACAGTTTAGGTTCCAACCTAACGTGGGAAACCGAGGAGTTAATGAGGACGCGCTATCCCCAGTTGTTTGACCTTGATCAGATTCCGAGGACGGAATCTTCTTAAGGGGGGTAGATTTGTAACATCCTCAATCGGGCCTAGATGTAAGATTACTAGATTGCCCTTAAGTTAGTATTGTGTTATTATATGCTTTTATTTTTATTCAATGTTTATTATTAATTAATGATGAGGTTAGGACCAGTTTGTGACAAGGGTCACAGAACAGGTTTGTTTATTTAATTTGGACTTTGTTTGGTTTGCCAAATGATGTACGAAAGATATCAGATAACTGATAAATACCCGTGTGTCACTCAGTGTGGGAATTAAACCCAATTAAGTGACTAAGTGCTGGCTTCCCTTCTCATTTTCTAGAAAACTCCCAAACCCTCCCGTACCTTCATCTCTTTCACATACCAAACCCTAATTTCTAATCTTTGTTCTTGAGCTCAAATCATTTACATTTTCGTGTTCCTTATGATCTACTGATTCTATCAAGGTAAGAATCACAAGTTTTCATGATTTAATCTTCAAGAAAATTGGGTTTTTGTGATAGTTTTTACAAAGTGGGTAATTTGGGTCAAAAGAGTTAAATTTGATGTTGTTTAAGTCCAAATCTTGTGGGTTTATGTTTCTTGATGTATAGTATCTTAGATTTGGTCAGTTTTGAGGTAAAAATCGAGCTCTAGAGCAAGAATTGGATGAATTTGGGTGAAACCCGTCACTTTGGCTTCAGCTTCTGCAGATGAACACGGTCGGCCGAGTGTCTCGAGACACTCGACCGACTGACTCGACCATCGACCGAGTGAGTGAGACCCACGGCCGAGTGTGTCTGTGAAAGACCATCGACCGAGTGACTTGTCAATCGGCCGAGTGTGTGTAGACAATCGGCTGACTGTCTCTGACAGTCGACCGAGTGTCTTGGGCAGTGGAAATTTTACCAAGTGTTGATTTCTAGCCGTTGACTAAGTTAACCAGAAAAGATGTAGCCTTTCGATGGACTGATGAACAAGAAAAGGCTTTTCAGACTCTCAAACAGTTGTTATGTCAAGCGCCAGTTTTAGCTTTACCAGAAGGAACAGAAGATTTTGTAGTCTATTGCGATGCGTCACGTGCAGGTCTGGGATGTGTTTTGATGCAAAGAAATAAAGTTATAGCATATGCTTCACGACAGTTAAAGAATCATGAACGAAACTACCCTACTCATGATTTAGAGTTAACTGCAGTTATGTTTGCTTTGAAGCTTTGGAGACACTATTTGTATGGTACACATTGTGAAATTTATACAGATCATCACAGCCTTCAATATCTCTTTTCGCAGAAGGAAGTCAATATGCGTCAACTACGAGGTTTAGAATTGATTAAAGACTATGATTGTGAGATTAAATACCATCCGGGTAAAGCAAATGTGGTTGCAGATGCTCTGAGTCGCAAGAAAACAGTCGAAAATGTTAGATTTATGAAAATTGAGATAGTTTTAGACTTGATCGATCGTTTGAAAACCGTTCAGTTAGTAGCATTGAATGATGAAAACCTAATGACTGAGCTAATGAAGAAAAGAAAATTTGACTTATGCAACGATTCTAGAGGATTAAAGACCTATAAAGACCGAATTTGGGTGCCTATGCTTGGAGATTTGAGGGAATTAATCCTTACAGAAGCGCATAAATCGAGATTGTCAGTGCATCCGGGTAGTACAAAGATGTATAGAGACTTGAAAACATTGTATTGGTGGCCGACAATGAAGACAGATGTTGCAAGTTTCGTCGAAAAATGTCATATTTGTGCACAAGTTAAAGCAGAACATCAGAAACCGTATGGGTCTTTACGACAGTTAGAAATTCCTCAGTGGAAATGGGATCACATAACGATGGATTTTGTAACCAAGTTACCCCGAACCCAGAAAGGACATGACATGATCTGGGTGATAGTGGATCGTCTGACAAAGAGTGCTCACTTTTTAGCTACTCGTGAAACAGCTTCGTTGAGTGATTTAGCAGAATTGTACTTGAAAGAGATTGTTAGCCGACATGGTGTGCCGTTGTCTATAGTTTCCGACAGAGATACTAGGTTTGTATCGAACTTCTGGAACAGTTTGCAGCAGAATCTGGGTACGCGTGTGAATCTTAGTACAGCTTATCATCCTCAGACAGATGGTCAGAGTGAGCGAACAATTCAGACATTAGAAGACATGTTGAGAGCGTGTGTCTTAGAATATGGCGATTCTTGGGATTCGCATCTTCCTTTGATAGAGTTTGCTTACAACAATTCATATCACTCGAGTATCGGTATGCCGCCGTATGAAATGTTGTATGGTCGAAAGTGCAGAACTCCTACATATTGGTTAGAAGCAGGTGAGAAACAATTTGCAGGTCCCGAAATTGTTCAGATAACCGCAGAAAAAGTTGAAATTGCACGTGAGAAGTTAAAAGCAGCTAGAGATAGACAAAAGATGTATGCTGATCTGCGCAGGCGTCTGGTAACATTTGATGTAGGTGATCGTGTTTACTTGAAGGTTTCGCCATGGAAAGGGGTTATCAGATTTGGTAAACGTGGTAAGTTAGCGCCGAGATTTATTGGACCATTTCCAATCAAAGAGATTTTAAATGATCAGACCGTTGTTTTGGATCTTCCTTCAGAGTTAGCAGGGATTCATAACACCTTCAATGTGTGCTATTTGAGAAAATGCAAGGTAGAGGATGAAAGTTTGATTCTTCCGCTGAAGGATTTGAAAGTGGATTTAAGTAAAAAGTTAGTAGAAGAACCGATTAAGATAGTGGACAAGAAAGTCACCAAGTTAAGAAGGAAGCTGATTCCAATGGTGTTAGTAGAGTGGCGATACAGTTTAGGTTCCAACCTAACGTGGGAAACCGAGGAGTTAATGAGGACGCGCTATCCCCAGTTGTTTGACCTTGATCAGATTCCGAGGACGGAATCTTCTTAAGGGGGTAGATTTGTAACATCCTCAATCGGGCCTAGATGTAAGATTACTAGATTGCCCTTAAGTTAGTATTGTGTTATTATATGCTTTTATTTTTATTCAATGTTTATTATTAATTAATGATGAGGTTAGGACCAGTTTGTGACAAGGGTCACAGAACAGGTTTGTTTATTTAATTTGGACTTCGTTTGGTTTGCCAAATGATGTACGAAAGATATCAGATAACTGATAAATACCCGTGTGTCACTCAGCGTGGGAATTAAACCCAATTAAGTAACTAAGTGCTGGCTTCCCTTCTCATTTTCTAGAAAACTCCCAAACCCTCCCGTACCTTCATCTCTTTCACATACCAAACCCTAATTTCTAATCTTTGTTCTTGAGCTCAAATCATTTACATTTTCGTGTTCCTTATGATCTACTGATTCTATCAAGGTAAGAATCACAAGTTTTCATGATTTAATCTTCAAGAAAATTGGGTTTTTGTGATAGTTTTTACAAAGTGGGTAATTTGGGTCAAAAGAGTTGAATTTGATGTTGTTTGAGTCCAAATCTTGTGGGTTTATGTTTCTTGATGTATAGTGTCTTAGATTTGGTCAGTTTTGAGGTAAAAATCGAGCTCTAGAGCAAGAATTGGATGAATTTGGGTGAAACCCGTCACTTTGGCTTCAGCTTCTGCAGATGAACACGGTCGGCCGAGTGTCTCGAGACACTCGACCAACTGACTCGACCATCGACCGAGTGAGTGAGACCCACGGCCGAGTGTGTCTGTGAAAGACCATCGACCGAGTGACTTGTCAATCGGCCGAGTGTGTGTAGACAATCGGCTGACTGTCTCTGACAGTCGACCGAGTGTCTTGGGCAGTGGAAATTTTACCAAGTGTTGATTTCTAGCCGTTGACTAAGTTAACCAGAAAAGATGTAGCCTTTCGATGGACTGATGAACAAGAAAAGGCTTTTCAGACTCTCAAACAGTTGTTATGTCAAGCGCCAGTTTTAGCTTTACCAGAAGGAACAGAAGATTTTGTAGTCTATTGCGATGCGTCACGTGCAGGTCTGGGATGTGTTTTGATGCAAAGAAATAAAGTTATAGCGTATGCTTCACGACAGTTAAAGAATCATGAACGAAACTACCCTACTCATGATTTAGAGTTAACTGCAGTTGTGTTTGCTTTGAAGCTTTGGAGACACTATTTGTATGGTACACATTGTGAAATTTATACAGATCATCACAGCCTTCAATATCTCTTTTCGCAGAAGGAAGTCAATATGCATCAACTACGAGGTTTAGAATTGATTAAAGACTATGATTGTGAGATTAAATACCATCCGGGTAAAGCAAATGTGGTTGCAGATGCTCTGAGTCGCAAGAAAACAGTCGAAAATGTCAGATTTATGAAAATTGAGATAGTTTCAGACTTGATCGATCGTTTGAAAACCGTTCAGTTAGTAGCATTGAATGATGAAAACCTAAAGACTGAGCTAATGAAGAAAAGAAAATTTGACTTATGCAACGATTCTAGAGGATTAAAGACCTATAAAGACCGAATTTGGGTGCCTATGCTTGGAGATTTGAGGGAATTAATCCTTACAGAAGCGCATAAATCGAGATTGTCAGTGCATCCGGGTAGTACAAAGATGTATAGAGACTTGAAAACATTGTATTGGTGGCCGACAATGAAGACAGATGTTGCAAGTTTCATCGAAAAATGTCATATTTGTGCACAAGTTAAAGCAGAACATCAGAAACCGTATGGGTCTTTACGACAGTTAGAAATTCCTCAGTGGAAATGGGATCACATAACGATGGATTTTGTAACCAAGTTACCCCGAACCCAGAAAGGACATGACATGATCTGGGTGATAGTGGATCGTCTGACAAAGAGTGCTCACTTTTTAGCTACTCGTGAAACAGCTTCGTTGAGTGATTTAGCAGAATTGTACTTGAAAGAGATTGTTAGCCGACATGGTGTGCCGTTGTCTATAGTTTCCGACAGAGATACTAGGTTTGTATCGAACTTCTGGAACAGTTTGCAGCAGAATCTGGGTACGCGTGTGAATCTTAGTACAGCTTATCATCCTCAGACAGATGGTCAGAGTGAGCGAACAATTCAGACATTAGAAGACATGTTGAGAGCGTGTGTCTTAGAATATGGTGGTTCTTGGGATTTGCATCTTCCTTTGATAGAGTTTGCTTACAACAATTCATATCACTCGAGTATCGGTATGCCGCCGTATGAAATGTTGTATGGTCGAAAGTGCAGAACTCCTACATATTGGTTAGAAGCAGGTGAGAAACAATTTGCAGGTCCCGAAATTGTTCAGATAACCGCAGAAAAAGTTGAAATTGCACGTGAGAAGTTAAAAGCAGCTAGAGATAGACAAAAGATGTATGCTGATCCGCGCAGGCGTCCGGTAACATTTGATGTACGTGATCGTGTTTACTTGAAGGTTTCGCCATGGAAAGGGGTTATCAGATTTGGTAAACGTGGTAAGTTAGCGCCGAGATTTATTGGACCATTTCCAATCAAAGAGATTTTAAATGATCAGACCGTTGTTTTGGATCTTCCTTCAGAGTTAGCAGGGATTCATAACACCTTCAATGTGTGCTATTTGAGAAAATGCAAGGTAGAGGATGAAAGTTTGATTCTTCCGCTGAAGGATTTGAAAGTGGATTTAAGTAAAAAGTTAGTAGAAGAACCGATTAAGATAGTGGACAAGAAAGTCACCAAGTTAAGAAGGAAGCTGATTCCAATGGTGTTAGTAGAGTGGCGACACAGTTTAGGTTCCAACCTAACGTGGGAAACCGAGGAGTTAATGAGGACGCGCTATCCCCAGTTGTTTGACCTTGATCAGATTCCGAGGACGGAATCTTCTTAAGGGGGTAGATTTGTAACATCCTCAATCGGGCCTAGATGTAAGATTACTAGATTGCCCTTAAGTTAGTATTGTGTTATTATATGCTTTTATTTTTATTCAATGTTTATTATTAATTAATGATGAGGTTAGGACCAGTTTGTGACAAGGGTCACAGAACAGGTTTGTTTATTTAATTTGGACTTCGTTTGGTTTGCCAAATGATGTACGAAAGAAATCAGATAACTGATAAATACCCGTGTGTCACTCAGCGTGGGAATTAAACCCAATTAAGTGACTAAGTGCTGGCTTCCCTTCTCATTTTCTAGAAAACTCCCAAACCCTCCCGTACCTTCATCTCTTTCACATACCAAACCCTAATTTCTAATCTTTGTTCTTGAGCTCAAATCATTTACATTTTTGTGTTCCTTATGATCTACTGATTCTATCAAGGTAAGAATCACAAGTTTTCATGATTTAATCTTCAAGAAAATTGGGTTTTTGTGATAGTTTTTACAAAGTGGGTAATTTGGGTCAAAAGAGTTGAATTTGATGTTGTTTGAGTCCAAATCTTGTGGGTTTATGTTTCTTGATGTATAGTGTCTTAGATTTGGTCAGTTTTGAGGTAAAAATCGAGCTCTAGAGCAAGAATTGGATGAATTTGGGTGAAACCCGTCACTTTGGCTTCAGCTTCTGCAGATGAACACGGTCGGCCGAGTGTCTCGAGACACTCGACCGACTGACTCGACCATCGACCGAGTGAGTGAGACCCACGGCCGAGTGTGTCTGTGAAAGACCATCGACCGAGTGACTTGTCAATCGGCCGAGTGTGTGTAGACAATCGGCTGACTGTCTCTGACAGTCGACCGAGTGTCTTGGGCAGTGGAAATTTTACCAAGTGTTAAACAGAAAAATTTTAGCGGACAGATTTTCTGACAAAATTTCTATATTTGTTTTATTTGGTGTTTATAGACATAAACTAACTCGTGTATATGTATTTCTCAGGAGAAAAGGAGAAATAGAAGGTTCAGTGATTAGATAGCTGAACACCTTCTCGTTTGCTGGTAATCGGTGAGTGGGACTAACTGTGGAATTTAGTATAGAGTAGCATGTTATATTATGACTGCCATGCTAGTTAGTTGTACTTATTGATACAGTTAGTTAGTTTATTGTGATGACTGCATGTTAGTTGATGCTTGTCTGCTGGAGCCCAGTGCGTCCCTATTGTGTGGTAGCCTCGGTAGGAGAGATCAACCTGCGGGTTGGGTTCCTCTGTGGTAGCCTAGACAGCCGTGGTGTATATATATGTGAATGATGCGTCCGTCGCGTGTGGATTATGTATATACATACGGTGGTGGAGGAACTTCTGGTAAGCCCCAGCCCGATCAACTGGTGGTTAATGGTTTGGCCGAGCCGCCAGAGTCTCTGTAGACGGCACTTGGGTGATGTTTGTGTGTTAGCTCTTTGTGACATGATTAGTATAACTGTTCTGTATACTATTGCCTGTGGTTAGTCGTACTCACTTAGCTTCGTGCTAATTCCCCTCCATCTCCTCCCTGCAGGTTATTAGCTTTTGTAGAGATGATGCTTTTGGGGAGAAGACGGTGCATGCTGATGTTATGTTTGACAGGAGCCAACTCTGATGTGTCTTTTCCTATAAAACTAAACTTTTGTTGAAACGTCACGTGACACCATATGTATTAGTTAAATGCTAGCTGTCAACTGTTTTGGTTATGTAATTATGATATGTTTATATTATTATAATGGTTTAATTAACGTTAATGCTTCCGCCACGTATTTATAAAAAAAAAATCAGCGGTGTCACATCGACCGTGTCTGCATATCAAAAGTTTTGCTTATCATTTTGTGTCCAAAATTACCTGCTTATCATTCTTAGAGAATCACTTGTTTATTATTCTTAGTCTAGACACGTTTTACTGCATTGACTGCATGAATAGTGTATAGACAAAAATTCATATCTTAGCGTATCTGCTACTTCATATCTTAGCGTATCTGTTACTGTAACTTTGTCTGACAACTTCCGTAGATTCCTCCGTAACTTATGGGATTTTAGTATTATATATGCATATGTAAATTATGTATTGCAGGGTACTAATCTACATCCTATAATCTATTTCTTATCGAAAATCCTTCATCTGATCGTATGAGATGAATACTGCAACCAGTTCGAGTCCCTCAGATTCCAATAGTTATTCCGATAGTTATTCCGACAGCTATTCTGACATAGATGTTCACCTAAGCTCCGAAAACAGCGTCAGCGGCATGAATCAACCAATCAGCCATTATCAATTCATCTAATGGGTTCGTAGTCGACTTAATTAATGGAAACGCGCAGAAGGCAATCCCTTCCACCAACTGAATTCACCTCACAATGAACCTGAAGCGTTTACCGGCGAACCCGTTCGAGACACCATTTTCAGTCTCATTTCCAGGGTAACTCGACAAGATTATATTCTATCCACAATTCTGAACCTTATTCATCCGCTCGTTTCGATCGACAATCATCCTGGAGTAATAAGTCAACGAAATTCGTACTCGAATAATCAATTCGGAGAATGTGGTGCAAAATGTACCAGCTTCAGCAACATCACCGGCACCAACAGTACCATCAGTAACAGCACCAGTACCATCAACAATCCATGCCTCAACATCTTATTATGTACCTCGAGTATAATCATTGTTCTACGTATCGTTCTACATCGATTATATTCGTTCTTCATGACGATTAAGTAATCTCTAAATGTTTTTGAGATTATGTATTCTAGTTCTAATGGTAAACTAAATGAGTTTAATATCATATTAACTCATTAAATCCATGATTATATCTGAAGAAAATATATATGTATATATACTTTTATAAAGATTGTAATTAAAAATTCTTTTGTACAAACTGTTAATGATGAAAATATTTTAACGGGTAGGTAATACCCGAGGAATATTTAAATTTCACATTAATAAGTTACATTGTACGTTCTTCGAATCTGTTTCAACAGTCATATACTATCCTACATACATCCACCGATATACGTATCCGTTCACCAAAGAATAACTACTTTCATTCAAATTCAAATTTCATATTAGGATTTTGACATATCAGAATCCAACAAGTGGCATAATGAAGAAAACATTTGACGAAATAAAAATATGATAGAAACAAACAAATTAACTTCGAAAAACTTTGTTAAGAATCCACGCTAACTGTTCCAGCTAACTATTCCTAGCTAACTAATTACATTTATTTATCGCAAAATTATTTATTTATCGCATTTTAATTATTGAAATTTACATTCTCGCAATTTTATTTATTGTCATTTAATTTCTGTTATTTACTTTACGCACTTAATTTATCGTTATTTAATTTCTGTTATTTATTTTACGCACTTTAAAAATCGGGACACGTATACAAGGTTTTGACATATCATATCGACGCATTTATATATATTATTTGGAATAACCATAGACACTCTATATGCAGTAATGATAGAGTTCTCTATACAGGGTTGAGGTTGATTCTACAATAATATATATAGTTTGAGTTGTGATCGAGTCTGAGACATATACGGGTTACGATACGTATTAATTAATTCTAATATTATATATTAAACTGTATATGAATTATTGAATTGTTAACTGTGGACTACCAACATTGGACAATTAAAATAAATTAAAATATTGACTATACCATATGAAACTAAACAATTCTTCAAGTTGCCACTTGATTTCGTCTTAAACATCATTTGTATCTTCACGACTACATTCTGCGTTCAAATCTTTCATAATTCTTGAAAACACCTCAATCGAGAGGATGAACCAACCGCACTTCATTTACGGGAGAAAACATTGATGCATATAGTTATGCACCTGAAAACACTCGGAACCTGAGTAAACGTTTAACACATAGCTGTGCTAATTCCTTTAGTATTATTATTACCCAAAATAATTTGGTAATTCCTTTGAAAGTAGCTAATTTTGTCACAGCTCCAGCAAGTCAGCTTCGACTTTTCGTCCAAAACAACTTCATTATAACTTTGATACATACGTTGTCTTTTCGCATTCGTTACCGGGGGAAACTGTTTATATCCCACCACATTAACAGTAAACGTACCAACAACTTCACTACTCTTTGGCGTAAGTCACTTCGATAAATCACTATATTTATTCATAAATACCCTATCATATACTCATCCTCGTTTCGTAACAAGAATTGCCTTACCGGGAATCAGCAAATCAGTATTTTAAATCTCGCAACGGTTCTACATCAACAGTTATATGTATGGTATTTATCCCTTAGAATTATGATTTTTCATTTTGAAATTCTGAAAAGCACTCAGTCTATAAATCAATACTTTGAATGCTGAAAAAGGTGAATGAAGCAGCAGAAACCGTAGACAACCGTAAACAACCTTAATCATCGGAAGTTTGATGATAAAGTATAGTATGTTGGAAAAGCTCAGAAACGTTGGAATTGGAAAACGGATTGAGCTAACCACGAAGTAGACCAAGGACAAATACAAGGACCAAACCCTATATTCAAAGGATCTAGGTAATTCTGGATCCGATAAAATCTTTAGAGAATATCTTGCTCCGAAGTCATGTTAAAATCTTGCGGAAAATCTTTCTCCATCAACCATCGAACTTAGAAATTTCAAAATATCATCATCAATATCTTCTATATTTATGAGGATATTTTCATAAATATTCTCGTCCGAAATTATATATCTCTTCGTGCTTCCTGTGTATCATTATATCGGAAACATTCAATAGAAAATTTAATACCGAAAAGCGGATTATGCGAAACTATGAAGGAAGCCGTGGATAAATAACAAAGAATAAGTTTGAATTCAAAGAATCCAAATGATTCTGTTTCTGATGAAATCTTTAGCGAATACCTTGCTTCCGAATCTAAACCCTTATGGATAAATCTTCTTCATCATCCATCGATATTAGAAATTCCAAGATATCATCGTATCTTTCATTATAAATATCCTCCATATTTCTGAAGATATTTTCATAACTATTCTTATCTGAAATCATTAATCTATTCCTGATATCAGTGTTACATCATATAAAAACTGTTAGTTTCTATATTCTGTAAACTTTCGAGCTTAAAATATGAATGTTATTGAAGTAATGTTGGGAACTGATGCATGAGTTAGTATAATATAATGACACTTGATCAACGTGATTATATTACAGTAAGTCATGCTGAGTTTCTAATGAAACATGATGATTCACAGATCATAACGTCATCATGTGCTATGTTACATAACTCTTACATTCTACTTAACTTCTGAACATATCAAGAAAGTATATTCTTGATAGTTCTATTCTCAGTGATTCAGGTAATTTGACAAATCAAATCGTGCTATTACATTCTTTCTTGTTTAGAACATTAGGTTCATTTGAAACTCCATACTTACGAATTCTGGACCGTTACTCGCTTTACTAGAGGTCGGGAGGATAATAAAAAGGCAAAGAGCTCCAAAATATAAGAGAAAATATAAAGCCCAATAACAACACGGAGGTTACAAACCGTGGATATTAATACGAATAACAATATAAAGACATGGAATAATTAAGAATAGTATTACCCCAAGGTAATAGTAGGAGTAAACAGAATTCTTCTGATGGAAGATTAGAATGAAGGATTACAGAAATGATGATTAAGAAAACATCAATGATTAGAACGGGATTAAGCATTTCATAATCTTTTGGATGTATGGACTAAAAAGAAAGTATAGGAATGGTGAGAATAATGAAACGGAAGAGTTTGATTTATAATGGGAAAATCAGACAGAGTAATCGAGGCAGATCACGGTATTTAATTATAGAGATCTTAATTTCCTTACTCGCCGAAAAAGGAAATCTTTTAGATTTTGAAGATTTTCTTAAATCCCTTGAATTCCGAAATTCAACTAAGACCACGTCAAAAGTTAAGACGCACCTTATTTTCTAAATTCAACCAAGACAATGTCAAAAGTTAAGATGAATCTTTACTTTCCTATTTCACTCTTTGGTGATAGCTTCATTCGTACTCTTCGAATAATCGAGTTCATTTTATCCAAATTACTCAATGATGATAAAACTCAATTTATCAACTCATATTCATCATGAAAACATTTTTATTATTAGCCATGACCACCTCACTCAAATTTCGGGACGAAATTTCTTTAACGGGTAGGTACTGTGATGACCCGGGAATTTTCGACCAAATTTAAACTTGAATCTTAATTGATTTCGACACGATAAGCAAAGTCTGTAATGTTGAGTCTCGAAAACTTTGAAACTATGTTCATACATTAAATTAACATCGACCATTTCCAACGATTCACGTGTAGTGACCCGAACTTTTCCATGTTTATATATATTAATTGAGATTGATATTTACATGATTAAATGTTTCCAACATGTTAAGCAATCAAACTTGTTAAGACTTGATTAATTGAAATATGTTTCATATAGACAATTGACCACCCAAGTTGACCGGCGATTCACGAACGTTAAAACTTGTAAAAACGACATGACGATATATATATGGATATACATATGGTTAACATGAGATTATGATAAGTAAGTATCTCCATAAGTATATTAACAATGAGTTATATACATATAAACAAGACTACTAAATTAAGGATTTCGAAACGAGACATATATGTAATGATTATCGTTGTAACGACATTTAAATGTATATATATCATATTAAGATATATTAATATATCATAATATCATGATAATATAATAATTTAACATCTCATTAGATATAATAAACAATGGGTTAACAACATTAATTGAGATCGTTAACTTAAAGGTTTCAAAACAACACTTACATGTAACGACTAACAATGACTTAACGACTCAGTTAAAATGTATATACATGTAGTGTATTTAGATGTATTAAAATACTTTTGGAAGACTTCAAGACATATATCAAAACACTCATACTTAACGAAAATAGTTACAGTTACTTTTCCATTCTTTTCTTTCATCAAGAATTCTAGTCGTATTCTTACCCGTATTATACACAGCTTCAAAACGTACTTACTATGAGTATATACCAATAGGAACTAGCATGGGATTCCACTCTTGATTATGTCATGTATGACTAATCAATTTTAACTTCTACCATGAGCTAGTCAACTAACTAGAACTCCTTTTAACCCCACTCACCACTCACCAATTACCACTCATCATTCACTCCATTTCACTTCCAATTCTCTTTCTAATTCTCTCTCAACACACACACACTATTATGAACGTATTTTTCCAGTAGTTAATCATCATCTTCATCAAAAATCACTTCAAGAATCAAGCTATAATCATCATAGGAAGAACACTTCAAAAATCCCTTCAAGTTTACTAATTTACTTCCAAGCTTTCTAATCCATTCCAAGTAATCATCTAAGATCAAGAAACCTTTGTTATATACAGTAGGTTATCTTTCTTATTCAAGGTAATATTCATATTCAAACTTTGATTCAATTTCTATAACTATAAACTATCTTAATTCGAGTAAAAATCTTACTTGAACTTGTTTTTGTGTCATGATCCTACTTCAAGAACTTTCAAGCCATCCAAGATCCTTTGAAGCTAGATCATTTCTTGTCACTTCCAGTAGGTTTACCTACTAAACTTGAGGTAGTAATGATGTTCATAACATCATTCGATTCATATATATAAAACTATCTTATTCGAAGGTTTAAACTCGTAATGACTAGAACATAGTTTAGTTAATTCTAAACTTGTTCGCAAACAAAAGTTAATCCTTCTAACTTGACTTTTAAAATTAACTACACACATGTTCTATATCTATATGATATGCTAACTTAATGATTTAAAACCTGGAAACACGAAAAACACCGTAAAACCGGATTTACGCCGTCGTAGTAACACCGCGGGCTGTTTTGGGTTAGTTAATTAAAAACTATGATAAACTTTGATTTAAAAGTTGTTATTCTGAGAAAATGATTTTTATTATGAACATGAAACTATATCCAAAAATTATGGTTAAACTCAAAGTGGAAGTATGTTTTCTAAAATGGTCATCTAGACGTCGTTCTTTCGACTGAAATGACTACCTTTACAAAAACGACTTGTAACTTATTTTTACGACTATAAACCTATACTTTTTCTATTTAGATTCATAAAATAGAGTTCAATATGAAACCATAGCAATTTGATTCACTCAAAACGGATTTAAAATGAAGAAGTTATGGGTAAAACAAGATTGGATAATTTTTCTCATTTTAGCTACGTGAAAATTGGTAACAAATCTATTCCAACCATAACTTAATCAACTTGTATTGTATATTATGTAATCTTGAGATACCATAGACACGTATACAATGTTTCGACCTATCATGTCGACACATCTATATATATTTCGGAACAACCATAGACACTCTATATGTGAATGTTGGAGTTAGCTATACAGGGTTGAGGTTGATTCCAAAATATATATAGTTTGAGTTGTGATCAATACTGAGATACGTATACACTGGGTCGTGGATTGATTCAAGATAATATTTATCGATTTATTTCTGTACATCTAACTGTGGACAACTAGTTGTAGGTTACTAACGAGGACAGCTGACTTAATAAACTTAAAACATCAAAATATATTAAAAGTGTTGTAAATATATTTTAAACATACTTTGATATATATGTATATATTGTTAAAGGTTCATGAATCAACCAGTGGCCAAGTCTTACTTCTCGACGAAGTAAAAATCTGTGAAAGTGAGTTATAGTCCCACTTTTAAAATCTAATATTTTTGGGATGAGAATACATGCAGGTTTTATAAATGATTTACAAAATAGACACAAGTACGTGAAACTACATTCTATGGTTGAATTATCGAAATCGAATATGCCCCTTTTTATTAAGTCTGGTAATCTAAGAATTAGGGAACAGACACCCTAATTGACGCGAATCCTAAAGATAGATCTGTTGGGCCTAACAAACCCCATCCAAAGTACCGGATGCTTTAGTACTTCAAAATTTATATCATATCCGAAGGGTGTCCCGGAATGATGGGGATACTCTTATATATATGCATCTTGTTAATGTCGGTTACCAGGTGTTCACCATATGAATGATTTTTATCTCTATGTATGGGATGTGTAGTGAAATATGAAATCTTGTGGTCTATTGTTACGATTTGATATATATAGGTTAAACCTATAACTCACCAACATTTTTGTTGACGTTTTAAGCATGTTTATTCTCAGGTGATTATTAAGAGCTTCCGCTGTCACATACTTAAATAAGGACGAGATTTGGAGTCCATGCTTGTATGATATTGTGTAAAAACTGCATTCAAGAAACTTATTTTGTTGTAACATAATTGTATTGTAAACCATTATGTAATGGTCGTGTGTAAACAGGATATTTTAGATTATCATTATTTGATAATCTACGTAAAGCTTTTTAAACCTTTATTGATGAAATAAAGGTTATGGTTTGTTTTAAAATGAATGCAGTCTTTGAAAAACGTCTCATATAGAGGTCAAAACCTCGCAACGAAATCAATTAATATGGAACGTTTTTAATCAATAAGAACGGGACATTTCAGTTGGTATCAGAGCGTTGGTCTTAGAGAACCAGAATTTTGCATTAGTGTGTCTTATCTAGTTTGTTAGGATGCATTAGTGAGTCTGGACTTCGACCGTGTTTACTTGAAAAATGATTGCTTAACAAATTTTGTTGGAAACTATATATTTTTAACATATGAATATTATGTGATATATTAATCTCTTAACGCGTTTGATATTATGTGATAAATGTCTACCTCTAGAACAAGTCCCATTGAATCACCTAATAATAATGAAGAGTCAAATGTAAATTTGAATGATTCGTGGACTGATTCACAAGTTCCCAAAGAGGAACCGGAAGAAGAGTCGGAACCGGAAGAAGAATCGGAACCGGATGAAGAAATAGAACCGGTGGGGGAAATAATAAAACAGTTAAGTAAAAGAAAATCCTCAACCAACCGACCAAGGTTAATTATGGTCAATGGTGTTTCCGCCAAGGAAGCAAAATATTGGGAGGATTACCAATTCTCCGATGAATCGGATTCCGACGAGAATTCCGATGATGTTATAGAATTTACCCCAACTGAATTTAAAAAGGCAAAAGAAAATAATAAGGGAAAGGGCATAAAAATAGAGAAATCTAATTCCAACCCCGATGAACTTTATATGTATCGTCAACCCCCGAAGTCCTTAAGTTGTAACAATGACCCGGGAACCTCTAAACCACCAGGTTTTTCTAAACCAATGTGGACAACAACGGCTCGTATTAGGGGAACATCATATATCCCTAGAAACTTGGCAAAACGAACCAAAATCGAACAAGAAGAAACGAGCGAGTCTGAATAAGATAGTTGTATTTGTGTGGTGTAATATATGTAATATAATGTGCTTATGCTTTATGATATATGTAAAAATTGCTTGTATTAATAAGTATTTTTTTTATGAATCTAACTCTTGTCTATTTTACAGTATAAAAACACAAAATGGATAGACAACCCAATATTTTAAGAGACCTACCCGGAGACATGATTGATGAAATCTTGTCTAGAGTCGGTCAAAATTCCTCGGCACAACTATTTAAGGCTAGATCAGTTTGTAAGACATTCGAAAAACGTTCCAAGAATGCCTTGGTTTATAAAAGGCTTTCGTTCGAAAGATGGGGGATATCACATTGGGAAATCCATAAGTTACGATGTGTTTACTATGACGCATATATTGCGGGGAACCCAAATGCTATTTTACGCAACGGGTTAAGAAATTATTTTGACTCAGTATATCCGAATATAGGACTTCGTGATTTAGAAAAAGCGGCTAACATGCAACATAAAGAAGCATGTTATGCTTATGGGTTAGTAATGTTCGCTTCTCACCAAAGTGAGAACAAGAACATCGGGCTACAACTATTAAACAAAACGTTCCCACAAGTGACGGAGTCGGTAATTGGGGTAAGAAATGAGGTTTTTAGGTTATTACGAGACTGTTGGTCATTACGTAACCCTCGTCCCTTTGACTACATTACAACACGCTGTCTTATCAACGGCCATAACGGTTATGTTCCACAAGACCAAGGATGGGAAGTAGTCCTAGTAAAACCAGAATGCATGACTTGTTTCTGGACGTATGAATTACGTGTCTTTATTGCCTTTGCTGAACGACTTGTGTACTAGCTAGAATTATCTTCACAAATATCTTGTATCAAAGTTATTGTGTGCTATATTTCATGCTTTATGTAAAATAAGCGGTATTGTAAGTTTGTAAAATATTGTATAAAAGTTTGAACGCGAAATATTATTACAATCAGTTTTTCATATAGAATTGTAGTAGTGGAATTGTATATTAGCTACTAAGTATGAACTTAACGGGTAGGTACTACCCGAATTTAAACTTATAAAACGCTAATATGAAGAAAAAGCTTTTATAAATGAGTTCATATTATGCTACGAAATACTATTAACTACTCTTAATATTCTGTATGATTAACTTGTTCCATTTGACTATTTTGAAGGAAATGGCACTGACTACTCGACACACCGTGAATATGAATGAAGAGGAATTCCGTACTTTTCTAGCTTCAAACATAGCCGCAGTACAGGCTGCGCTACATACCAACAATAACCTTGGATCTGGCAGTACAGGAAATCGTGTAGGATGCACCTACAAAGAATTCACTGCCTGCAAACCTTTGGAATTTGATGGAACCGAAGGACCGATCGGATTGAAACGGTGGGCCGAGAAGGTCGAATCGGTGTTTGCCATAAGTAAGTTTACTGAAGAAGACAAAGTAAAGTACGCTACGCATACCTTCACAGGTTCTGCGTTAACATGGTGGAATACCTATCTAGAGCAAGTGGGACAAGACGATGCGTACGCACTACCGTGGTCAGCATTCAAGCACTTGATGAACGAGAAGTACCGTCCCAGAACCGAGGTCAATAAGCTCAAGACAGAACTTAGAGGGTTACGAACCCAAGGATTTGATATTACCACGTACGAAAGACGATTCACAGAATTGTGCCTATTGTGTCCGGGAGCATTCGAAGATGAGGAAGAGAAGATCGATGCGTTTGTGAAAGGATTACCGGAAAGAATCCAAGAAGATATAAGTTCACACGAGCCCGCCTCCATACAACAGGCATGTAGAATGGCTCACAAACTAGTGAACCAGATTGAAGAAAGAATTAAAGAACAGACTGCTGAAGAGGCCAATGTGAAGCAAGTCAAAAGAAAGTGGGAGGAAAACGGTGATAAGAATCACCAATACAACAACAACAGCAATTACAACAATAATCGCAACAATTATCCCAACAATCGCAACATCAATCGCAACTACAACAAATGGCCCAACAACAACAACAACAACAACAACAACAACAACATCAACTACAACAATCATCCCAACAACAATAATAACCGCAACAACAACAACAACAATCAGAAGCAGCTATGCCAAAGGTGTGAAAAGTATCACTCGGAGTTCTGCACCAAATTTTGCAACAAGTGTAAAAGAAATGGTCATAGCGCGGCAAAGTGTGAGGTCTACGGACCAGGGGTTAATAGAACGAAAGGAACAAATGGTGTCGGAATGAGTAAT
The DNA here is from genome assembly GCF_046630445.1 of Rutidosis leptorrhynchoides. NCBI lineage: Eukaryota > Viridiplantae > Streptophyta > Magnoliopsida > Asterales > Asteraceae > Rutidosis > Rutidosis leptorrhynchoides. The sequence goes on from NC_092333.1 coordinate 49,555,528, forward strand.
GGCGGAGCAAGTAGTGTCAGAGCAAGTTATGCCAATGTAGTTTGTTATAAATGTGAAAAACCGGGCCACATTATTAGAAATTTCCCGAACCAGGAGAACACGAATGGACAAGGCCGCGGAAGAGTTTTCAATATTAATGCGGCAGAGGCACAAGAAGACCCGGAGCTTGTTACGGGTACGTTTCTTATTGACAATAAATCTGCTTACGTTTTATTTGATTCGGGTGCGGATAGAAGCTATATGAGTAGAGATTTTTGTGCTAAATTAAGTTGTCCATTGACGCCTTTGGATAGTAAATTTTTACTCGAATTATCAAATGGTAAATTAATTTCAGCAGATAATATATGTCGGAATTGAGAAATTAAACTGGTTAGCGAAACATTTAAGATTGATTTGATACCAGTAGAGTTAGGGAGTTTTGATGTGATAATCGGTATGGACTGGTTGAAAGAAGTGAAAGCAGAGATCGTTTGTTACAAAAATGCAATTCGCATTATACGAGAAAAAGGAAAACCCTTAATGGTGTACAGAGAAAAGGGCAACACGAAGCTACATCTTATTAGTAATTTGAAGGCACAAAAACTAATAAGAAAAGGTTGCTATGCTATTCTAGCACACGTCGAGAAAGTACAAACTGAAGAAAAGAGCATCAATGATGTTCCCATTGCAAAAGAATTTCCCGATGTATTTCCGAAAGAATTACCGGGATTACCCCCACAGCGATCCGTTGAATTTCAAATAGATCTTGTACCAGGAGCTGCACCAATAGCTCGTGCTCCTTACAGACTCGCACCCAGCGAGATGAAAGAACTGCAAAGCCAATTACAAGAACTTTTAGAGCGTGGTTTCATTCGACCAAGCACATCACCGTGGGGAGCTCCTGTTTTGTTTGTCAAGAAGAAAGATGGTACATTCAGGTTGTGTATCGACTACCGAGAGTTGAACAAACTTACCATCAAGAACCGCTACCCACTACCGAGAATCGACGACTTATTTGATCAACTACAAGGCTCGTCTGTTTATTCAAAGATTGACTTACGTTCCGGGTATCATCAAATGCGGGTGAAAGAAGATGATATTCCAAAGACTGCTTTCAGAACACGTTACGGTCATTACGAGTTTATGGTCATGCTGTTTGGTTTAACTAATGCACCAGCTGTGTTCATGGACCTTATGAACCGAGTGTGTGGACCATACCTTGACAAGTTTGTCATTGTTTTCATTGATGACATACTTATTTACTCAAAGAATGACCAAGAACACGGTGAACATTTGAGAAAGGTGTTAGAAGTATTGAGGAAGGAAGAATTGTACGCTAAGTTTTCAAAGTGTGCATTTTGGTTGGAAGAAGTTCAATTCCTCGGTCACATAGTGAACAAAGAAGGTATTAAGGTGGATCCGGCAAAGATAGAAACTGTTGAAAAGTGGGAAACCCCGAAAACTCTGAAACACATACGACAGTTTTTAGGACTAGCTGGTTACTACAGAAGGTTCATCCAAGACTTTTCCAGAATAGCAAAACCCTTGACTGCATTAACGCATAAAGGGAAGAAATTTGAATGGAATGATGAACAAGAGAAAGCGTTTCAGTTATTGAAGAAAAAGCTAACTACGGCACCTATATTGTCTTTGCCTGAAGGGAATGATGATTTTGTGATTTATTGTGACGCATCAAAGCAAGGTCTCGGTTGTGTATTAATGCAACGAACGAAGGTGATTGCTTATGCGTCTAGACAATTGAAGATTCACGAACAAAATTATACGACGCATGATTTGGAATTAGGCGCGGTTGTTTTTGCATTAAAGACTTGGAGGCACTACTTATATGGGTTCAAAAGTATTATATATACCGACCACAAAAGTCTTCAACACATATTTAATCAGAAACAACTGAATATGAGGCAGCGTAGGTGGATTGAATTATTGAATGATTACGACTTTGAGATTCGTTACCACCCGGGGAAGGCAAATGTGGTAGCCGATGCCTTGAGCAGGAAGGACAGAGAACCCATTCGAGTAAAATCTATGAATATAATGATTCATAATAACCTTACTACTCAAATAAAGGAGGCGCAACAAGGAGTTTTAAAAGAGGGAAATTTAAAGGATGAAATACCCAAAGGATCAGAGAAACATCTTAATATTCGGGAAGACGGAACCCGGTATAGGGCTGAAAGGATTTGGGTACCAAAATTTGGAGATATGAGAGAAATGGTACTTAGAGAAGCTCATAAAACCAGATACTCAATACATCCTGGAACGGGGAAGATGTACAAGGATCTCAAGAAACATTTTTGGTGGCCGGGTATGAAAGCCGATGTTGCTAAATATGTAGGAGAATGTTTGACGTGTTCTAAGGTCAAAGCTGAGCATCAGAAACCATCAGGTCTACTTCAACAACCCGAAATCCCAGAATGGAAATGGGAAAACATTACCATGGATTTCATCACTAAATTGCCAAGGACTGCAAGTGGTTTTGATACTATTTGGGTAATAGTTGATCGTCTCACCAAATCAGCACACTTCCTGCCAATAAGAGAAGATGACAAGATGGAGAAGTTAGCACGACTGTATTTGAAGGAAGTCGTCTCCAGACATGGAATACCAATCTCTATTATCTCTGATAGGGATGGTAGATTTATTTCAAGATTCTGGCAGACATTACAGCAAGCATTAGGAACTCGTCTAGACATGAGTACTGCCTATCATCCACAAACTGATGGGCAGAGAGAAAGGACGATACAAACGCTTGAAGACATGCTACGAGCATGTGTTATTGATTTCGGAAACAGTTGGGATCGACATCTACCATTAGCAGAATTTTCCTACAACAACAGCTACCATTCAAGCATTGAGATGGTGCCATTTGAAGCACTTTATGGTAGAAAGTGCAGGTCTCCGATTTGTTGGAGTGAAGTGGGGGATAGACAGATTACGGGTCCGGAGATTATACAAGAAACTACCGAGAAGATCATCCAAATTCAACAACGGTTGAAAACCGCCCAAAGTCGACAAAAGAGCTACGCTGACATTAAAAGAAAAGATATAGAATTTGAAATTGGAGAGATGGTCATGCTTAAAGTTGCACCTTGGAAAGGCATTGTTCAATTTGGTAAACGAGGGAAATTAAATCCAAGGTATATTGGACCATTCAAGATTATTGATCGTGTCGGACCAGTAGCTTACCGACATGAGTTACCTCAACAACTCGCGGCTGTACATAATACTTTCCACGTCTCGAATTTGAAAAAATGTTTTGCTAAAGAAGATCTCACTATTCCATTAGATGAAATCCAAATCAACGAAAAACTTCAATTCATCGAAGAACCCGTCGAAATAATGGATCGTGAGGTTAAAAGACTTAAGCAAAACAAGATACCAATTGTTAAGGTTCGATGGAATGCTCATAGAGGACCCGAGTTCACCTGGGAGCGTGAAGATCAGATGAAGAAGAAATACCCGCATCTATTTCCAGAAGATTCGTCAACACCTTCAACAGATTAAAATTTCGGGACGAAATTTATTTAACGGGTAGGTACTGTAGTGACCCGAACTTTTCCATGTTTATATATATTAATTTAGATTGATATTTACATGATTAAATGTTTCCAACATGTTAAGCAATCAAACTTGTTAAGACTTGATTAATTGAAATATGTTTCATATAGACAATTGACCACCCAAGTTGACCGGCGATTCACGAGCGTTAAAACTTGTAAAAACGACATGAAGATATATATATGGATATACATATGGTTAACATGAGATTATGATAAGTAAGTATCTCCATAAGTATATTAACAATGAGTTATATACATATAAACAAGACTACTAACTTAAGGATTTCGAAACGAGACATATATGTAACGATTATCGTTGTAACGACATTTAAATGTATATATATCATATTAAGATATATTAATATATCATAATATCATGATAATATAATAATTTAACATCTCATTAGATATAATAAACAATGGGTTAACAACATTAATTGAGATCGTTAACTTAAAGGTTTCAAAACAACACTTACATGTAATGACTAACGATGACTTAACGACTCAGTTAAAATGTATATACATGTAGTGTATTTAGATGTATTAAAATACTTTTGGAAGACTTCAAGACATATATCAAAACACTCATACTTAACGAAAATAGTTACAGTTACTTTTCCATTCTTTTCTTTCATCAAGAATTCTAGTCGTATTCTTACCCGTATTATACACAGCTTCAAAACGTACTTACTATGAGTATATACCAATAGGAACTAGCATGGGATTCCACTCTTGATTATGTCATGTATGACTAATCAATTTTAACTTCTACCATGAGCTAGTCAACTAACTAGAACTCCTTTTAACCCCACTCACCACTCACCAATTACCACTCATCATTCACTCCATTTCACTTCCAATTCTCTTTCTAATTCTCTCTCAACACACACACACACTATTATGAACGTATTTTTCCAGTAGTTAATCATCATCTTCATCAAAAATCACTTCAAGAATCAAGCTATAATCATCATAGGAAGAACACTTCAAGAACACTTCAAATATCCCTTCAAGTTTACTAATTTACTTCCAAGCTTTCTAATCCATTCCAAGTAATCATCTAAGATCAAGAAACCTTTGTTATATACAGTAGGTTATCTTTTTTATTCAAGGTAATATTCATATTCAAACTTTGATTCAATTTCTATAACTATAAACTATCTTAATTCGAGTAAAAATCTTACTTGAACTTGTTTTTGTGTCATGATCCTACTTCAAGAACTTTCAAGCCATCCAAGATCCTCTGAAGCTAGATCATTTCTTGTCACTTCCAGTAGGTTTACCTACTAAACTTGAGGTAGTAATGATGTTCATAACATCATTCGATTCATATATATAAAACTATCTTATTCGAAGGTTTAAACTCGTAATCACTAGAACATAGTTTAGTTAATTCTAAACTTGTTCGCAAACAAAAGTTAATCCTTCTAACTTGACTTTTAAAATTAACTACACACATGTTCTATATCTATATGATATGCTAACTTAATGATTTAAAACCTGGAAACACGAAAAACACCGTAAAACCGGATTTACGCCGTCGTAGTAACACCGCGGGCTGTTTTGGGTTAGTTAATTAAAAACTATGATAAACTTTGATTTAAAATTTGTTATTCTAAGAAAATGATTTTTATTATGAACATGAAACTATATCCAAAAATTATGGTTAAACTCAAAGTGGAAGTATGTTTTCTAAAATGGTCATCTAGACGTCGTTCTTTCGACTGAAATGACTACCTTTACAAAAACGACTTGTAACTTATTTTTCCGACTATAAACCTATACTTTTTCTGTTTAGATTCATAAAATAGAGTTCAATATGAAACCATAGCAATTTGATTCACTCAAAACGGATTTAAAATGAAGAAGTTATGGGTAAAACAAGATTGGATAATTTTTCTCATTTTAGCTACGTGAAAATTGGTAACAAATCTATTCCAACCATAACTTAATCAACTTGTATTGTATATTATGTAATCTTGAGATACCATAGACACGTATACAATGTTTCGACCTATCATGTCGACACATCTAAATATTTCAGAACAACCTTAGACACTCTATATGTGAATGTTGGAGTTAGCTATACCGGGTTGAGGTTGATTCCAAAATATATATAGTTTGAGTTGTGATCAATACTGAGATACGTATACACTGGGTCGTGGATTGATTCAAGATAATATTTATCGATTTATTTCTGTACATCTAACTGTGGACAACTAGTTGTAGGTTACTAACGATGTAACGACCCGGAAATTTTCGACCAAAATTAAACTCTAATCTCTATATGTCTCCGACACGATAAGCAAAAACCCTAATGTTGAGTCTAGAAAGTCTGAAATCTATATTTGGATAATCAGTACCCTTTGACCATTCCCGACGATTCACGAACAACTATTTGTAAAAAAAAATATGTGCGTATATATTTTATTATATAAATAAAGTTAATTATTGTAAAAAATTTGGAATTCTTCCGAATACTTTTATTCACCATTAAATATCAACGGTGTACTAAATAATACTTTAAAACCTATGTCCACTAAATTGTAACCGATGGATATTTTTTAGTTCCTGTACTTAATTGAGTGATTGATTTCTTTTTAAGTATAATATATATATATTCTATGTATATCACATTCGAGACAGCTGGGGAATTAGTGACTTTTGTCACATTCAATTATTAGTAGATTATTACTTCGTTATTACTAATCTATCATATATTATATCTATATATATGATATTTATGTATGTACATTATCCTCTGCACAACACCTTCCCCTTAACTTCTCTTCACCATCTATCAATTGAGCAACCGCCATCTTCCTTGTTACAAAGCCACCACCGGCCACCAAATCACTTTACTCTTCAACCCATCTAACCACCATTCACCATCTTTTACTCCGGCAAACTTAACACAATCAAGAACCAACATTTTTTTTATCCTAAACGGTCACCATGATCACCAACACAACTACAATCGCTACCACCTTCTATACTTAATAACCATCTTAAAACCACCACTTGTCATTCTTTGTTTTTGTTACTACAACCGTCACCAAAGTCACACACCCACCATCCAAACCACCAGTACTGTCCGCCATCCTATCAACACCTTACACCACCATAAACCTCACCATCTTCCAAGTCAAACCCTCACCATCACCATAGAGTTGCTACTGCATCTGCATGTTTTCCTGTGCTTACTCGATCAACTACAACAACCATTGAAACCCACCTCTAGTTCCATTATCTCTTGACAAACAACCATCATGATCACCCTACAAACACCTTCGAAAATCACTATCAATCCATCATCAACAACTTGTCATCGAACTATAGACTACCATCGATTAATGTTTCTATTTTCGACTCACAACAACCACAATACCAAAATCAATAACCGTACGCCACCACCCATCTTTTTCTTGTCACCTTATTTTTTTTCGAAAAACCTCACAACCCAAACCCATATCACCACTTTTTGATCATCACACCTACTCGTTCCTTTCTAACAGCCAAAAACACCATCAAATATCTTATATTTTGCTGCTTTTCTGATCGACACCCAAACCCTTATATATTACCACTGTTTCGAATTCTATTTGAAGTTGAAACACGTAATAAAGCATGGTGATAATTTATAATGGATAATGAGAAATGATAATCAAAAGACTATATAAGATAATAATTGTTAAAAAGGTGAGTGACATGCTAGCTGTATAATGATCGATAAAAAAAAAGGGGAAGAATACAACACAACATGGAAACCCTACTTGTCTCCCATGTTCATCTATAGTGGGCGAGGTTTTTTTTTAAGTTGTTGATTAAATAATTGGTCGACTAGTATGTAGTGGATTAGGTTTGAAAACCCTGCTCAATATCCTACAACTGGTAACGAACTGGAGTCCTTTTGCTAGTCGAGTTTCTGTTTTTGAACTGGGCCGAGACCAAGCTAATGGGTTTAGATGGTTTAGATTGTTGGGCCTTGAACTTGGAATTCAGACTTGGGCCGCCGAAAATAAAAGGGGTTAAATATTTATGGGTTGTAATAAATTCAAGAAAGTAGTGTGGCTCATTGGTTAAGGGTGTTATCGTGTATGCAAGAGGTCGTGGGTTCGAGCCTGTGGTGTGGTGTTTGTTTTTTTTTTAAAAAAGCTCTTTTCATTAAGGTAGTATTTATGTTATCTTTATTATTATTATTATTATTATTATTATTATTATTATTAATATAATTATTAAAGGATGAAACAAATTTTTTTTATTTATTATCAATTTTATTTTATCAAATAAACAATTAGTTAAGTAAAACTATATGAACTACATATAACATAACTGTATTTTTATAATAAATATTAATATATATAATTAATTAGATTACTAATGAAAAACATAATTAAAATTTCGATTAACTTACTAATGATATATGAACTTGTTCGATTACCATTATATGTGTATTAATAAATATACAAATGATATAGGTTCATGAATCCGAGGCCAACCTTATACTTGTTAAATGGTGTTATATGTATTTTTACTACAAAATACAGTATGGTGAGTATATAGTCCCTTTTAAACTTTAAATATTTTGGGCTGAGAATACATGCGCTGTTTTTATAAATGATTTACGTTATGGACACAAGTGACTAAAATTACGTTCTACATGGGTTTGAATCAAAAATACCCTAGCTTGGTAACTTTAACTATTGGTTTATGAACTGGTAGGCGCGAATCCTAAAGATAGATCTATCGGGTTTTACACCCCCACCCAGATGTTGTTCTAGTAAACTAGAAGAACGGGTGTTTAGTACTTCGAGGTTAACGGAACGCACTTGATTCGGTGCACATATTATTATAACTCAGGGGTACACACTCTTGTTAAGGCTAGTTACCGGGTGCCCACTACTTAGAATGCTTTTCATACACTTGCGAGTGTATTATGTTTATAAATATGAAATCTTGTGGTCCATAGTTATAACGCTGCTAGTATCAAACCTATATATCTCACCAACATTATGTTGACTTTTTAAAGCATGTTATTCTCAGGTACAAATTAAGTCTTCCGCTGTGCATTTGCTCATTTTAAGGACATTACTTGGAGTCGATCAACGCAATGGAATCAGATGTTGATGATTTCGTCCAGAGGGATAAGGACGGGTTGTCACAGATGGTATCAAAGCGTTGGTCTTAGTGAACCAGGCCTTGCATTAGTGTGTCTGACTAGTAGTTGTTAGGATACAGTAGTGAGTCTGGACTTCGACCGTGTCTGCCTGACAAAAAGTTTTGCTTATCATTCTAGTCGGAAATCATCTGCTTATCATCCCTAGGGAATTTCCTGCTTATCATTCATAAGTCTAGACACGTCTTACTGCATTTAGTGCATCGATAGTGTATAGACAAGATTCATATCTTAGCATATCTGTAGACTTGCCTGATATATGCCGTAAATTCCTCTGTAGTCTACGAAATACATATAGATATTCTATATAGTTATAATATCATCCGATATCTGAAAATCATTTCACGTCGAAGATCTCTTCCATCCACCAAATTGCCCTTTTCAACCTGAAGCGCTTAATGGCGAACCTGTTCGAGAAACCATTTTCTCTCCCCTTTTTCCGAGTATCCCATCACGATTACATACTATCCCATAGTTCAAATCTTATTCATTCACTCGCTTCCACCGTCAATCATTCCGTAGTACTAGAAGAAGTTAACGAACTACGCGCTCGTGTGACGACTTTGGAGAACCTGGTGCGAAGGTTACGAACACCAGCAGCAGCACCAGCAACATAATCAGTACCACCATCATCGACGTCGACAGTACCCTTATCATCTCTAAACCATAACCGTGCCGTAACTCTCAATATCACAATCTGTACCTTGAATATCAACATTACACGCCTCAATATCACCATCTGTACTTCGAGTATGAACTTCGTTCTATACATCGATCTACATCAGCTATCTTCGCTTTACGTATCATTCTACCTCATTTTTCCTCGTTCGACATGGTGAATATGTAATTTCTAAAGTTTTAGAGATTATGTAATCTAGTATTAACGGTAAATCAGATGAGTTTTTGACTCATTAAATCCATGATTTCATCCGATGAAAATATATATGCAAGTATATTTTCATAAAGATTGTAATTAAAAATTCTTTTGTACAAACTGTTAATGATGAAAATATTTTAACGGGTGGGTAGTACCCGAGGAATATTTAGAATTCACATTAATAAGTTACACTGTACATTCTTCGAATCTGATTCAACGATCATTTACTATCCTACTTACAACTACCGATATACGTATCCGTTCACCACAGAATAACCATTTCTATTCAAATTTCATATTCGGATTTTGACCTATCAGGATCCAACAAGTGGCATAACGAAGAAAAACATTGGACAAAAATAAAAAGTGCTAGAAACAAACGAATTAATTAATTGGAATTGTGATAGGAATTCACGCTAACTGTTCCTGCTAACTGTTCCCAGCTAACTGTTTAACATTTAATTTATCGCAATTTACATTCTCGCAATTTTATTTATCGTCATTTAATTTCTGTTATTTACTTTTACGTACTATAAATAACGGGACACGTATGCAAGGTTTCGACTTATCATATTGACCCATCTATATATATATTTCGGAACAACCGTAGACAATCTATATGTGAAGGTGGGAGTTGGCTATACAGGGTCGGAGTTGATTCCAAAATATATATACACTTTGAGTTGTGATCGACACCGAGACCGGTACACGGGTCACGATACGTATTATTTAATTCGTATATTATATATTAAATTATATATGAATCATTGAACCATCGGACTATTGGACTGCTAACTTTGGACAATTAAAATGAATTAAATTAAAATATTAATTATAACATATGAAACTAAATAATTCTTCAAGCTTGCCACTTGATTTCATCTTAAACCTCATTTGTATCTCGACAATTACAATACGTGTTCAAATCTTTCATGATTCTTGAAAACCCCTCAATCGAGAGGATAAACCAACCGCGTTTTATCTACGGAAGAAAAGACTTATCCTCCTGTAAGACTCTCGGAGACTGAGTCAACGTTTAACACGCAGCAGTGTTAATTTCTTTAGTGTTATTATTACCCAAAATAACTTTGCAATCCCTTTTCAAATTAGCAAATTTTGTCACAGCTCCAGCAAGTTAACCTCGACTTCTCAGAAAGGTTAGTTTCGATATATATACACGTATTTCTTTCGCTGTCGTTACCGGAGAATCTTTTATATTCCATCATCAGCGTTTAACCATCTAAAAACACAATTCTCCTGAAACCACCTCAGTTTGATAACCGATGACCCAGATCCGTTAACTTTGAGAATGCTGACGAAGTAGCATGTTGTAGATGGTCTTAATAGCCAAAAATTGATGATAAAGAACGGAGTATTGGAAACACTCAATAGAAAATTTAGTATAAAAAAAAAGAGGATTATGCGAAACTATGAAGTAAGCCGTGGACAAATCACAAAGAATAAGTTTGACTTCAAAGAATTTAAAAGATTCAGTGCCTGCTGAAATCCTTAGTACATACCCTAATCCTTACTCTAAAACCTTTGCTGACACTATTCTTCATCATCATCCTTCGGCATTAGAAGTTCCAAGATATTATCATATCTTTCATTATAAATATCCTCAATGTTTCTGAAGATATTTTTATAACTATTCTTATCGGAAATCATCTATCTTCTCGCGCTATCTGTATTACATCAAAAAAAGAAACTGTGTTAGTTTCTAAATTCTGAAACTTTCGAATTTAAAATATGAATGTTTTGAAGTAGTGTTAGGAACTGATGCATGAATTAGTATAATATAATGAAACTTGATCAACTTCATTATATTACAGTAAGTTATGTTAAGTTTCTAATGGAATGTGATGATTCACAGTACCGTCATCATGTGCCATGTTACACGGCTCTTACATTCTATCCAATCTCCAAACATATCATCATGATAGTTCTATCTTTCTAGATATTCTGGTAATTTGACAAATCAAAATCGTGCCATTATCATTTCTTTCTAAGAACATTAGCTATGTTCATACCTACGAATTTCGGATCATTACTCGCTTGGCTTGAGGACGGGAAGAGGAAATGAAAGAATGAAGCTCCAAAATAGAAACTAGAGTATAAATCGCAGCAAATAGGAGAAAGAGTAGAAGATGTGGGATATGGAAATAAGGGAACGAGAGGGGTAGTTTTATAAGTGAAATATCCGACAAAGAAATCACAACAGATTTGCCGCATTAAATCAAAGGAGATCCTGTTTCTTAAATCGCCGAAGAACCAAATTTTATTACAAAAGATTTTCTTTAAATTTCGTGAATCCCGGAAATCAATCATAACCACGTCATCAGTTAAAACGATACCATATTACTCATTTCATTCTCTTTTGTGATAGCATCGCTCGTACGCTTTACATGATCGAAATGTTTTATCTATATCTATCAATAATGATAAAACTTCATTATCACCTCATAATTGTCATAAAAACATTCCAATTGTTATTTATGACAACCTCAACCAAATTTCGAGGACGAAATTTCTTTAACGGGTGGGTACTGTAACGACCCGGAAATTTTCGACCAAAATTAAACTCTAATCTCTATATGTCTCCGACACGATAAGCAAAAACCCTAATGTTGAGTCTAGAAAGTCTGAAATCTATATTTGGATAATCAGTACCCTTTGACCATTCCCGACGATTCACGAACAACTATTTGTAAAAAAAAATATGTGCGTATATATTTTATTATATAAATAAAGTTAATTATTGTAAAAAATTTGGAATTCTTCCGAATACTTTTATTCACCATTAAATATCAACGGTGTACTAAATAATACTTTAAAACCTATGTCCACTAAATTGTAACCGATGGATATTTTTTAGTTCCTGTACTTAATTGAGTGATTGATTTCTTTTTAAGTATAATATATATATATTCTATGTATATCACATTCGAGACAGCTGGGGAATTAGTGACTTTTGTCACATTCAATTATTAGTAGATTATTACTTCGTTATTACTAATCTATCATATATTATATCTATATATATGATATTTATGTATGTACATTATCCTCTGCACAACACCTTCCCCTTAACTTCTCTTCACCATCTATCAATTGAGCAACCGCCATCTTCCTTGTTACAAAGCCACCACCGGCCACCAAATCACTTTACTCTTCAACCCATCTAACCACCATTCACCATCTTTTACTCCGGCAAACTTAACACAATCAAGAACCAACATTTTTTTTATCCTAAACGGTCACCATGATCACCAACACAACTACAATCGCTACCACTTTCTATACTTAATAACCATCTTAAAACCACCACTTGTCATTCTTTGTTTTTGTTACTACAACCGTCACCAAAGTCACACACCCACCATCCAAACCACCAGTACTGTCCGCCATCCTATCAACACCTTACACCACCATAAACCTCACCATCTTCCAAGTCAAACCCTTACCATCACCATAGAGTTGCTACTGCATCTGCATGTTTTCCTGTGCTTACTCGATCAACTACAACAACCATTGAAACCCACCTCTAGTTCCATTATCTCTTGACAAACAACCATCATGATCACCCTACAAACACCTTCGAAAATCACTATCAATCCATCATCAACAACTTGTCATCGAACTATAGACTACCATCGATTAATGTTTCTATTTTCGACTCACAACAACCACAATACCAAAATCAATAACCGTACGCCACCACCCATCTTTTTCTTGTCACCTTATTTTTTTTCGAAAAACCTCACAACCCAAACCCATATCACCACTTTTTGATCATCACACCTACTCGTTCCTTTCTAACAGCCAAAAACACTATCAAATATCTTATATTTTGCTGCTTTTCTGATCGACACCCAAACCCTTATATATTACCACTGTTTCGAATTCTATTTGAAGTTGAAACACGTAATAAAGCATGGTGATAATTTATAATGGATAATGAGAAATGATAATCAAAAGACTATATAAGATAATAATTGTTAAAAAGGTGAGTGACATGCTAGCTGTATAATGATCGATTAAAAAAAAAGGGGAAGAATACAACACAACATGGAAACCCTACTTGTCTCCCATGTTCATCTATAGTGGGCGAGGTTTTTTTTTAAGTTGTTGATTAAATAATTGGTCGACTAGTATGTAGTGGATTAGGTTTGAAAACCCTGCTCAATATCCTACAACTGGTAACGAACTGGAGTCCTTTTGCTAGTCGAGTTTCTGTTTTTGAACTGGGCCGAGACCAAGCTAATGGGTTTAGATGGTTTAGATTGTTGGGCCTTGAACTTGGAATTCAGACTTGGGCCGCCGAAAATAAAAGGGGTTAAATATTTATGGGTTGTAATAAATTCAAGAAAGTAGTGTGTGGCTCATTGGTTAAGGGTGTTATCGTGTATGCAAGAGGTCGTGGGTTCGAGCCTGTGGTGTGGTGTTTGTTTTTTTTTAAAAAAGCTCTTTTCATTAAGGTAGTATTTATGTTATCTTTATTATTATTATTATTATTATTATTAATATAATTATTAAAGGATGAAACAAATTTTTTTTATTTATTATCAATTTTATTTTATCAAATAAACAATTAGTTAAGTAAAACTATATGAACTACATATAACATAACTGTATTTTTATAATAAATATTAATATATATAATTAATTAGATTACTAATGAAAAACATAATTAAAATTTCGATTAACTTACTAATGATATATGAACTTGTTCGATTACCATTATATGTGTATTAATAAATATACAAATGATATAGGTTCATGAATCCGAGGCCAACCTTATACTTGTTAAATGGTGTTATATGTATTTTTACTACAAAATACAGTATGGTGAGTATATAGTCCCTTTTAAACTTTAAATATTTTGGGCTGAGAATACATGCGCTGTTTTTATAAATGATTTACGTTATGGACATAAGTGACTAAAATTACGTTCTACATGGGTTTGAATCAAAAATACCCTAGCTTGGTAACTTTAACTATTGGTTTATGAACTGGTAGGCGCGAATCCTAAAGATAGATCTATCGGGTTTTACACCCCCACCCAGATGTTGTTCTAGTAAACTAGAAGAACGGGTGTTTAGTACTTCGAGGTTAACGGAACGCACTTGATTCGGTGCACATATTATTATAACTCAGGGGTACACACTCTTGTTAAGGCTAGTTACCGGGTGCCCACTACTTAGAATGCTTTTCATACACTTGCGAGTGTATTATGTTTATAAATATGAAATCTTGTGGTCCATAGTTATAACGCTGCTAGTATCAAACCTATATATCTCACCAACATTATGTTGACTTTTTAAAGCATGTTATTCTCAGGTACGAATTAAGTCTTCCGCTGTGCATTTGCTCATTTTAAGGACATTACTTGGAGTCGATCAACGCAATGGAATCAGATGTTGATGATTTCGTCCAGAGGGATAAGGACGGGTTGTCACAAACGAGGACAGCTGACTTAATAAACTTAAAACATCAAAATATATTAAAAGTGTTGTAAATATATTTTAAACATACTTTGATATATATGTATATATTGTTATATGTTCGTGAATCAACCAGTGGCCAAGTCTTACTTCTCGACGAAGTAAAAATCTGTGAAAGTGAGTTATAGTCCCACTTTTAAAATCTAATATTTTTGGGATGAGAATACATGCAGGTTTTATAAATGATTTACAAAATAGACACAAGTACGTGAAACTACATTCTATGGTTGAATTATCGAAATCGAATATGCCCCTTTTTATTAAGTCTGGTAATCTAAGAATTAGGGAACAGACACCCTAATTGACGCGAATCCTAAAGATAGATCTATTGGGCCTAACAAACCCCATCCAAAGTGCCGGATGCTTTAGTACTTCGAAATTTATATCATATCCGAAGGGTGTCCCGGAATGATGGGGATATTCTTATATATATGCATCTTGTTAATGTCGGTTACCAGGTGTTCACCATATGAATGATTTTTATCTCTATGTATGGGATGTGTATTGAAATATGAAATCTTGTGGTCTATTGTTACGATTTGATATATATAGGTTAAACCTATAACTCACCAACATTTTTGTTGACGTTTTAAGCATGTTTATTCTCAGGTGATTATTAAGAGCTTCCGCTGTCGCATACTTAAATAAGGACAAGATTTGGAGTCCATGCTTGTATGATATTGTGTAAAAACTGCATTCAAGAAACTTATTTTGTTGTAACATATTTGTATTGTAAACCATTATGTAATGGTCGTGTGTAAACAGGATATTTTAGATTATCATTATTTGATAATCTACGTAAAGCTTTTTAAACCTTTATTGATGAAATAAAGGTTATGGTTTGTTTTAAAATGAATGCAGTCTTTGAAAAACGTCTCATATAGAGGTCAAAACCTCGCAACGAAATCAATTAATATGGAACGTTTTTAATCAATAAGAACGGGACATTTCATCACGAACCATTAATTCGTAAATAGAAATGTAGATATAAATAACTATACATGTAAATAAGTATATATTATAAATTAAATATACTAATGAACTATCATATGATTTAATTATTATGAAAGAAAACTTAAACTTGTTATTTAAAACTGTTTATTCAAATATATAGAGTAGGTTGAATGTACTTAATTTGTCAATGATTAATAAAGTATTAAATGAATAAGGTTATACTTTGAGTTTAATTATTTAATGTATATAATTAATACATTCATCTAAGTAATAAAACTGGATATGTAAAATGTAATTATATATAGTAAATTGAATATGTTTATGATGTATAAACATAAATATTATTATATGTATATCGATAAAATGTATGAATATTAAATATATGTTATTATATAAATATTAAATAATACATAATATGTAATTTTAATATATAAAAATATAAATGTTATACTAATACTATTATTATTACTTTCACTATTATCATTAAATATTAATATTAATATATATATTATTAATATTAATATATATATTATTAATATTATTATAATTATATAATGTATAGATATAAAAATTTAAAACATATATTTTGTTATATCTTTATTATTACTAGTAGTATTATTAGATATTATTACTACCATTTATCATTAAGGATCATTATTATTAAAATTTATTATTTTTATTATTTTAAGATACAAGTTATTATCATTATCATTAATATTATTATTAGTATTATTATTATATCTATTATTAATATTATTATTCTTTATATTATTATTATTTCTGTTATTATTATTGTTAGTATTTATTATTATTAATAATATTAATAATATTATTATTATTATTAATGTATTATTATTAATTAATTATTGTAAATTAAATATAAATTCATAAGTCAAGGGGTTCGTACGAATTAGTTATCATTCGTTATCTACTTTTAATTTTTTGTTCTCTTCTAATTGGATTTGTCGACCTCAATAATATCATATTATGCGTCTTCTAAAAAATCATAAGAGAATAAATTATATGTATTTAAAAAAAAAAAACAGAAGTACTCCCTCTGTTCTTGTTCTTTTTGGCCATAATTCAAAAACGAAACGATAATCAAAATCTAAAAATGTAGTTTTTTTAGGATTCATTCACTCAATCTATCTGCCAAATTTGAGATTCCAACTCCTCAAATTGAAATCGAATTTCGCAGTCAATGTTTTAATTTCAAAAAGTCAAACTTATAATTCATCAAGAAATTCGAGTTAGATTTAATGTCTCAAGTTCAATTGACGTTTCCTATGGTTTCAAGGTATGATTTACAAACTAATTTATGAAGAAAGCGTGGTCTGAAATGAATTTAAAATTGAATTGGAGTTTTATTTTTTTTATTTTTTTTCTTTTTCCAGCGACGAGCAGCAGGTGATGATTTTTATTTTTTTTTTATTTTTTTTTCATTTACTAATACTACTTTTAATTAATACTGAGTGTTTCTAAAGATATATTGAAGATTTAAAAGTATTATTGTTATGATTTATGAGTACAACGATTGTTCTTGAGGGAGAAGAAACTAGTGAAGTACGGGTTATATATTTAGTGTTTTTGTTCCTGATATAAAACAGAAAAAGAAGAGTGGAGGAGTGGCAGTGTGTTGGTTGGGTGAGCATAAGGTCTCGGGTTCAAGTCCCACCTGGAGCGATTCTTTTTATTTGGAGCTTTTAAGGGTATACAAAATTTCTTTTATTTTTATTATTATTATTATGATTATTATGGTTATTGTTATGATTATTATTATTAGTTATTATGGTTATAATTATGATTATAAATTATTATTGTTACTATTATTATTATTATTATTAGTCATTATTATTATTATTATGGTAATTGTTATTACCCTTGTATATTAGAAGTATCTTTGATCGTATTAAAAGTATTATCATTATCGATAATATGAGTAATGGCATTACAATTAAAATTAGGACTATTATTATTATTATATTATTAACATTATTATCCTTACCAGTAACATCACTAAGTAGTATTATTATTAAAAATTAATATTTGTAATAAGATTGTTATTATTATTATTATCATTACTATTATTAAATATTATTGTATCAAGTTATAATTTTTAGTAATATTATTACTATCGTTATTATTATTAATATCGTACTGTTTGTATTATTATTATTATTATTATTATTGATCATTTAAAATATCTAATAAGACTATAACTATTATTAAACTTACTACTATCATTAAAAATATTATACTTACTAAAACTATCATTTACACTTTATAATTACTAGTGAAGCTATCAATTTATCAAATAAATCTTTTGTATATTATAAATAATTATTACATATACTAGGATTATATTAATATTTCAGATAAATAACTAATGATATTTCGTGAATACAATACGAATCACATATATAGGTATATAGGTATATTAATATAACTAAATGTATAAATATTAACCATTATAATTATATATACACAAAATCAATATAAATATAATATCATATGAAATATAAAATAAGTATATATTTTAAAATGAAATTTTGTGATTTACACGATATGTATTAATAAATATACAATTGATATAGGTTCGTGAATCCAAGGCCAACCCTGCATTGTTCTGTTGTTCAATATCGTCATATGTATTTTTACTACAAAATACATTACAGTGAGTTTCATTTGCTCCTTTTTACTCTTTACATATTTTTGGGCTGAGAATACATGCAAATGCTTTATTAACTGTTTTACAATATTTATATGCATGAGTTTCATTAATCCCTTTTTAAATGCTTTTGCAATATATATTTTTGGGACTGAGAATGCATGCGCTGTTTTTTATAAATGTTTTACGAAATGGACACAAGTGATTGAAACTACATTATATGGTTGAATGATCGAAATCGAATATGCCCCTTTTTATTAAGTCTGGTAATTTAAGAATTAGGGAACAGACACCCTAATTGACGCGAACTCTAAAGATAGATCTATCGGGCCCAACAAGCCCCATCCAAAGTACCGGATGCTTTAGTACTTCGAAATTTATATCATGTCCGAAGGAGGATCCCGGAATGATGGGGATATTCTTATATGCATATTGTGAATGTCGGTTACCAGGTGTTCAATCCATATGAATGATATTTTTGTCTCTATGCATGGGACGTATGTTTATGAGAAATGGAAATATGAAATCTTGTGGTCTATTAAATGATAGTAATGATTATTTTTGTTAAACTAATGAACTCACCAACCTTTTGGTTGACACTTTAAAGCATGTTTATTCTCAGGTATGAAAGAGATCTTCCCCTGTGCATTTGCTCATTTTAAAGATATTACTTGGAGTCATTCATAGCATATTTCAAAAGACGTTGCATTCGAGTCGTTGAATTCATCAAGATTATTAATAAGTCGTTGATAGTCTGATATATTATGAAATGTGATGCATGCTTGTCAACTTTCAATGTTTGTCTTTCAAAAACGAATGCAATGTTTGTAAAATGTATCATATAGAGGTCAAGTACCTCGCGATGTAATCAACTGTTATGAATCGTTTATAATCGATATGGACTTCGTCTGGATGGATTAGGACGGGTCTTCACATACCCGCATCTATTTCCAGAAGATTCGTCAACACCTTCAACAGCTTAAAATTTCGGGACGAAATTTATTTAACGGGTAGGTACTGTAGTGACCCGAACTTTTCCATGTTTATATATATTAATTGAGATTGATATTTACATGATTAAATGTTTCCAACATGTTAAGCAATCAAACTTGTTAAGACTTGATTAATTGAAATATGTTTCATATAGACAATTGACCACCCAAGTTGACCGGTGATTCACGAACGTTAAAACTTGTAAAAACTATATGATGACATATATATGGATATATATATAGTTAACATGATACTATGATAAGTAAACATATCATTAAGTATATTAACAATGAACTACATATGTAAAAACAAGACTACTAACTTAATGATTTTTAAACGAGACATATATGTAACGATTATCGTTGTAAAGACATTTAATGTATATATATATCATATTAAGAGATATTAATACATGATAATATCATGATAATATAATAATTTAAAATCTCATTTGATATTATAAACACTGGGTTAACAACATTTAACAAGATCGTTAACCTAAAGGTTTCAAAACAACACTTACATGTAACGACTAACGATGACTTAACGACTCAGTTAAAATGTATATACATGTAGTGTTTTAATATGTATTTATACACTTTTGAAAGACTTCAATACACTTATCAAAATACTTCTACTTAACAAAAATGCTTACAATTACATCCTCTTTCAGTTTCATCAACAATTCTACTCGTATGCACCCGTATTCGTACTCGTACAATACACAGCTTTTAGATGTATGTACTATTGGTATATACACTCCAATGATCAGCTCTTAGCAGCCCATGTGAGTCACCTAACACATGTGGGAACCATCATTTGGCAACTAGCATGAAATATCTCATAAAATTACAAAAATATGAGTAATCATTCATGACTTATTTACATGAAAACAAAATTACATATCCTTTATATATAATCCATACACCAACGACCAAAAACACCTACAAACACTTTCATTCTTCAATTTTCTTCATCTAATTGATCTCTCTCAGGTTCTATCTTCAAGTTCTAAGTGTTCTTCATATATTCTACAAGTTCTAGTTACATAAAATCAAGAATACTTCCAAGATTGCAAGTTTACTTCCAAGTTTTCTAAATCCATTCCAAGTAATAATCCAAGATCAAGAAACCTTTGTTACTTACAGTAGGTTATCTTTATAATACAAGGTAATAATCATATTCAAACTTTAATTCAATTTCTATAACTATAACAATCTTATTTCGAGTGGAAATCTTACTTGAAATTGTTTTCGTGTCATGATTCTGCTTCAAGAACTTTCAAGCCATCCAAGGATCCTTTGAAGCTAGATCTATTTTTCTCATTTCCAGTAAGTTTATCCAAGGAACTTAAGGTGGTAATGATATTCATAACATCATTCGATTCATACATATAAAGCTATCTTATTCGAAGGTTTAAACTTGTAATCACTAGAACATAGTTTAGTTAATTCTAAACTTGTTCGCAAATAAAAGTTAATCCTTATAACTTGACTTTTAAAATCAACTAAACACATGTTCTATATCTATATTATATGCTAACTTAATGATTTAAAACCTAGAAACACGAAAAACACCGTAAAACCGGATTTACGCCGTCGTAGTAACACCGCGGGCTGTTTTGGGCTAGTTAATTAAAAACTATGATAAACTTTGATTTAAAAGTTGTTATTCTGAGAAAATGATTTTTATTATGAACATGAAACTATATCCAAAAATTATGGTTAAACTCAAAGTGGAAGTATGTTTTCTAAAATGGTCATCTAGACGTCGTTCTTTCGACTGAAATGACTACCTTTACAAAAACGACTTGTAACTTATTTTTCCGACTATAAACCTATATTTTTATGTTTAGATTCATAAAATAGAGTTCAATATGAAACTATAGCAATTTGATTCACTCAAAACGGATTTAAAATGAAGAAGTTATGGGTAAAACAAGATTGGATAATTTTTCTCATTTTAGCTACGTGAAAATTGGTAACAAATCTATTCCAACCATAACTTAATCAACTTGTATTGTATATTATGTAATCTTGAGATACCATAGACACGTATACAATGTTTCGACCTATCATGTCGACACATCTATATATATTTCGGAACAACCATAGACACTCTATATGTGAATGTTGGAGTTAGCTATACAGGGTTGAGGTTGATTCTAAAATATATATAGTTTGAGTTGTGATCAATACTAAGATACGTATACACTGGGTCGTGGATTGTTTCAAGATAATATTTATCGATTTATTTCTGTACATCTAACTGTGAACAACTAGTTGTAGGTTACTAACGAGGACAGCTGACTTAATAAACTTAAAACATCAAAATATATTAAAAGTGTTGTAAATATATTTTGAACATACTTTGATATATATGTATATATTGTTATAGGTTCGTGAATCAACCAGCGGCCAAGTCTTACTTCCCGACGAAGTAAAAATCTGTGAAAGTGAGTTATAGTCCCACTTTTAAAATCTAATATTTTTGGGATGAGAATACATGCAGGTTTTATAAATGATTTACAAAATAGACACAAGTACGTGAAACTATATTCTATGGTTGAATTATCGAAATTGAATATGCCCCTTTTTATTAAGTCTGGTAATCTAAGAATTAGGGAACAGACACCCTAATTGACGCGAATCCTAAAGATAGATCTATTGGGCCTAACAAACCCCATCCAAAGTACCGGATGCTTTAGTACTTCGAAATTTATATCATATCCGAAGGGTATCCCTGAATGATGGGGATATTCTTATATATGTATCTTGTTAATGTCGGTTACCAGGTGTTCACCATATGAATGATTTTTATCTCTATGTATGGGATGTATATTGAAATATGAAATCTTGTGGTCTATTGTTACGATTTGATATATATAGGTTAAACCTATAACTCACCAACATTTTTGTTGACGTTTAAAGCATGTTTATTCTCAGGTGAATATAAGAGCTTCCGCTGTTGCATACTAAAATAAGGATAAGATTTGGAGTCCATATTTGTATGATATTGTGTAAAAACTGCATTCAAGAAACTGATTTCGATGTAACATATTTGTATTGTAAACCATTATGTAATGGTCGTGTGTAAACAAGATATTTTAGATTATCATTATTTGATAATCTACGTAAAGCTTTTTAAACCTTTATTTATGAAATAAAGGTTATGGTTTGTTTTAAAAATGAATGCAGTCTTTGAAAAACGTCTCATATAGAGGTCAAAACCTCGCAATGAAATCAATTAATATGGAACGTTTTTAATCAATAAGAACGGGACATTTCACAGCTGACTTAATAAACTTAAAATATCAAAATATATTAAAAGTATTGTAAATATATTTTGAACATACTTTGATATATATGTATATATTGTTATAGGTTCGTGAATCAACCAGTGGCCAAGTCTTACTTCCCGACGAAGTAAAAATCTGTGAAAGTGAGTTATAGTCCCACTTTTAAAATCTAATATTTTTGGGATGAGAATACATGCAGGTTTTATAAATGATTTACAAAATAGACACAAGTACATGAAACTACATTCTATGGTTGAATTATCAAAATCGAATATGCCCCTTTTTATTAAGTCTGGTAATCTAAGAATTAGGGAACAGACACCCTAATTGACGCGAATCCTAAAGATAGATCTATTGGGCCTAACAAACCCCATCCAAAGTACCGGGTGCTTTAGTACTTTGAAATTTATATCATATCCGAAGGGTGTCCTGGAATGATGGGGATATTCTTATATATGCATCTTGTTAATGTCGGTTACCAGGTGTTTACCATATGAATGATTTTTATCTCTATGTATGGGATGTGTATTGAAATATGAAATCTTGTGGTCTATTGTTACAATTTGATATATATAGGTTAAACCTATAACTCACTAACATTTTTTGTTGACGTTTAAAGCATGTTTATTCTCAGGTGAATACTAAGAGCTTCCGCTGTCGCATACTTAAATAAGGATAAGATTTGGAGTCCATGCTTGTATGATATTGTGTAAAAACTGCATTCAAGAAACTTATTTCGTTGTAACATATTTGAATTGTAAACCATTATGTAATAGTCGTGTGTAAACAGGATATTTTAGATTATCATTATTTGATAATCTACGTAAAGCTTTTTAAACCTTTATTTATGAAATAAAGGTTATGGTTTGTTTTAAAAATGAATGCAGTCTTTGAAAAATGTCTCATATAGAGGTCAAAACCTCGCAACGAAATCAATTAATATGGAACGTTTTTAATCAATAAGAACGGGACATTTCAGGCCATGGCCGGTCACTCCTCCAACAACAACAATAACAACAACCACAACAACAACAATCAAGGGGTCGGTAACTCAAGCGAAGGGTGCTCCTATAAAGCTTTCATGGGGTGCAAACCTCAAACTTATGATGGGACCGGGGGACCGGTTGTGCTCACCCGATGGTTTGAGCAAACGGAAGCCGTCTTTAGCATAAGCGGTTGTCGGGACCAAGACAAGGTCAAGTATTCTACTCGCACCTTTGCCGGTATCGCCCTCACGTGGTGGAACACGTATGTACAATCGGTGGGTACCGATGAAGCTCACGCCCTTTCTTGGGCCGATTTAAGGGAAAAGATGATCGTCGAATTTTTCCCTCGTGAAGAAACCCGAAAGCTTGAACAAGATCTAAGAACTTTAAAGGCGGTCGGAAACGATCTCAAGGCCTACAATCAATGATTCGCCGAACTATCCTTGATGTGTCCCAACCTCGTGAACCCCGAATCTCAAAGGGTTGAACTCTATATGGATGGTCTTCCAAAGAGCATCAAACAAGGAGTGATGTCATCCAAACCCGCTAACCTACAACAAGCCTTAAACATGGCCTGACAATTGATCGAAACGGTTGACAAAATCGTAGTTCCGGCACCAAAGGCCGAGGATAAATCGGGCGACAACAAAAGAAAATGGGAAGCCCCCTAATCAAGCAACAACTACAACAACAACTTCATCAAAAAGCCTTTTACCTCCGACGCCAAGAAAAGTTATGGCGGAAATAAACCATTTTGCAACAAATGTCAAAAACACCAATATGGTGAATGTAGCAATCTATTTTGCCACCGGTGCCAAAGGGGTGGTCATGTGGCCAACCCCCGTCGCTCAAAAGGTGCCCAATGCACCAAAACCGGGTGCTTGTTATAAATGTGGCCAAACGGGTCATTTTAGAAATGCATGTCCGAAGAAGAAAGCCAACCCCAACACACGCGGCCGAGCTTTCAACATCAACACCGAGGAAGCCCGAGATGACAATGAATTAGTCACGGGTACGTTTCTCCTCAACAACACTTATGTTACTTGTTTATTCGATTCGGTTGCCGATAAGAGTTTTGTATCCAAGACTTTGACTCATTCTTTTAGCACTCCCCCACTTCCACTAGATACCACTTATACCATTAAAGTGGCCAACGGGAAGTTATTGAGTGCCGACACATATTACCGGGGGTGTACGTTAAACATTTTGGTTAATGAGTTTGAAATTGACTTGATACCCATGGAACTAGGAAGCTTCGATGTAATAATCGGTATGAATTGGCTAGCCAAAATGAAATCTCACATCTTTTGTGATCTTAACGCAATCCGAATTTCTATCGAGAATGGTGAACCCTTGATTGTTTATGGCGATAAGAGATGCACCGAACTCAACTTCGTTTCGTGCATTAAAGTTAGAAAACTACTCCGTAAGGGTTGTTTTGCGATCCTTGCTCACGTTAAGAAAGTCGAGTCTGATGAGAAGCACATCAATGATGTGCCAATTATTAGTGACTATTCCGATGTATTTCCCGACGAATTGCCGGGTCTTCCACCTCATCGACCGGTTGAATTCCAAATCGATCTTATTCCGGGAGTCACACCCGTAGCATGTGCACCATATAGACTTGCTCCATCCGAAATGCAAGAATTGCAAAGTCAAATCCAAGAACTACTTGACCGTGGTTTTATCCAACCTAGCCATTCACCATGGGGCGCTCCGATTTTGTTTTTTAAAAAGAAAAACGGATCCCTACGAATGTGCATTGATTATCGTGAACTAAACAAATTGACGGTTAAGAACCGATATCCTCTTCCTCGCATCGATGACCTCTTTGATCAACTACAAGGGTCTTGTGTATATTCGAAAATCGATCTCCGCTCGGGTTATCATCAATTAAGGGTTAAGGGGGAAGATGTCTCCAAAACCGCTTTCCGAACTCGTTATGGTAGTTATGAATTTCTTGTTATGCCATTTGGTCTCACTAATGCACCGGCGGTGTTCATGGATCTTATGAACCGTGTGTGTAAACCGTATCTTGATAAATTCGTTATTGTGTTCATCGATGACATCTTGGTCTATTCTAAAAGTGAAGAAGAGCACGAACAACATCTCCGACTTGTGCTCGAACTCTTGAGACAAGAACGACTATATGCCAAATTCTCCAAGTGTGAATTTTGGTTGAAGGAAGTTCAATTTCTTGGTCATGTTGTAAGTGATCAAGGTATTAAAGTCGATGCAACGAAAATCGAAGCCATTAGTAAATGGGAGACTCCTACTACTCCTACTCACATTCGTCAATTTTTGGGTCTTGCCGGATACTATCGTAGATTCATCAAGGATTTCTCTTTGGTTGCTCGTCCTCTAACCGCGTTAACTCACAAGGGAAAGAAATTCATTTGGGCAACCGAACAAGAATCCGCATTTCAAATCTTGAAAACAAAGCTAACCACCGCTCCTATTTTGTCACTTCCCGAAGGCAATGACGATTTTGTTGTATACTGCGATGCCTTAAAACATGGTTTTGGGTGTGTATTGATGCAACGAAATAAAGTCATTGCTTATGCCTCTCGACAACTCAAAAGTAATGAACGAAACTACACGACACATGATCTCGAACTCGGAGCCGTTGTCGTCGCACTTAAAATGTGGAGACACTATCTTTATGGAACCAAGAGTACTATCTTCACTTATCACAAGAGCCTCCAACACATATTTGATCAAAAGAAACTAAACATGAGACAACGATGGTGGATTGAAACTTTAAATGATTATGATTGCGAGCTTCATTACCATCTCGAAAAGGAAAATGTAGTAGCCGATGCCTTAAGTCGAAAAGAAAGAGCTGTGCCTCTTCGTGTTCGAGCTTTAAACATCACCATCTACACCAACCTTAATAATCAAATTCGTGTAGCCCAAGACGAGGCTCTCAAGGATGAAAACATCTCTCTCGAACACTTGAACGTCCCCGCCTCTCGATTCGAAGTTAAAGAAACCGGACTCCGATATTTCGTCGGAAGAATTTGGGTGCCTAGTTATGGGGACTTGCGAAGCCTTATTTTAGACGAAGCCCATAAGTCACGATACTCGATTCACCCCGGTGCCAATAAGATGTACCATGACCTTAAAGAACAATATTGGTGGCCGAACATTAAAAAGGACGTTGCTACTTATGTTGGAAAGTGCCCAACTTGCTCCAAAGTCAAAGCCGAACATCAAAGACCGTCCGGGTTACTTCAACAACCTGAAATCACGTAATGGAAGTGGGAAAGGATAACGATGGATTTTATCACCAAACTACCATTGGCGGATATGATACTATTTGGGTTATTGTTGACCGTCTCACCAAATCCGCGCATTTCCTAGCCATGAAGGAAACTGACAACATGGAGAAACTCACACAACTTTACATTAAAGAAATCGTAGCCCGACACGGTGTACCCTTATCGATTATCTCCGATCGAGATGGCCGTTTTGTTTCTAGATTTTGGCGTACTTTACAAGAAGCGTTGGGAACACGTTTAGACATGAGCACCGCATACCATCCGAAAACCGACGGACAAAGCGAACGCACAATTCAAACCATGGAAGATATGCTACGAGCTTGCGTTGTCGACTTTGGAAAATCTTGCGATAAGCACTTGCCTCTCGCCGAATTCTCCTACAATAATAGTTATCACGCGAGTATTAACGCCGCACCATTCGAAGCTTTATATGGCTGAAAATGTCGTTCACCTCTTTGTTGGGCCGAAGTAGGGGACACACAAATCACCGGACCCGAACTCATTCATGAAACAATCGAGAAAATCGTTCAAATCCGAGATAGGCTTAGGACGGCCCGGAGTCGTCAAAAGAGCTATACCGACAAACGACGCAACGACCTTGAATTTCAAGTCGGTGACCGAGTAATGTTAAAAGTCGCACCTTGGAAGGGTGTAATCTGTTTTGGGAAACGCGGGAAGCTAAATCCGCGGTATATTGGTCCTTTCGAAATCTTGGAGCGTATTGGAACCGTTGCTTATCGTTTAGATCTTCCACCTCAATTGAGCTCCGTTCATCCTACCTTCCATGTATCTAACTTGAAAAAGTGTCTTGCCGAACCTGATATCGTCATCCCTCTCGAGGAACTTACTATTGATGACAAACTTCATTTTGTGGAAGAACCGGTTGAAATTGTGGACACCTCCGTCAAGACGTTGAAACAAAGCCGAATCCCGAATGTCAAGGTTCGTTGGAATGCCAAAAGAGGACCCTAGTTTACTTGGGAAAGGAAAGATCAAATGCAAAAGAAATTCCCTCACTTGTTCCCGGTTCCGGAAACGCAAGATCCCGAGGAAGAAACAACGACTACTACGCCTACTTAAATTTCGGGACGAAATTTCTTTTAAG
Source organism: Rutidosis leptorrhynchoides (assembly GCF_046630445.1). Lineage (NCBI taxonomy): Eukaryota > Viridiplantae > Streptophyta > Magnoliopsida > Asterales > Asteraceae > Rutidosis > Rutidosis leptorrhynchoides. The sequence continues at coordinate 49,583,930 of NC_092333.1, forward strand.
GAGTAGGTAATGTAACATCCCGCCTTTTTCCGTTTACTTTTCCGTTTATTTATTTAAATTCCGTTATATGTTTATAACATCTCCCGTTGATACGTGTTTTAAAAATATCTCGTTTAGGTAATTCACGCAACCGCAACCGAACTCGAGGGACTAGTTTCGCCAAGAGAGCAAAGATATGACTAGCTTTTGACTAGTCAATACCCACCTCCCTTTGTTTTTCATTTTCATTTCCCTTTTTCTTTACTACTTCCATATTTTTCTCTCAAACTTCATCACAAAGATTCATCATCCAAATCAAATCTAGCAAGCTTCAATCCAAACAAATTACATATTTGGAATCCTTGCAACTTCCTCTTCGATTCCATACCGATTACATCTAATTTGGGTAACTTTCTAAAATCACTAGAATTTGTGTTCTTGATGTTTTTAACTTATAAAGTTGTTAATTAGTGTCTATGGCTCAAGTCTAACACGAATATATGATTTATATGTTCGATCTTGTTATTTTTAGTAACTGGCATGAACTTGAAAGTTTGGTGTGTTTGATTGATGATTTGGTTGCTTAAATGTTGTTGTTATGATAAAGTGCAAGTATTAAATGCGTTCCTAGTATCACTAGCTTCAATTTGATGTGTAGGTTGCTTTAGAAAACTTCATGAGCTTGATTAGCGATTTTGGTGAAATTGGGTTAGGGTGTGATGAACTTGAAATGGACTTTTGATGCTTTGAATGACATGAAATGTTATTTATAAGTGTTAGGTTGTATTGTATGCTTGATTACCTTCGAAACGGCATATCATTCATATAAATTGGTTGCCGAATCATCGAATTGCATTTATGAGCTTGAATGCATTAAATGAGGAGCTTTGAATGTAATTTTTGGTTGTTGTAAAAGTAAATGTGATTGATGAAATGTGTTTAGTTGTTTTCCTTGTCAAATTACCTTTCCGATGATATAAGATACATGTTTTGGTTGTTTGCGGGTCATAAATGGTGATTGTTTGAAGTTAGGTTCGTGCATTAAACTTGAAAACTGCCAGAATTTCTGCACAGGTAATGGCGCGGCGCGTGTAACGACCCGGAATATTCTGACTAATTTTAAACCAAACTCTCGATACGATGTAATATTTTTGACATGATTAGCAAAGTCTGTTAGGTTGAGTCTCAAAAATTTTGAACTGTTTCATATATTCATTTGACCTTTGACTGTGTCCGACGATGCACGAACAATTATGTGTAAATAAATAAATAAATAAATAAATATATATATGTATATATATATATATATATATATATATATTAAATGTATATGACTTATAATATTAATATATTAGTTACAAGTTAAAATAAATAATTGATCTCTAAACTTAATTTTATTCCAAAACAAAATTTATAAACTTGTGAATTGATTTAGTCGGGATATCGCTTTTGAAAAGTGATACTTTACATTATTGTTTTATATTTGTTGAGTAAAGTCTAAAGCAATTTGGTAAATTATTCAAACGCGTCTTCTTAATTGATCAAGACACCTAGCATATAATAACCATAGTTTAAGTTTATAGTTTTTGATAACTATAACTCAAACCATCAACTAACTATGATTAATATAAAGTCACACTCACGGGTCAAGCCTAGAAAAGTAAAAACTCACGGATCAGTCTAATATGAGATCGATCGCTTTCTCTTTTAGAACAAAATATTTTTTTTATGATTTGTTTCCTGATTAAAGTGTCTAAAATGCTATAATAAATAAATAAATTTCTATCGTTATGTAAAGTTGGCACGTACTACTACACATACATAGTTGGAAATAAATTACACCACTACTTAGCCTACCTTTATTCCTTTAGAGTTGTTGACAAATTCCACATACATATAGATGAAAACAAAGTTTCTGTTTTCTTTCTTTTCAGTCACTCATTCACATACATGCATATAGATTATATATATATTGTTTTTCATACCACCCATGACCACCTTATTAAACCATTATCTTAAATCACCACTTTCTATCACTACAACCCAAATCACCATACGTTCCATTCTTATCCGAATGAACCATCACTACCAATTACTACATCACAGTTACCTGTTTCTGTTTTAGTTAATACCCACAGTCGTCAAACCCACCTTATCACCATCTTTATGCAAACGGCTACTTATAATTCGCAGCTTTTGTTACTGAATTACTCTTCGAACACCAACACATCACCACCATACCATCTTAATCCATCTTCAGTTTTTATTGTTCGAACACCATCACATCTCGTTGTTGCTTCATGCCTCTGTACGCTACCTTCTATCTGTTTCTGTTTATTTGTTCATGTTTGATGGCGAAACACAACCCACGATTACAAACACCACCCTCTTCAATGCACCACACACACTCGCAAAGCTGCTACGTGCTTTCTGTTTCGAGTTCGGTTTGACAAAAGCTCAACACAAATCACCATAACCGTCCCCCATTTGCTACTGTACGTGATTATTACAACTCACCATCGGTCACTCTTGAACCCCACCGCCGAACACCACCACATCAGGCGACACTCTAAACCACTGGACACCTACAACCACAATATCATCACCAACGCGAATTAACCCTCACCATGTCAATCACCACCCCTGCAACCACCGAAACTCATTTAACTACTAACACCATATTTACTTTCTGTTTTTCTATTCAATCGAGCCAAACCAAGAAACCATTAACAACCCATCATCATATATGTTCGAACCATATTTACTATATCTGTTAATGCTCGACAATACACCAACTATACGTCATCATTCAGTTTGCTATTACTCTGTTTCTGTTTTCGACTCGCCAACAAACAACTATCATCGATTACTACCACTACCATTATCTGCTATATCGTGTTCATAAAAAAAAATAATTATATATATATATATATATATATATATATAAATAAACAGATAAACATTCGATAAGATGGAAATACTTACATCCTGTGTACCTGGTACACTTCGAATTTCAATTCCTGACTTTCGGTTTCATCGTCACCATCGCCTTTGTTATTAACAAAATCAGAGTTGTTGTTGTTCTTAGCCGTGATATTCTTCACAGAACTTCTTAAGCGTGGATCTGGGGAATGATTTCAATTAATTTTGTGTCTTGATTTTTATGGAAGACGATCTTGGCAAAGATTAAGGGTATCGTATAATTTGGGTAAGAACTGATCTGTGAAAGAAAAAGAAAAAACAGAAACCCTTTTGATGTGTTGTAACTTGGGTCATTAACTGAGTTGGATCGGGCTTCAAGTGGGTTTCTTCATTTTGATATTAATGGACTAAATGAAAACGAATGTTGGGCCGCAGGCCATTATTTCATTTTACGGGTTTAATTAAACGAGTTTCATTTATTTGGGCCTAACAATAAACTTCTTTAGTTTAAACATTTAGGGCCTGTTGGGCCGAATACATATATATAAACGTGGGCACGAATGAAAACAGAAAGGTGATAGCGGAGCAGTGGTTAAGTGGGTGTTGAGTTTATGAGAGGTCACGAGTTCAAGCCGTGGCATGTGTGTTTATTTTTTTTTAGGCTTGATATTATGAGGTAACCTTTCTTATTTTCATTTTCATTTTCATTATTATTATTATTAGAATTATCATTTCTATTAACATTATTATTTTTATTATCATTATTATTATTTTTATAAATATTACTATTATTTTTATGAATATTACTATTATTATAAAAGTTATGAATATTTTTAACATTTTTATTAATATTAACATTTTTATTACTACTAATATCATTATTATAAGAACTATATTATTATTACTATCAATACTACTATGAATATTATTATTATTATTATTATTATAATGAAAATTAGTTAGATAAAAATATATTTAACAAGACTATATTAATATCTTTATTATAAACACTAATTATTTACCTAAAGTATATATAAAATAAATATAATTAATTAAGTTAAATAACTTATTAAGATAATAAATATATCACTAATGATACATAAATTTGTTCGATTACCATTATATGTGTTAATATATATAAATGATATAGGTTCGTGAATCCGAGACCAGCCATATACTTGTTCAATGTCGTCATATGTATTTTTACTACAAAATACAGTATGGTGAGTTTCATTTGCTCCCTTTTATATATATTTTTGGGACTGAGAATACATGCACTGTTTTTATAAATGTTTTACGAAATAGACACAAGTACTTAAAAACAAATTCTACGTTGAGTTGTACCATGGCATATTTCTTTATACTTGGTAGCTAATATTTACGTGAGGAGCGTAAACGCGAATCCTGTTGATAGATCTATCGGGCCTGACAACCCCAACCGGGCTGGACGACCAGTTTTAAACGGTTGCACAGTACTTCGTTTCGTTACTACACATGGTACAGTGTAGGGTTTATTTAAGAATATGCTGCTGTGATTTAAATGTTAAGTATGGTTACCAAGTGCTCAACTCTTAGAATGCCTTTCATACACTTGCGAGTGTATTATGTTTATCAATATGAAATCTTGTGGTCTATTAAAATGATGGAAATAATTGTTTACGATAAACCTATGAACTCACCAACCTTTTGGTTGACACTTTTAAGCATGTTTATTCTCAGGTATATAAGGAGTCTTCCGCTATGCATTTGCTCATATTACTTGGAGTCATTCCTGCATATTTAAGATCAGTACCTCGCAATGGGACCAGATGTTGATGACTTCGTCCAGGTGGATAAGGACGGGTCTTTACAGTTGGTATCAGAGCGTTGGTCTTAGCGAACCAGGTCTTGCATTAGTGTGTCTAACTGATAGTTGTTAGGATGCATTAGCGAGTCCGGACTTCGACCTTAGCTGCATATTATAAGTATTGTATATCATTCCTAGTGGAAAATTACCTGCTTATCATTCCTAAGTCTAGACACGACTTCCTGCACTTATTTGATAGATAATGTAAAGATAAATTCATATCTTAGCGTATCTGATACTGTAGACTTTATCTGACACGTTTCCTTAATTTCCTCCGTAATCTACGGGATCTTCTATACTAAATAGGTATTCTATGTAATTAGAATATCATTCGATATCCAAAAATCGTCTCATAACGAAAAATCCTTTATTCAATCGTACGCAATGGAACTCACAACTAGTTCGAGTCCCTCGAATCCCGATATGGAGTCCCACTCCAGCCCCAGAAGCAGCGTCACCAGAATGAATCACAAAGTCATTCATCCCTAATTCATCTGATGGGTTCGTAGACGACTTAACCAATGGAGACAAGAAGAACGCGATCCTTTTCACCCATCAACCTGCACCCTCGGCGAAGAACCCGAAACACTTATCGGCGAACCCGTTCGAAACACCATTTTCACCTTCAGTTCCCAAATATCTCGTCACGATTATATTCTATCTATAATTCTAAACCTTATTCATCCGCTCGTTTCGACCGACAATCATCCCGGAATAATAGAAAAAGTCAACGAGCTTCGCGCTCGAGTAGTGGCTTTGGAGAATATGGTGCAAACCTTACCAACTTCAGCAACATCACCGGCAACAACAGTACCACCAACATCAACACCAGTACCATCAACAACACAAGCCTCAACATCTCATTCTGTACCTCGAGCATAATCATCGTTCTACGTATCGTTCCATCTACTTTATATTCGTTCTCCATATCGTTCTACATCGATCATCTTCGCTCGACATGGCGATTATGTAATTTCTAAAGTTTTTGAGATTATGTAATCTAGTTCTAACGATAAATCAAATGAGTTTAATATCTTATTAACTCATAAAATCCATGATTACATCTGAAGAAAATATATATGCAAGTATATTTTCATATAGATTGTGATTAAAAATTCTTTTGTACAAACTGTTAATGATGAAAATATTTTAACGGGTAGGTAATACCCGAGGAATATTTAGATTTCACATTAATAAGTTACACTGTACACTCTTCAGTTCTAAGTCAGTAGTCATTAACAATACTGCTCAAGTCCGCACATATACGTATCCGTTCACCACAGAACAACCATTTTCATTCAAATTTCATATTTGGATTTTGACCTATCAGAATCCAACAAGTGGCATAATGAAAAAAATTGGACAAATAAAATTTGTTAGAAACAAATGAATTAATTAATTGAAATATTGTTAAGATTCCACGCTAACTGTTCCAGCTAACTGTTCCCAGCTAATCAATTACATTTTATTTTATCGCAATTTACATTATCGTAATTCACATTTTCGCAATTTTATTTATCATCATTTAATTTCTGTTATTTACTTTTACGCATTTTAAATAACGGGACACGTATACAAGGTTTCGACCTATCATATCGACCCATCTATATATATATTTCGGAACAACCATAAACACTCTATATGTGAAGGTGGGAGTTGGCTATACAGGGTTGGAGTTGATTCCAAAATATATATATGGTTTGAGTTGTGATCAATACTGAGACCGGTACACGGGTCACGATACGTATTCGAATATTATATATTTAATATATATATATATGAATTTATTGGACCATTGGACAATCGGACTATTGGACTGCTAATTTTGGACAATTAAAATGAATTAAAATATTGATTATAACATATGAAACTAAACAATTCTTCAAGTTTGTCACTTGATTTCCTGCTAAACCTCATTTGTACCTCGATAATTATAATCCGCGTTCAAATCTTTCATAATTTTTGAAAACATCTTGATCGGGAGAATAAACCAGCCGCACTTCATATATGAAAGAAAAGATTCTTGCATATAGTTATGCACCTGAAAACTCTCGAAAACCGAGTCAACGTTTAACACGTAGTAGTGTTAATTCCTTTAGTGTTATTATTACCCAAAATAACTTTGCAATCCCTTTTCAAATTAGCCAATTTTGTCACAGCTCCAACAAGTTAACCTCGACTTCTCATTAAGACTAGTCTCAATATATATATATACGTCATCCTTTCGCCGTCGTTACTGGAGAACCTTTTATATTCCACCATACTACCATCGGCGTTTAATCATCTAAAAACACAATTCTACTGAAACCACCTCGATTTGATAACCGATGACCCAGATCCGTTAACTTTGAAAATGCCGACGAAGCAGCATGTAGTAAATGGTCTTAATGGCCAAAAGTGATGATAAAAGAATGGAGTTTTGGGAACGCTCGATAGAAAATTTGGTACTGAAAAACGGATTAAGCAAACCATGAAGGAGATTGTGAACAAATCACAAAGATTAAGCCTGTATTTTATGAATCCAGATGATTTAGTATCTGCTGAAACCTTTAAACGAATATCTTGCTCCTACTTACTCTAAATCCTTGCGGAAGGATTTTCTTCATCAACCTTCGATCTTAGAAATTCCAAAAATATCATCATAAATATCTTCGATATTTCTGAAGATATATTCATAAATATTCTTGTTATAAATTATCTATCTCTTCGTGCTATCTATATTACATCATAAAAGAAACTGTTTTAGTTTCTATATTATGTAACAATCGAGTTTAAATTATGAATGATTTCCTAGAGAGGTGTAGGAAATTGAAGCATGAGTTAGTATAATATAATGACGCCGGGCCAACGTGGTTATATTACAGTAATTCATGCTAAATTTCTAATGGAACGTGATGGTGGTTCACAGACCAGACCCTTATCATGTGCCATGTTATACGACTCTTTTATTCTATTTAAATCTCTAAACATACCACGGAAATATTTTCTTGATATTTCTGTTGTTTTGTGATTCCAACAGTTTACTACTAAATTGCGCGATTACATTTTCTTTCTGATTAGAAGATTTCTTTAAATTTCTTGAATTCTGAAAAACCAACCTTGACTATGTCAGAAGTTAAGACGAACCTTTAATCACTTCATTTCACTCTTTTGTGATAGCTTCACGCGTACGCTTCACATGATCAAATTGTTTTATCTATTTTAATCAAAAATGATAAAACTCTAATTATCAACTCATATTCGTTATGAAAACATTTTTATTGTTAGCCTTGATGACCTCGATCAAATTTCGGGGACGAAATTTCTTTAACGGGTGGGTACTGTAACGACCCGGAATATTCCGACTAATTTTAAACCAAACTCTCGATACGATGTAATATTTTTGACATGATTAGCAAAGTCTGTTAGGTTGAGTCTCAAAAATTTTGAACTGTTTCATATATTCATTTGACCTTTGACTGTGTCCGACGATGCACGAACAATTATGTGTAAATAAATAAATAAATAAATAAATATATATATGTATATATATATATATATATATATATATATATATATTAAATGTATATGACTTATAATATTAATATATTAGTTACAAGTTAAAATAAATAATTGATCTCTAAACTTAATTTTATTCCAAAACAAAATTTATAAACTTGTGAATTGATTTAGTCGGGATATCGCTTTTGAAAAGTGATACTTTACATTATTGTTTTATATTTGTTGAGTAAAGTCTAAAGCAATTTGGTAAATTATTCAAACGCGTCTTCTTAATTGATCAAGACACCTAGCATATAATAACCATAGTTTAAGTTTATAGTTTTTGATAACTATAACTCAAACCATCAACTAACTATGATTAATATAAAGTCACACTCACGGGTCAAGCCTAGAAAAGTAAAAACTCACGGATCAGTCTAATATGAGATCGATCGCTTTCTCTTTTAGAACAAAATATTTTTTTTATGATTTGTTTCCTGATTAAAGTGTCTAAAATGCTATAATAAATAAATAAATTTCTATCGTTATGTAAAGTTGGCACGTACTACTACACATACATAGTTGGAAATAAATTACACCACTACTTAGCCTACCTTTATTCCTTTAGAGTTGTTGACAAATTCCACATACATATAGATGAAAACAAAGTTTCTGTTTTCTTTCTTTTCAGTCACTCATTCACATACATGCATATAGATTATATATATATTGTTTTTCATACCACCCATGACCACCTTATTAAACCATTATCTTAAATCACCACTTTCTATCACTACAACCCAAATCACCATACGTTCCATTCTTATCCGAATGAACCATCACTACCAATTACTACATCACAGTTACCTGTTTCTGTTTTAGTTAATACCCACAGTCGTCAAACCCACCTTATCACCATCTTTATGCAAACGGCTACTTATAATTCGCAGCTTTTGTTACTGAATTACTCTTCGAACACCAACACATCACCACCATACCATCTTAATCCATCTTCAGTTTTTATTGTTCGAACACCATCACATCTCGTTGTTGCTTCATGCCTCTGTACGCTACCTTCTATCTGTTTCTGTTTATTCGTTCATGTTTGATGGCGAAACACAACCCACGATTACAAACACCACCCTCTTCAATGCACCACACACACTCGCAAAGCTGCTACGTGCTTTCTGTTTCGAGTTCGGTTTGACAAAAGCTCAACACAAATCACCATAACCGTCCCCCATTTGCTACTGTACGTGATTATTACAACTCACCATCGGTCACTCTTGAAGCCCACCGCCGAACACCACCACATCAGGCGACACTCTAAACCACTGGACACCTACAACCACAATATCATCACCAACGCGAATTAACCCTCACCATGTCAATCACCACCCCTGCAACCACCGGAACTCATTTAACTACTAACACCATATTTACTTTCTGTTTTTCTATTCAATCGAGCCAAACCAAGAAACCATTAACAACCCATCATCATATATGTTCGAACCATATTTACTATATCTGTTAATGCTCGACAATACACCAACTATACGTCATCATTCAGTTTGCTATTACTCTGTTTCTGTTTTCGACTCGCCAACAAACAACTATCATCGATTACTACCACTACCATTATCTGCTATATCGTGTTCATAAAAAAAAAATAATATATATATATATATATATATATATATATATATATATATATATATATATATATATATATATATATATATATATATATATATATATATATATATATATATATATATATATATATATATATATATATATATATATATATAAATAAACAGATAAACATTCGATAAGATGGAAATACTTACATCCTGTGTACCTGGTACACTTCGAATTTCAATTCCTGACTTTCGGTTTCATCGTCACCATCGCCTTTGTTATTAACAAAATCAGAGTTGTTGTTGTTCTTAGCCGTGATATTCTTCACAGAACTTCTTAAGCGTGGATCTGGGGAATGATTTCAATTAATTTTGTGTCTTGATTTTTATGGAAGACGATCTTGGCAAAGATTAAGGGTATCGTATAATTTGGGGAAGAACTGATCTGTGAAAGAAAAAGAAAAAACAGAAACCCTTTTGATGTGTTGTAACTTGGGTCATTAACTGAGTTGGATCGGGCTTCAAGTGGGTTTCTTCATTTTGATATTAATGGACTAAATGAAAACGAATGTTGGGCCGCAGGCCATTATTTCATTTTACGGGTTTAATTAAACGAGTTTCATTTATTTGGGCCTAACAATAAACTTCTTTAGTTTAAACATTTAGGGCCTGTTGGGCCGAATACATATATATAAACGTGGGCACGAATGAAAACAGAAAGGTGATAGCGGAGCAGTGGTTAAGTGGGTGTTGAGTTTATGAGAGGTCACGAGTTCAAGCCGTGGCATGTGTGTTTATTTTTTTTTAGGCTTGATATTATGAGGTAACCTTTCTTATTTTCATTTTCATTTTCATTATTATTATTATTAGAATTATCATTTCTATTAACATTATTATTTTTATTATCATTATTATTATTTTTATAAATATTACTATTATTTTTATGAATATTACTATTATTATAAAAGTTATGAATATTTTTAACATTTTTATTAATATTAACATTTTTATTACTACTAATATCATTATTATAAGAACTATATTATTATTACTATCAATACTACTATGAATATTATTATTATTATTATTATTATAATGAAAATTAGTTAGATAAAAATATATTTAACAAGACTATATTAATATCTTTATTATAAACACTAATTATTTACCTAAAGTATATATAAAATAAATATAATTAATTAAGTTAAATAACTTATTAAGATAATAAATATATCACTAATGATACATAAATTTGTTCGATTACCATTATATGTGTTAATATATATAAATGATATAGGTTCGTGAATCCGAGACCAGCCATATACTTGTTCAATGTCGTCATATGTATTTTTACTACAAAATACAGTATGGTGAGTTTCATTTACTCCCTTTTATATATATTTTTGGGACTGAGAATACATGCACTGTTTTTATAAATGTTTTACGAAATAGACACAAGTACTTAAAAACAAATTCTACGTTGAGTTGTACCATGGCATATTTCTTTATACTTGGTAGCTAATATTTACGTGAGGAGCGTAAACGCGAATCCTGTTGATAGATCTATCGGGCCTGACAACCCCAACCGGGCTGGACGACCAGTTTTAAACGGTTGCACAGTACTTCGTTTCGTTACTACACATGGTACAGTGTAGGGTTTATTTAAGAATATGCTGCTGTGATTTAAATGTTAAGTATGGTTACCAAGTGCTCAACTCTTAGAATGCCTTTCATACACTTGCGAGTGTATTATGTTTATCAATATGAAATCTTGTGGTCTATTAAAATGATAGAAATAATTGTTTACGATAAACCTATGAACTCACCAACCTTTTGGTTGACACTTTTAAGCATGTTTATTCTCAGGTATATAAGGAGTCTTCCGCTATGCATTTGCTCATATTACTTGGAGTCATTCCTGCATATTTAAGATCAGTACCTCGCAATGGGAGCAGATGTTGATGACTTCGTCCAGGTGGATAAGGACGGGTCTTTACAGCGCGCCATATCCCCGCGCGACGCGCCAAAGTGGGCTGACCAACTTGTCACTATTATGAAAAATGTTTGTTATGCTACGCACCTCCGATTCACATGTAACTTGTTCTAACATGCTTATATATGATTAAAAATCTCAGAAAAATAGTTCGGGACCCGACCCGAACGTGTTGACTTTTTCGTTGACTTTGACCGACCAAAGTTTGACTTTTTGTCAAACTTAACCAATTGATTATGCAATCTTTCTAACTTGTTTCTATACTTGTATCTTGTATGAAACTTGATAATTTGATTCACATGCTAAATAATCGAGTCGTAATGAGCCATAGGACTAATTGAACATCTTTGACCTATCGTGTTTACCGTTATTGATACGACCTATTTGTTTAGGTCAAGACTAGCATTGTTCTTTGCACACGTTACTTGTTGAAGTACTTATTACTCGTGCACACAAGGTGAGATCATAGTCCCATCTTTCAAACAACTTTTATGCTTTAAACTATGGGATGAGAAACATATACGTATCATACTTTTACACTTTGAACACAAGTACGAAAACGAACATTCCACGTACGGGTTTGAACAAAAATCCTCAATTTAATTATCATTAGTTACACTTGCAGGGTGTAAACGAGAACTTATATTATGTGATCACATGGGCTTGACGAGCCTCATTCGGACGGTTCGCTACCGTTAGCGGATGAAATATATTTTCGAGTATAGTGTATGTTCTAACACTACGTAACAGGGTACAAAACAGTTAAGTTTGATAATTGGGTGCCCACGAAACAAATAACAAATTTGGAATGCAAATGATTTTGATAATCATCTTATATTAAATCTTGTGGTTCAAATGCAACTTTTACTAAAACACCTATGATTTCACCAACGTTTTCGTTGACAGTTTTCTATATGTTTTCTCAGGTCCTTGAATGCTTAAGGATACATGCTTCCGCTTACTTTTGGTACTTGCTTGGATGTCGAGTATACGTGCATAGTTGGAGCGTCTTTTGACTACTTTTATAAATTGTGTCGCATAGGTTTCATTTGTACGTTAAACATTGAAATGTAACTAGTCATTGAACTACTTTTGTAAACTTGAAACATCCTTTTAATTATGAAATGAATGCGACATATTTTGGTCAAACGTCACGTTAAAGACTTATGACCACGTAACGGGACCTAAGTAGTCGGCGCCGTCAAACATGATTTGGTCGGGTCGCTACAATATGTATACATATAATTGTTGATGTGGAAACGTTGCGAGATTCAAAATACTGATTGCAAATTCCTGGTAATTGGTATGGTCATTCTCGTTATCAGATGCATATGAGTAGATGATAGGATTTCAACGAACAGTATAATGGTTCTTCGAAGAGTCTTAAGCCAATGAGTAATGAAGTTGCTGGTAAGTTTACTGCTAATGTGGTGGAATATAATAACGGTTCTCCGGTAACGATGACGAAAGACAACTTAGATATCACGATTATAATAAGGCTAATCCGAATGAAATTCGAAGTTGACTTGCTGGAGCTGTGACAAAATTGGCTACTTTGAAAAGGGATTGCAAAGTGATTTTCGATAATAACAACGCCAAAGGAGCTAGTACATATACGTGTTAAATGTTTACTCAGGTTCCGAGTGTTTTCAGGTGCATAACTATATGCATCAATCTTTTCTTTCGTAGATGAAGTACGGTTGGTTCATCCTCTCGATTGAGGTGTTTTTCAAGAATCATGAAAGGTTTGAACGCAGATTGTAATCGTCAAGATACAAATAAGGTTTAAGATGAAGTCAAGTGGCAAAGTTGAAGAATTGTTTTAGTTTCATATGTTATAATCAATATTTTAATTCATTTTAATTATCCAATGTTATTAGTCCACAGTCGATAGTCCACAGTTGACAGTCCAATAATTCATATATAGTGTAATATATAATATTCGAATTAATTAATACGTATCGTGACCCGTGTACATGTCTCAGACTCGATCACAACTCAAACTATATATATTATTGTAGAATCAACCTCAACCCTGTATAGCTAACTCCAGCATTACTGCATATAGAGTGTCTATGGTTATTCCAAATAATATATATAGATGCATCGATATGATATGTCAAAACTTTGTATACGTGTCCCGATATTTAAAGTGCGTAAAATAAATAACAGAAATTAAATGACGATAAATAAAATTGCGAGAATTAAATTGCGATAAATAAAATGTAATCAGTTAGATAGGAACAGTTAGCTAAGAACAGTTAGTGTGGATTCTTAACAAAATTTTTCTCATAGTTAATTTGTTTGTTTCTAACAAATTTTATTTTGTCCAATGTTTTCTTCATTATGCCACTTGTTGGATTCTGATAGATCAAAATCCAAATATGAAATTGAATGAAAATGGTTATTCTGCGATGAACGGATACGTATACCGGTGGTTGTAAATAGGATAGTAAATGACCGTTGAATCAGATTTGAAAGAATGTACAGTGTAACTTATTAATGTAAAATCTAAATATTCCTCGGGTATTACCTACCCGTTAAAATATTTTCATCATTAATAGTTGTACAAAAGAATTTTTAATTACAATCTTTATGAAAATATATATACATATATATTTTCTTCAGATGTAATATAGATTTAATGAGTTAATATGATATTAATATCATTTGATTTTTCGGATGGAAATTAGAATAAATAATCTCTAAAACATTAGAAATTACATAATCGTCATGCAGAACAAAGATAATTGATGTAGAACGATACGTAAAACAATGATTATGCTCGAGGTACAGAATGAGATGTCGAGGCATGGATTGTAGATGGTACTGGTGCTGTTTATTGAGGGTACTGTTGGTGCCAGTGATGTTGCTGAGGCTGGTACGTTTTGCACCATATTTTTCATGGCTACGACTCGGGTGCGAAGCTCGTTAACTTATTACTCCGGGATGATTGTCGGTAGGAACGAGTGGATGAATAAGGTTTAGAATTGTGGATATAATATAATTGTGATGAGATACTCTGGAAATGAGAGAGAAAATGGTGTCTCGAACAGGTTCACCGGTAAGTGCTTCAGGTTCATCGTCAAGAGGGTAATTTGGTTGGTGGAAAGGATCGCCTTCTTCGCATCTCCATTGATTAAGTCAACTACGAACCCATCAGATGAATTGGTTGATTCATTCTGGTGACACTGCTTTCGGAGCTTAGGTGAAACTCCATATCGGAATAGCTGTCGGAATCTGAGGAATTCGAAATGGTCGATGGATTCATCTCGTACGATCAGATGAAGGATTTTTCGATAAGAAATAGATTATAGGATATAGATTAGTACCCTGCAATACATAATTTACATATGCATATATAATACTAAAATCTCATAAGTTACGAAGAAATCTACGGAAGCTGTCAGGCAAAGGTAACAATAACAGATACGCTAAGATATGAATTTATCTATACATAGTCTATGCAATAGAGGCAGTAAGACGTGTCTAGACTTTAAGGATGATAAGCAAATAATTTTCGACATTAAATGATAAGCAAAACTTTTGACATGCAGACACGGTCGAAGTCCAGACTCACTAATACATCTAAACAACTACTAGTTAGACACACTAATGCAAGACCTGGTTCGCTAAGACCACCGCTCTGATACCACATGTCAATACAGTGGGGACAACCACCGTCCCACCCAGAGCCTTCCTAGCTAACCGCCTGGTGACCACTGAGTGTACCTCAGATACTGATTTTAGGGCCTGCCTCTCGGCTACTGCCAACCCTCGTAAGGGATCGCAAGGAGTAAGAGCCAATGCTTCGTCACAGGTAACACTGTGAGAACCTCCTTTACGACTAACCCGCCACACATGGACGGCACTATACCAGCTCTGATGCCACATGTCATACCCCGTCCTAATCCAACTGGACGAAGTCATCAACATTTAGTCCCATTGCGATGATCGACTCCAAGTAATGTCTTTAAAATGAGCAAATGCACAGCAGAAGATTTCTTTCATACCTGAGAATAAACATGCTTTCAAGTGTCAACCAAAAAGTTGGTGAGTTCATAGGTTTATCATAAAACAATAAAATTCATCATTTTGATAGACCACAAGATTTAAATGCTGCATGGTATAAATGGGCCCGAATCCTATACCCACCTGTAATGTACATGCGATATCTTTTAAATACAGTACACCTTTCTCGTGTAGAAATCATCTTTCATAAATCTTAGTAACCGTACACATATCTCATGCACAAAAATAACATACACATAACCTGTGCATAAAAATCATTCTCTCGATACATAACATTCACTTTTCATTTCTTTTATAGCTTGGCTTGGTAACCGACCTTAACATATAATGCGCATAAATAATATCCTCAAAACAAAACATCTCGTCTGTATAATAATCATATAAACTTCGAAGTACTAAACACCACGTCCACTAGCTCTTCCGTCTAGTGAACATTCTGGGTGGGGGTGTTAAACCCGGTAGCTACCTTTAGGATTCGCGTGAATTAGGGCCATACCCGATTCTAATTCTTAGGTTACCAATCAATAATAATCAGGGGAAAAATATTCATATCAATTGTGGCAATTATCACGTCCACATAATTCAATGGTGGCAATTATCACGTCCACATAATTCATTCGAGGAATGTTTTGCTTGTGTCTATCTCGTCAAACATTTATAAAAGCATTTCATGTATTCGCAGTTCAAAATGTATTTCAAAAGCATTTAATAAAGTAGTTGTAAAAGTAGCGCATGTATTCTCAGTCTCAATAATGTAAAGAGTAAAAGGGATCAAATGAACTCACCTACGATATTTTGTAGTAAAAATATTCATACGATGATACTGAACAATGCAGGGTTGACCTCAGATTCACGAACCTATATCGAATATATATGTTAAGACATGTAATGAGCATGTATTAGTAATCAAACTATTTTCTATATTATATATCATATTACTTATAGTAATGTATTTGTCATTTCAAATATTGTATATATTAATATATATATATATATATATATATATATATATATATATATATATATATATATATATATATATATATATATATATATATATGTTATGTTAATATTATACATATAAGTATTTATTTTTATATGATATTAATAATAATATCCATATATATGATTATAATATATTTATTTCTTATATGTAACTTATTTAATATTAAATAATAATAAATAATAAAATTTTATTTTAAAAACAAAATAGTATGTAATATTTATATGTAGTTACTATATATGTATTATATATTTTTATATAAATAACTTTTGATTTGTTAAAATGATGATTTTTAATAATACTAAAATGGTGTTAATAATAATAATAAGATTTAATAATGATAATATAATAATTTTGACAATAATACTAGTCATTCATTTGTAGTTATAATAATATAATAATTATAATATTAATAATTTTACTAATAATGATAATAATGATAATAATAATAATAGTATTAGTAATAATAATAAAAATAATAATTTTTATAAAGATTGGTACATTTAATAATAATGATAATAAAAATAATGATATTAATAAAAGAGTTACATATATTTATACTTAATATTTTAATGATCATAATCATAATTATAATTATCTTAACATTTTAATAATATCATTAAATCACCATATTTATCATAATAACTATAATCATACTATATCATTTTAAATTCATATCCTTAATCCACATTGTATTATACTCCTAAAATGTATTATTAAGCATATTAATCATAATTTTAATACTTTGAATGTATTTAATCATAATAATAATGATCACGGTAATATTAATAATAATAATAATAATAATAATAATAATAATAATAATAATAATAATAATAATAAATAAATAAACAGAGAAATAACATAAAGTTATTAACCACCATGATATACACAGAGTAATGTTATTATTATAATACCTAATTAAAATAAAAGGGACCTGCTTCTTCTTTTTCTTTTGTTGGCGACTCCAAACAGATCCCGAATTATCAGAAGCAAATCGCAGCAGATATCCTGCTGGTTCATGAGGTCTTCGATTCATCAATCAATCAAGCAATCAGTTCATCAAGTGAGGAAATAGGTAAATGGATTCATCGATGCTTTTAATTTCTCTATCCTTCTATATCTATATATATGTTCTGTACTTTCCAGTGGATTGAACTAGAACAACAATTAAGGGTGTTATTGGTGAGTTTGATGATGGTGATTGCTAATTATGATGAAGATTACAGGTGTTCGAATAGTGATCGAAATAGAAAGCTACACATTAGCAACTATTGAATTTGAGTTAGCAACAGACGAAGGGGTTAAGGTTCGGTGAGCGTATTGAAGGTGGACTTGCGTTGATCCAGAAAGCAGAGTAGTAGATGGTGATTATTTATTTATTTACCTAATTATATAAGTATATATTTCTCCATCATCGATCATCATGAATTATTAATCAATCCATTATTTCTCTGTTTGGTTTGTATATGAAGGATTTGGGTATTAACTTGTAAACGGGTTCGATTCAGGTAACAATATTCGGTGGTGTTATGGGTTGATTCATGACTTAACATTAAAAAACGAAAGTATTTTAGTTTGCAGGTGTAGCAGCAGACAGTTTGCAGATGTGATGGTTGTTGTGGTAGACTGAAATAGAAAGACTGTTGCAGTAGCAGGTATACATCAATAGTTGCTTTCGTTTGATTAAACAGAATGTTAGAGTGGTCCGGTGGGGATGTATGGTTGTTCTAGGGTGGTGTAGCAACCAAAACTTGATGGTGTTTAGGTTTTATGTTCAACAGAAAACAGACCACATGATGTGTTTGGTTCGTTAACAGAGGAAGTGATCACAGAAGCAATAAAACAACAATAACAATGGTAGTGGTGGAGATGAAGGCTGCCATAACAGTAGTAAAACATGATGGAAGCCGATGGAAATGGTCACGGTGGTGGAGGTGAGGTGACTTGGGTCCAACAGGAACACAATTTTAGAAGGGATAGTGGATAGATGGTGATAAATTGGTGGGTTGATGTGTGTTGCAGACAGAAGAACTAACCGACTGTAACTGCAGTGAGTCGAACAGGGTGGATGTTTAAAGAATGTTTGTTTCGACTTCATAAGTGACCAAGTAACCAAGTGTTTATGTATTTTGGGTTTTTAATTTGATAGAGAAACAGAGAAAGAGGTTGATGACTCTCACTTGAAGATTAGTTAGAATAACATAAAGCATAAATGGTGGTGTTGAAAGGTGATTCTAATTGGGAACACAATTATGTAAGAGAGATGAGAGATGAATAAGGAGTTGTTTAGGGTGATGTCAAAATGAAGAAGGTGTCGGGTTGATTGAAAATAAAGGAGAAGTGACGACGTGTTTGTTCTTTGAAATGGATTAGTTAGTATAAGGGATGCATAAGTATATGTATTTATATAATCAAAGTGTGTATGGTTGATTATGAAACAAGTGTACCGAATATAATCAAGTGGTGTTTTTGGTGTCCCAATTTACAATCAATCAATATTGTAATTTAAAGATCAATCATTTTAACAACTGTATAGCTTTATGTAATTTGGAATCTTATGTTTGTAAAGATGCAATACATATAGATAATAAGATATTTAGAATTTATAATACTAATCACATGTATTAAGTTTTATTTCTACATATAACATTCATAATAGATTCTGATATTTAATATTAGTATTTATTTTGATGAAAGTAATACTTTCATTTTTAATATAACAATTATATTCAAACTTGTAATTAATTTTATTATATTACCATTTATTATGTAATATTTATAATTTATTAAATCTTTAATATTTGTTAGTTATATATATATATATATATATATATATATATATATATATATATATATATATATATATATATATATATATATATATATATTACAATATTACTTATGTATAGAATTCATATACATTTACATATTTATTTACACACCGAGGTTCGTGAATCGTCGGGAATAGTCAAAGATCAAATGCTTACATGAATACAGTTCAAAGTTTTCGAGACTCAACATAATAGACTTTGCTTATCGTGTCAAAACCATATAAAGATTAAGTTTAAATTTGGTCGGAAATTTTCGGGTCGTCACAGTACCTACCCGTTAAAGAAATTTCGTCCCAAAATTTGAGGGTGGTCGTCATGGCTAACAATAAAAATGTTTTTATGACGAATATGAGTTGATAAATAGAGTTTTATCATCATTGAGTAATATGTATAAGAAAATTCGATTACTCGAAGAGTACGAATGAAGCTATCACTAAATGGTGAAATGAGAAAGGCAAGTTTCATCATAACTTTTGAGTAGTCATGGTTGAATTCAAGAATTCAATGGATTTAAAAGAAAATCCTGGAAATCTAATAAGATATGATTCTTCGGTAAATGAGAAAATTAGGATCTCTTTAATTAAATGCGATAATCTGTTTTGATTGCTCTGTCGGATATTTCACTATAAATCCATCCTCTTCATTTTCTTTATATTTTTGGAGTTTTGTCCTTCTATTTTCTTTTCCCGACTTTAAATCAAGTGAATAATGATCCAGAATTTCGTAAGTATGAAGTTTCGAATGATTATAGTATTCTAAGTAGAAAAGAATGTATTAGCACGATTTGATTTGTCAAATTACCAAAATCCCTGAGGATGGAACTATCAAGAATATATTTTCTTGATATGTTCAGAGGTTAAGTAGAATGAATGAGTTATGTAACATGGTTCATGATAAAGGTATGATCTGTGACCCTTTATCACGTTCCATTAGAAACTCAGCATGACTTACTGTAATATAATCACATTGATCAAGTGTCATTATATTATACTAACTCATGCTTCAGTTCCTAACACTACTTTAAAAACATTCATACTTCAAACTCGAAGGTTTCAAAATTTAGAAACTAAAATAGTTTCTTTTATGATGTAACACAGGAAGCACGAAGAGGTATATAATTTCGGACGAGAATATTTATGAAAATATCCTCAAAAATATCGAAGATATTGATGATGATATTTTAGAATTTCTAAGTTCGAAGGTTGATGAAGAAAAATTTTTCGCAAGATTTTAATATGACTTCGGAGCAAGATATTCTCTAAAGATTTCAACGGATCCAGAATTACCTGGACTCTTTGAATATAGGGTATGGTCCTTGTATTTGTCTTTGGTCTCCTTCGTGGTTAGCTCAATCTGTTTTCCAGTTCCAACTTTTCTGAGCTTTTCCAACATACTATTCTTTATCATCAAACTTCTGACGATTAATGTCGTTTACGGTTGTCTATCGTTTCTGCTGCTTCATTCAGCTTTTTCAAAGATTAATGTATTGATTCATAGGCTGGATGCTTTTTAGAGTTCCAGAATGGAATATCATAATTCTAAGAGATGAATGTTATATGTATACATATAATTGTTGATGTAGAAACGTTACGAGATTCAAAATACTGATTGCTAATTCCTGATAATTGGTATGGTCATTCTCATTATCAGATGCATATGAGTAGATGATAGGATTTCAACGAACAGTATAATGGTTCTTCGAAGAGTCTTAAGCCAATGAGTAATGAAGTTGCTGGTAAGTTTACTACTAATGTGGTGGAATATAATAACGGTTCTCCGGTAACGATGACGAAAGACAACTTAGATATCATGATTATGATAAGGCTAATCCGAATGAAAGTTGAAGTTGACTTGCTGGAGCTGTGACAAAATTGGCTACTTTCAAAAGGTATTGCAAAGTGATTTTCGATAATAACAACGCCAAAGGAGCTAGTACATATTCGTGTTAAATGTTTACTCAGGTTCCGAGTGTTTTCAGGTGCATAACTATATGCATCAATCTTTTCTTTCGTAGATGAAGTGCGGTTGGTTCATCCTCTCGATTGAGGTGTTTTTCAAGAATCATGAAAGGTTTGAACGCAGATTGTAATCGTCAAGATACAAATGAGGTTTAAGATGAAGTCAAGTGGCAAACTTGAAGAATTGTTTAGTTTCATATGTTATAATCAATATTTTAATTCATTTTAATTGTCCAATGTTATTAGTCCACAGTCGATAGTCCACAGTTGACAGTCCAATAATTCATATATAGTGTAATATATAATATTCGAATTAATTAATACGTATCGTGAGCCGTGTACATGTCTCAGACTCGATCACAACTCAAACTATATATATTAATGTAGAATCAACCTCAACCCTGTATAGCTAACTGATAAGGCTAAAAAGGAACATATATTTCATAGCAATATCCCTCCTAAATAATAGGTTTTCATATGTAATTGTATTATATTTTCATTGTAATTGTTTAAATAAATAAGTGCGAAGACAAAAGGCGAAAACGAAGATTTGAAGACACAAATGTCCAAAAAGCTCAAATGTACAAGATACAATTCAAAAGGTTCAATTTATTGATGAGAAACGTCTAAAAATGACAAGAGTACAAGTTACAAAACGCAAAGTACACGATATAAAATAGTACGCAAGGACGTTCGAAAATCCGGAATCGGGACATGAGTCAACTATCAACGCCCGACGCAACGGACTAAAAATTACAAGTCTACTATGCACAAGAATATAATATAATATATAAATAATTATATTAATTATTTATATTTTATATTTATATATAAATTACGTCGACAAGCAAGGTTCCAAAATTATGTGAGCTGGATTTTCAAACTCCACGACTCGCGGAGTTTGCAGGCTTAAAACTCCATGACTCGCGGAGCTGTCAGAAATCAAAACGCCTATAAAAGGCCATGCATTCTGCCGAGTAAAAATATAAAAAAAAAATAATAATAATAATACTCTGTAATAAATAATAAATAAATATATATATAATATATATATATATATATATATATATATATATAATATATATATATATATATATATATATATATATATATATAGTATAGGGTAGTTTTATATTAGGTTAGTTCGGGTTATGTAAAGGTTATTTTACGGGTTTTTGAAGTCGAAATTCTGTCCGTGTAACACTACGCGATAAATACTCAATGTAAGTTATGTTCTCCTTTTTAAATTAATGTCTCGTACTTAAGTTATTATTATCCTTATTTAATACCGAAGTAATCATGATGTTGGGCTAAAAATATTAAAATTGGGTAATTGGGCTTTGTACCATAATTGGGGTTGGATAAAAGAACGACACTTGTGGAAATTAGACTATGGGCTATTAATGGGTTTTATATTAACTAAACAATACCTTGTTAATTTAATATACAAACTTATAATTTGACGTATTTATATATAACCACATACGCTTGACTGGGTACGGTGGGCGGGATATCTATAAATACCAATAATTATTCATTTTACCGGACACGGAACTGGATTAATAGTTAATAGACTTGTTGAAACAGGGGTGAATTACATTCAAGGGTAATTGGTGTAATTGTTAACAAAGTAGTAAAACCTTGGTTTACACGCAGTCGATAACCTGGTGTATTCATTAAACAAAGTATTAAAACCTTGTTACAATTCGAATCCCCAATTAGTTGGAATATTTGACTTCGGGAATAAGAATAATTTGACGAAGGCTTTCGCTCTTTATATTTATGACTGATGGACTATTATGGACAAATCCGTATGGACATATTAAATAATCCAGGACAAAGGACAATTAACCCATGGGCATAAAACTAAAATCAACACGTCAAACATCATGATTATGGAAGTTTAAATAAGCATAATTCCTTTATTTTCATATTTAATTGTACTTCTAATTATTGCACTTTTATTTATTGTTATTGTATTTAATTGCACTTTTAATTATCGTACTTTTTAATTATCGCACTTTTATTTATCGAAATTTCATTATCGTTATTTATTTTACGTTTTAAATTAAGTTATATTTATTTTACATTCGGTTTTAACTGCGACTAAAGTTTTTCGACAAACCGGTCATTAAACGGTAAAAACCCCCTTTTATATATTATTAATATAATATATTTTGTACAAATATAATTGTTTAAAAATATAGTGTGCAATAAGCCCGCTCCCTGTGGAACGAACTGGACTTACTAAAAACTACACTACTGTACGATTAGGTACACTGCTTATAGTGTTGTAGCAAGGTTTAGGTATATCCCATTTGTAAATAAATAATTAAAACTTGTGTAATTTGTAACGTATTTCGTAGTAAAATATAGTACTATCACGTACCCCCACGCTACCACATCACTAACTCCAGCATTACTGCATATAGAGTGTCTATGGTTATTCCAAATAATATATATAGATGCGTCGATATGATTTGTCAAAACTTTGTATACGTGTTCCAATATTTAAAGTGCGTAAAATAAATAACAGAAATTAAATGACGATAAATAAAATTGCGAGAATTAAATTGCGATAAATAAAATGTAATCAGTTAGCTAGGAATAGTTAGCTAAGAACAGTTAGCGTGGATTCTTAACAAAAATTTTCTCATAGTTAATTTGTTTGTTTCTAAAAAATTTTATTTTGTTCAATGTTTTCTTCATTATGCCACTTGTTGGATTCTGATAGATCAAAATCCAAATATGAAATTGAATGAAAATGGTTATTCTGTGGTGAACGGATACGTATATCGGTGGTTGTAAATAGGATAGTAAATGACCGTTGAATCAGATTTGAAAGAATGTACAGTGTAACTTATTAATGTAAAATCTAAATATTCCTCGGTTATTACCTACCCGTTAAAATATTTTCATCATTAATAGTTGTACAAAAAATTTTTTAATTACAATCTTTATGAAAATATATATACACATATATTTTCTTCAGATGTAATATAGATTTAATGAGTTAATATGATATTAATCTCATTTGATTTTTCGGACGGAAATTAGAATAAATAATCTCTAAAACATTAGAAATTACATAATCGTCATGCAGAACGAAGATAATTGATGTAGAACGATACGTAGAACGATGATTATGCTCGAGGTACAGAATTAGATGTCGAGGCATGGATTGTCGATGGTACTGGTGCTGTTTATTGAGGGTACTGTTGGTGCCAGTGATGTTGCTGAGGCTGGTACGTTTTGCACCATATTTTTCAAGGCTACGACTCGGGTGCGAAGCTCGTTGACTTATTACTCCGGGATGATTGTCGGTAGGAACGAGTGGATGAATAAGGTTTAGAATTGTGGATATAATATAATTGTACGAGATACTCTGGAAATGAGAGAGAAAATGGTGTCTCGAACAGTTTCACCGGTAAGTGCTTTAGGTTCATCGTCAAGAGGGTAATTTGGTTGGTGGAAAGGATCGCCTTCTTCGCGTCTCCATTGATTAAGTCAACTACGAACCCATCAGATGAATTAGTTGATTCATTCTAGTGACACTGCTTTCGGAGCTTAGGTGAAACTCCATATCGGAATAGCTGTCAGAATCCGAGGAATTCGAAATGGTCGAGGGATTCATCTCGTACGATCAGATGAAGAATTTTTCGATAAGAAATAGATTATAGGATATAGATTAGTACCCTGCAATACATAATTTACATATGCATATATAATACTAAAATCTCATAAGTTACGAAGAAATCTACGGAAGCTGTCAGGCAAAGGTAACAATAACAGATACGCTAAGATATGAATTTATCTATACACAGTCTATGCAATAGAGGCAGTAAGACGTGTCTAGACTTTAAGGATGATAAGCAAATAATTTTCGACACTAAATGATAAGCAAAACTTTTGACATGCAGACACGGTCGAAGTCCAGACTCACTAATGCATCTAAACAACTACTAGTTAGACATACTAATGCAAGACCTGGTTCGCTAAGACCACCGCTCTGATACCACATGTCAATATAGTGGGGACAACCACCGTCTCACCCAGTGCCTTCCCAGCTAACCGCCTGGTGACCACTGAGTGTACCTCAGATACTGATTTTAGGGCCTTCCTCTCGGCTACTGCCAACCCTCTTAAGGGATCGCAAGGAGTAAGAGCCAATGCTTCGTCACAGGTAACACTATGAGAACCTCCTTTACGACTAACCCGCCACACATGGACGGCGTTATACCAGCTCTGATGCCACATGTCATACCCCATCCTAATCCATCTGGTCGAAGTCATCAAAATTTGGTCCCATTGCGATGATCGACTCCAAGTAATGTCTTTAAAATGAGCAAATGCACAGCGAAAGATTTCTTTCATACCTGAGAATAAACATGCTCTCAAGTATCAACCAAAAAGTTAGTGAGTTCATAGGTTTATCATAAAACAATAAAATTCAATATTTTGATAGACCACAAGATTTAAATGCTGCATGGTACAAATGGGCCCGAATCCTATACCCACCTGTAATGTACATGCGATATCTTTTAAATACATTACACTTTTCTCGTGTACGAAATCATCTTTCATAAATCTTAGTAACCGTACACATATCTCGTGCACAAAAATAACATACACATAACCTGTGCATAAAAATCATTCTCTCGATACATAACATTCACTTTTCATTTCTTTCATAGCTTGGCTTGGTAACCGACCTTAACATATAATGCGCATAAATAATATCCTCAAAACAGAACATCTCGTCTGCATAATAATCATATAAACTTCGAAGTACTAAACACCACGCCCACTAGCTCTTCCGTCTAGTGAACATTCTGGGTGGGGGTGCTAAACCCGGTAGCTACCTTTAGGATTCACGTGAATTAGGGCCATACCCGATTCTAATTCTTAGGTTACCAAGCAATAATAATCAGGGGAAAAATATTCATATCAATTGTGGCAATTATCACGTCCACATAATTCAATGGTGGCAATTATCACATCCACATAATTCATTTAAGGAATGTTTTGCTTGTGTCTATCTCGTTAAACATTTATAAAAGCATTTCATGTATTCGCAGTTCAAAATGTATTTCAAAAGCATTTAATAAAGCAGTTGTAAAAGTAGCACATGTATTCTCAGTCCCAATAATGTAAAGAGTAAAAGGGATCAAATGAACTCACCTACGATATTTTGTAGTAAAAATATTCATACGATGATACTGAACAATGCAGGGTTGACCTCAGATTCACGAACCTATATCGAATATATATGTTAAGACATGTAATGAGCATGTATTAGTAATCAAACTATTTTCTATATTATATATCATATTACTTATAGTAATGTATTTGTCATTTCAAATATTGTATATATTAATATATATATGTTATGTTAATATTATGCATGTAAGTATTTATTTTTATATGATATTAATAATAATATACATATATATGATTATAATATATTTATTTCTTATATGTAACTTATTTAATATTACATAATAATAAATAATAAAATTTTATTTTAAAAACAAAATAGTATGTAATATTTATATATAGTTACTATATATGTATTATATATTTTTATATAAATAACTTTTGATTTGTTAAAATGATGATTTTTAATAATACTAAAATGGTGTTAATAATAATAATAATAAGATTTAATAATGATAATATAATAATTTTGACAATAATACTAGTCATTCATTTGTAGTTATAATAATATAATAATTATAATATTAATAATTTTACTAGTAATGATAATAATGATAATAATAATAATAGTATTACTAATAATAATAAAAATAATAATTTTTATAAAGATTGGTACATTTAATAATAATGATAATAAAGATAATGATATTAATAAAAGAGTTACATATATTTATACTTAATATTTTAATGATCATAATCATAATTATAATTATCTTAACATTTTAATAATATCATTATATCACCATATTTATCATAATAACTATAATCATACTATATCATTTTAAATTCATATCCTTAATCCACATTGTATTATACTCCTAAAATGTATTATTAAGCATATTAATCATAATTTTAATACTTTGAATGTATTTAATCATAATAATAATGATCACGGTAATAATAATAATAATAATAATAATAATAATAATAATAATAATAATAATAATAATAATAATAATAATAATAATAAATAAATAAATAAATAAATAAACAGAGAAATAACATAAAGTTATTAACCACCATGATATACACAGAGTAATGTTATTATTATAATACATAATTAAAATAAAAGGGACCTGCTTCTTCTTTTTCTTTTGTTGGCGACTCCAAACAGATCCCGAATTATCAGAAGCAAATCACAGCAGATATCCCTCTGGTTCATGAGGTCTTCGATTCATCAATCAATCAAGCAATTGGTTCATCAATTGAGGAAAAAGGTAAATGGATTCATCGATGCTTTTAATTTCTTTATCCTTCTATATCTATATATATGTTCTGTACTTTCCAGTGGATCAAACTAGAACAACAATTAAGGGTGTTATTGGTGAAATGTCCCGTTCTTATTGATTAAAAACGTTCCATATTAATTGATTTTGTTGCGAGGTTTTGACCTCTATATGAGACGTTTTTCAAAGACTGCATTCATTTTTAAAACAAACCATAACCTTTATTTCATAAATAAAGGTTTAAAAAGCTTTACGTAGATTATAAGATAATGATAATCTAAAATATCCTGTTTACACACGACCATTACATAATGGTTTACAATACAAATATGTTACATCGAAATCAGTTTCTTGAATGCAGTTTTTACACAATATCATACAAACATGGACTCCAAATCTTGTCCTTATTTTAGTATGCAACAGCGGAAGCTCTTAGTATTCACATGAGAATAAACATGCTTTAAACGTCAACAAAAATGTTGGTGAGTTATAGGTTTAACCTATATATATCAAATCGTAACAATAGACCACAAGATTTCATATTTCAATACACATCCCATACATAGAGATAAAAATCATTCATATGATGAACACCTGGTAACCGACATTAACAAGATGCATATATAAGAATATCCCCATCATTCCGGGACACCCTTCGGATATGATATAAATTTTGAAGTACTAAAGCATCCGGTACTTTGGATGGGGTTTGTTAGGCCCAATAGATCTATCTTTAGGATTCGCGTCAATTAGGGTGTCTGTTCCCTAATTCTTAGATTACCAGACTTAATTAAAAAGGGGCATATTCGATTTCGATAATTCAACCATAGAATGTAGTTTCATGTACTTGTGGCTATTTTGTAAATCATTTATAAAACCTGCATGTATTCTCATCCCAAAAATATTATATTTTAAAAGTGGGACTATAACTCACTTTCACAGATTTTTACTTCGTCGGGAAGTAAGACTTGGCCACTGGTTGATTCACGAACCTATAACAATATATACATATATATCAAAGTATGTTCAAAATATATTTACAACACTTTTAATATATTTTGATGTTTTAAGTTTATTAAGTCAGCTGTCCTCGTTAGTAACCTACAACTTGTTGTCCACAGTTAGATGTACAGAAATGAATCGATAAATATTATCTTGAATCAATCCACGACCCAGTGTATACGTATCTCAGTATTGATCACAACTCAAACTATATATATTTTGGAATCAACCTCAACCCTGTATAGCTAACTCCAACATTCACATATAGAGTGTCTATGGTTATTCCGAAATATATATAGATGTGTCGACATGATAGGTCGAAACATTGTATACGTGTCTATGGTATCTCAAGATTACATAATATACAATACAAGTTGATTAAGTTATGGTTGGAATAGATTTGTTACTAATTTTCACGTAGCTAAAATGAGAAAAATTATCTAATCTTGTTTTACCCATAACTTCTTCATTTTAAATCCGTTTTGAGTGAATCAAATTGCTATGGTTTCATATTGAACTCTATTTTATGAATCTAAACATAAAAAGTATAGGTTTATAGTCGGAAAAATAAGTTATAAGTCGTTTTTGTAAAGGTAGTCATTTCAGTCGAAAGAACGACGTCTAGATGACCATTTTAGAAAACATACTTCCACTTTGAGTTTAACCATGATTTTTGGATATAGTTTCATGTTCATAATAAAAATCATTTTCCCAGAATAACAACTTTTAAATCAAATTTTATCATAGTTTTTAATTAACTAACCCAAAACAGCCCGCGGTGTTACTACGACGGCGTAAATCCGGTTTTACGGTGTTTTTCGTGTTTCCAGGTTTTAAATCATTAAGTTAGCATATCATATAGATATATAACATGTGTTTAGTTGATTTTAAAAGTCAAGTTAGAAGGATTAACTTTTATTTGCGAACAAGTTTAGAATTAACTAAACTATGTTCTAGTGATTACAAGTTTAAACCTTCGAATAAGATAGCTTTATATGTATGAATCGAATGATGTTATGAACATCATTACTACCTCAAGTTCCTTGGATAAACCTACTAGAAATGAGAAAAATGGATCTAGCTTCAAAGGATCCTTGGATGGCTTGAAAGTTCTTGAAGCAGAATCATGACACGAAAACAGTTCAAGTAAGATTTTCACTCGAAATAAGATTGTTATAGTTATAGAAATTGAATTAAAGTTTGAATATGATTATTACCTTGTATTATAAAGATAACCTACTGTAAGTAACAAAGGTTTCTTGATCTTGTATGATTACTTGGAATGGATTTAGAAAACTTGGAAGTAAACTTGCAATCTTGGAAGTATTCTTGATTTTATGAAACTAGAACTTTTGGAATTTATGAAGAACACTTAGAACTTGAAGATAGAACTTGAGAGAGATCAATTAGATGAAGAAAATTGAAGAATGAAAGTGTTTGTAGGTGTTTTTGGTCGTTGGTGTATGGATTAGATATAAAGGATATGTAATTTTGTTTTCATGTAAATAAGTCATGAATGATTACTCATATTTTTGTAATTTTATGAGATATTTCATGCTAGTTGCCAAATTATGGTTCCCACATGTGTTAGGTGACTCACATGGGCTGCTAAGAGCTGATCATTGGAGTGTATATACCAATAGTACATACATCTAAAAGCTGTGTATTGTACGAGTACGAATACGGGTGCATACGAGTAGAATTGTTGATGAAACTGAACGAGGATGTAATTGTAAGCATTTTTGTTAAGTAGAAGTATTTTGAAAAGTGTCTTGAAGTCTTTCAAAAGTGTATGAATACATATTAAAACACTACATGTATATACATTTTAACTGAGTCGTTAAGTCATCGTTAGTCGTTACATGTAAATGTTGTTTTGAAACCTTTAGGTTAACGATCTTGTTGAATGTTGTTAACCCATTGTTTATTATAACAAATGAGATGTTAAATTGTTATATTATCATGATATTATGATATATAATATATCTTAGTATGATATATATACAGTTAAATGCCGTTACAACGATAATCGTTACATATATGTCTCGTTTCGAAATCATTAAGTTAGTAGTCTTATTTTTACATATGTATTTCATTGTTAATACACTTAATAATATATTTACTTATCATTTAACATAATTAACCAAGTGTATCAATATCTTAATATGATTCATATGTACCTAGTAAGACGTTGTTATAACGATAATCGTTATATATATCGTTTTCGAGTTTCTTAAATTAATAGTCTCATTTTTATGTATATAACTCATTGTTAAAATACCTAATGAGATACATACTTATAATAAAATCATGTTAACTATATATATAACCATATATATGTCATCGTATAGTTTTTACAAGTTTTAACGTTCGTGAATCACCGGTCAACTTGGGTGGTCAATTGTCTATATGAAACCTATTTCAATTAATCAAGTCTTAACAAGTTTGATTGCTTAACATGTTGGAAACACTTAATCATGTAAATAACAATTTCATTTAATATATATATAAACATGGAAAAGTTCGGGTCACTACAGTACCTACCCGTTAAATAAATTTCGTCCCGAAATTTTAAGCAGTTGGAGGTGTTGACGTATCTTCTGGAAATAAATGCGGGTATTTCTTCTTCATCTGATCTTCATGCTCCCAGGTGAACTCGGGTCCTCTACGAGCATTCCATCAAACCTTAACAATCGGTATCTTGTTTTGCTTAAGTCTCTTAACCTCACGATCCATTATTTCGACGGGTTCTTCAATGAATTGAAGTTTTTCATTGATTTGGATTTCGTTCAACGGAATAGTGAGATCTTCTTTAGCAAAACATTTCTTCAAATTTGAGATGTGGAAAGTGTTATGTACAGCTGCGAGTTGTTGAGGTAGCTCCAGTTGGTAAGCTGCTGGTCCGACACGATCTATAATCTTGAATGGTCCAATGTACCTTGGATTTAGTTTCCCCCGTTTACCAAATCGAACAACGCCTTTCCAAGGTGAAACCTTAAGCATGACCATTTCTCCAATTTCAAACTCTATATCTTTTCTTTTACTGTCTGCGTAGCTCTTTTGTCGACTCTGGGCGGTTTTCAATCGTTGTTGAATTTGGATGATTTTCTCGGTAGTTTCTTGTATTATCTCTGGACCCGTAATCTGTCTATCCCCCACTTCACTCCAAAAAATCAGAGACCTGCACTTTCTACCATAAAGTGCTTCAAACGGCGCCATCTCAATGCTTGAATGGTAGCTGTTGTTGTAGAAAAATTCTGCTAACGGTAGATG
This sequence comes from Rutidosis leptorrhynchoides, assembly GCF_046630445.1. NCBI lineage: Eukaryota > Viridiplantae > Streptophyta > Magnoliopsida > Asterales > Asteraceae > Rutidosis > Rutidosis leptorrhynchoides. Next base: position 49,616,335 of record NC_092333.1, read on the forward strand.
TCGATCCCAACTGTTTCCGAAATCAATAACATAATCTCGTAGCATGTCTTCAAGCGTTTGTATCGTCCTTTCACTCTGCCCATCGGTTTATGGATGATAGGCAGTACTCATGTCTAGACGAGTTCCTAATGCTTACTGTAATGTCTGCCAGAATCTTGAAATAAATCTGCCATCCCTATCAGAGATAATAGAGATTGGTATTCCATGTCTGGAGACGACTTCCTTCAAATATAGTCGTGCTAACTTCTCCATCTTGTCATCTTCTCTTATTGGCAGGAAGTGTGCTGATTTGGTGAGACGATCAACTATTACCCAAATAGTATCAAAACCACTTGCAGTCCTTGGCAATTTAGTAATGAAATCCATGGTAATGTTTTCCCATTTCCATTCCGAGATTTCAGGATGTTGTAGTAGACCTGATGGTTTTTGATGTTTAGCTTTGACCTTAGAACACGTCAAACATTCTCCTACATATTTAGCAATATCGGCTTTCATACCTGGCTACCAAAAATGTTTCTTAAGATCCTTGTACATCTTCTCCGTTCCAGGATGTATTGAGTATCTGGTTTTATGAGCTTCTCTAAGTGCCATTTCTCTCATATCTCCAAATTTTGGTACCCAAATTCTTTTAGCCCTATACCGGGTTCCGTCTTCCCGAATATTAAGATGCTTCTCCGATCCTTTGGGTATTTCATCCTTTAAATTTCCCTATTTTAAAACTCCTTGTTGCGCCTCCTTTATTTGAGTAGTAAGGTTAGTGTGAATCATTATATTCATAGATTTTACTCGAATGGGTTCTCTGTCCTTTCTGCTCAAGGCGTCGGCTACCACATTTGCCTTCCCCGGGTGGTAACGAATCTCAAAGTCGTAATCATTCAACAATTCAATCCACCTACGCTGCCTCATATTCAGTTGTTTCTGATTAAATATGTGTTGAAGACTTTTGTGGTCGGTATATATAATACTTTTGACCCCATATAAGTAGTGCCTCCAAGTCTTTAATGCAAAAACAACCGCGCCTAATTCCAAATCATGTGTCGTATAATTTTACTCGTGAATCTTCAATTGTCTAGAAGCATAAGCAATCACCTTCGTCCGTTGCATTAATACACAACTGAGACCTTGCTTTGATGGGTCACAATAAATCACAAAATCATCATTCCCTTCAGGCAATGACAATATAGGTGCCGTAGTTAGCTTTTTCTTCAATAATTGAAACGCCTTCTCTTGTTCATCCTTCCATTCAAATTTCTTCCCTTTATGCGTTAATGCAGTCAAGGGTTTTGCTATTTTGGAGAAATCTTGGATGAATCTTCTGTAGTAACCAGCTAATCCTAAAAATTAACGTATATGCTTCGGAGTTTTTGGGGTTTCCCACTTTTCAACGGTTTCGATCTTTGCCAGGTCCACCTGGATACCTTCTTTGTTTACTATGTGACCGAGGAATTGAACTTCTTCCAACCAAAATGCACACTTTGAAAACTTAGCGTACAGTTTTTCTTTCCTCAATACTTCTAGCACTTTTCTCAAATGTTCTTCATGCTCTTGATCATTCTTTGAGTAAATAAGTATGTCATCGATGAAAACAATGACAAACTTGTCAAGATATGGCCCACACACTCGGTTCATAAGGTCCATGAACACAGCTGGTGCGTTAGTCAATCCAAACGGCATAACCATAAACTCGTAATGACCATAACGCGTCCTAAAAGCAGTTTTTGAAATATCATCCTCCTTTACTCGCATTTGATGATATCCAGAACGTAAATCAATCTTCGAATAAACCGACGAGCCTTGTAGTTGATCAAATAAGTCATCAATTCTCGGCAGTGGATAACGGTTTTTGATGGTAAGTTTGTTCAACTCTCTGTAGTCAGTACACAACCTAAATGTACCATCCTTCTTCTTGACAAACAAAACAGGAGCTCCCCATGGTGATGTACTTGGTCGAATGAAACCACGTTCTAATAGTTCTTGCAGTTGGCTTTGCAGTTCTTTCATCTCGCTGGGTGCGAGTCTATAAGGAGCACGAGCTATTGGTGCAGCTCCTGGTACAAGATCTATTTGAAATTCAACAGATCGATGTGGAGGTAGTCCCGGTAATTCTTTCGGAAATACATCGGGAAATTCTTTTGCGACGAGAACATCATTGATGCTCTTTTCTTCAGTTTGTACTTTCTCGACGTGTGCTAGAACAGCATAGCAAACTTTTCTTATTAGTTTTTGTGCCTTCAAATTACTAATAAGATGTAGCTTCATGTTGCCCTTTTCTCCGTACACCATTAAGGGTTCTCCTTCTTCTCGTACAATGCGAATTGCATTTTTATAACATACGATCTCTGCTTTCACCTTCTTCAGCCAGTCCATGTCAACTATTATATCAAAACTCCCTAACTCTACTGGTATCAAATCAATCTTAAATATTTCGCTACCCAGTTTAATTTCTCGATTCCGGTATATATTATCTGCTGAAATTAATTTACCGTTTGCTAATTCGAGTAAAAATTTACTATCCAACGGCGTCAATGGACAACTTAATTTAGCACAAAAATCTCTACTCATATAGCTTCTATCCGCACTCGAATCAAATAAAATGTAAGCAGATTTATTGTCAATAAGAAACGTACCCGTAACAAGCTCCGGGTCTTCCTGTGCCTCTGCCGCATTAATATTGAAAACTCCTCCGCGACCTTGTCCATTCGTGTTCTCCTAGTTCGGGCAATTTCTAATAATGTGGCCCGGTTTTCCACATTTATAACAAACTACATTGGCATAACTTGCTCCGACACTACTTGCTCCGCCATTACTCGTTCCGACACCATTTGTTCCTTTCGTTCTGTTAACCCCTGGTCCGTAGACCTCACACTTCACCGCGCTATGACCATTTCTTTTACACTTGTTGCAAAATTTGGTGCAGAACCCCGAGTGATACTTTTCACACCTTTGGCATAGCTGCTTCTGATTGTTGTTGTTGTTGCGGTTGTTATTATTGTTGGGATGATTGTTGTAGTTGCTGTTGTTGTTGTTGTTGTTATTGTTGTTGTTGTTGTTGTTGTTGTTGTTGTTGTTGTTGTTGTTGTTGTTGTTGTTGTTGTTGTTGTTGTTGTTGTTGTTGTTGTTGTTGTTGTTGTTGTTGTTGTTGTTGTTGTTGTTGTTGTTGTTGTTGTTGTTGTTGTTGTTGTTGTTGTTATTGTTGTTGTTGGGCCGTTTGTTGTAGTTGCGATTGATGTTGCGATTGTTGGGATAATTGTTGCGATTATTATTGTACTTGCTGTTGTTGTTGTATTGGTTATTCTTATCACCGTTTTCCTCCCACTTTCGTTTGACTTGCTTCACATTAGCCTCTTCAGCCGTCTGTTCTTTAATTCTTTCCTCAATCTGGTTCACTAGTTTGTGAGCCATTCTACATGCCTGTTGTATGGAGGCGGGCTCGTGTGAACTTATATCTTTTTGGATTCTTTCCGGTAATCCTTTCACAAACGCGTCGATCTTCTCTTCCTCATCTTCGAATGCTCCCGGACACAATAGGCATAATTCTGTGAATCGTCTTTCGTACGTGGTAATATCAAATCCTTGGGTTCGTAACCCTCTAAGTTCTGTCTTAAGCTTATTGACCTCGGTTCTGGGACGGTACTTCTCGTTCATCAAGTGCTTGAATGCTGACCACGGTAGTGCGTACGCATCATCTTGTCCCACTTGCTCTAGATAGGTATTCCACCATGTTAACGCAGAACCTGTGAAGGTATGCGTAGCGTACTTCACTTTTTCCTCTTCAGTACACTTACTTATGGCAAACACCGATTCGACCTTCTCGGTCCACCGTTTCAATCCGATCGGTCCTTCGGTTCCATTAAATTCCAAAGGTTTGTAGGCAGTGAATTCTTTGTAGGTGCATCCTACACGATTTCCTGTACTGCTAGATCCAAGGTTATTGTTGGTATGTAGTGCAGCCTGTACTGCGGCTATGTTTGAAGCTAGAAAAGTTCGGAATTCCTCTTCATTCATATTCATGGTGTGTCGAGTAGTCGGTGCCATTTCTCCAATTACTGACTCCGTCACTTGTGGGAACGTTTTGTTTAATAGTTGTAGCCTGATGTTCTTTTTCTAACTTTGGTGAGAAGCGAACATTACTAACCCGTAAGCATAGCATGCTTCTTTATGTTGCATGTTAGCCACTTTTTCTAAATCATGAAGTCCTATATTCGGATACATTGAGTCAAAATAATTTCTTAACCCGTTGCGTAAAATGGCATTTGGATTCCCCGCAATATATGCGTCAAAGTAAACACATCGTAACTTATGGGTTTCCCAATGTGATATCCCCCATCTTTCAAACGAAAGTCTCTTATAAACCAAGGCATTCTTGGAACGTTCTTCGAATGTCTTACAAACTGATTTCGCCGTAAATAGTTGTGCCGAAGAATTCTGACCGACTCTAGACAAGATTTCATCAATCATGTCTCCGGGTAGGTCTCTTAAAATATTGGGTTGTCTATCCATTTTGTGTTTTTATACTGTAAAATAGACAAGAGTTAGATTCATAAAAAAAAATACTTATTAATACAAGCAATTTTTACATATATCATAAAGCATAAGCACACTATATTACATATATTACACCACACGAATACAACTATCTTATTCTGACTCACTCGTTTCTTCTTCTTTGGTTTTGGTTCGTTTTGCCAAGTTTCTAGGGATATATGATGTTTCCCTAATACTAGCTGTCGTTTTCCACAACGGTTTAGAAAAACCTGGTGGTTTAGAGGTTCCCGGGTCATTGTTACAACTTAAGGGCTTCGGGGGTTGACGATACATATAAAGTTCATCGGGGTTGAAATTAGATTTCTCTATTTTTATGCCCTTTCGCTTATTATTTTCTTTTGCCTTTTTAAATTCCGTTGGGGTAATTTCTATAACATCATCGGAATTCTCGTCGGAATTCGATTCATCGGAGAATTGGTAATCCTCCCAATATTTTGCTTCCTTGGCGGAAACACCATTGACCATAATTAACCTTGGTCGGTTGGTTGAGGATTTTCTTTTACTTAACCGTTTTATTATTTCCCCCACCGGTTCTATTTCCTCCTCCGGTTCCTCCTCTTCCGGTTCTGATTCTTCTTCCGGTTCTGATTCTTCTTCCGGATCTTCTTCGGGAACTTGTGAATCAGTCCAATATATATTCGACTCTTCGTTATTATTAGGTGAGTCAATGGGATTTGTGCTAGAGGTAGACATCTATCACATAATATCAAACACGTTAAGAGATTAATATATCACATAATATATACATGTTAATAATATATAGTTTCCAACAAAAATGTTAAGCAATCATTTTTAAAGAAAACACGGTCGAAGTCCAGACTCACTAATGCATCCTAACAAACTCGATAAGACACACTAATGCAAATTTTCTGGTTCTCTAAGACCAACGCTCGGATACCAACTGAAATGTCCCGTTCTTATTGATTAAAAACGTTCCATATTAATTGATTTCGTTGCGAGGTTTTGACCTCTATATGAGACGTTTTTCAAAGACTGCATTCATTTTTAAAACAAACCATAACCTTTATTTCATAAATAAAGGTTTAAAAAGCTTTAAGTAGATTATCAAATAATGATAATCTAAAATATCCTGTTTACACACGACCATTACATAATGGTTTACAATACAAATATGTTACATCGAAATTAGTTTCTTGAATGCAGTTTTTACACAATATCATACAAACATGGACTCCAAATCTTGTCCTTATTTTAGTATGCAACAGCGGAAGCTCTTAGTATTCACCTGAGAATAAACATGCTTTAAACGTCAACAAAAATGTTGGTGAGTTATAGGTTTAACCTATATATATCAAATCGTAACAATAGACCACAAGATTTCATATTTCAATACACATCCTATACATAGAGATAAAAATCATTCATATGGTGAACACCTGATAACCGACATTAACAAGATGCATATATAAGAATATCCCCATCATTCCGGGACACCCTTCGGATATGATATAAATTTCGAAGTACTAAAGCATCCGGTACTTTGGATGGGGTTTGTTAGGCCCAATAGATCTATCTTTAGGATTCGCGTCAATTAGGGTGTCTGTTCCCTAATTCTTAGATTACCAGACTTAATTAAAAAGGGGCATATTCGATTTCGATAATTCAACCATAGAATGTAGTTTCATGTACTTGTGTCTATTTTGTAAATCATTTATAAAACCTGCATGTATTCTCATCCCAAAAATATTAGATTTTAAAAGTGGGACTATAACTCACTTTCACATATTTTTACTTCGTCGGGAAGTAAGACTTGGCCACTGGTTGATTCACGAACCTATAACAATATATACATATATATCAAAGTATGTTCAAAATATATTTACAACACTTTTAATATATTTTGATGTTTTAAGTTTATTAAGTCAGCTGTCCTCGTTAGTAACCTACAACTAGTTGTCCACAGTTAGATGTACAGAAATAAATCGATAAATATTATCTTGAATCAATCTACGACCCAGTGTATACGTATCTCAGTATTGATCACAACTCAAACTATATATATTTTGGAATCAACCTCAACCCTGTATAGCTAACTCCAACATTCACATATAGAGTGTCTATGGTTGTTCCGAAATATATATAGATGTGTCGACATGATAGGTCGAAACATTGTATACGTGTCTATGGTATCTCAAGATTACATAATATACAATACAAGTTGATTAAGTTATGGTTGGAATAGATTTGTTACCAATTTTCACGTAGCTAAAATGAGAAAAATTATCCAATCTTGTTTTACCCATAACTTCTTCATTTTAAATCCGTTTTGAGTGAATCAAATTGCTATGGTTTCATATTGAAATCTATTTTATGAATCTAAACATAAAAAGTATATGTTTATAGTCAGAAAAATAAGTTACAAGTCATTTTTGTAAAGGTAGTCATTTCAGTCGAAAGAACGACGTCTAGATGACCATTTTAGAAAACATACTTCCACTTTGAGTTTAAACATGATTTTTGGATATAGTTTCATGTTCATAATAAAAATAATTTTCTCAGAATAACAACTTTTAAATCAAAGTTTATCATAGTTTTTAATTAACTAACCCAAAACAGCCCGCGGTGTTACTACGACGGCGTAAATCCGGTTTTACGGTGTTTTTCATGTTTCCAGGTTTTAAATCATTAAGTTAGCATATCATATAGATATATAAAATGTGTTTAGTTGATTTTAAAAGTCAAGTTAGAAGGATTAACTTTTATTTGCGAACAAGTTTAGAATTAACTAAACTATGTTCTAGTGATTACAAGTTTAAACCTTCGAATAAGATAGCTTTATATGTATGAATCGAATGATGTTATGAACATCATTACTACCTTAAGTTCCTTGGATAAACCTACTGTAAATGAGAAAAATGGATCTAGCTTCAAAGGATCCTTGGATGGCTTGAAAGTTCTTGAAGCAGAATCATGACACGAAAACAGTTCAAGTAAGATTTTCACTCGAAATAAGATTGTTATAGTTATAGAAATTGAATTAAAGTTTGAATATGATTATTACCTTGTATTATAAAGATAACCTACTTTAAGTAACAAAGGTTTCTTGATCTTGTATGATTACTTGGAATGGATTTAGAAAACTTGGAAGTAAACTTGCAATCTTGGAAGTATTCTTGATTTTATAAAACTAGAACTTTTGGAATTTATGAAGAACACTTAGAACTTGAAGATAGAACTTGAGAGAGATCAATTAGATGAAGAAAATTGAAGAATGAAAGTGTTTGTAGGTGTTTTTGGTCGTTGGTGTATGGATTAGATATAAAGGATATGTAATTTTGTTTTCATGTAAATAAGTCATGAATGATTACTCATATTTTTGTAATTTTATGAGATATTTCATGCTAGTTGCCAAATGATGGTTCCCACATGTGTTAGGTGACTCACATGGGCTGCTAAGAGCTGATCATTGGAGTGTATATACCAATAGTACATACATCTAAAAGTTGTGTATTGTACGAGTACGAATACGGGTGCATATGAGTAGAATTGTTGATGAAACTGAACAAGGATGTAATTGTAAGCATTTTTGTTAAGTAGAAGTATTTTGATAAGTGTCTTGAAGTCTTTCAAAAGTATATGAATACATATTAAAACACTACATGTATATACATTTTAACTGAGTCGTTAAGTCATCGTTAGTCGTTACATTTAAATGTTGTTTTGAAACCTTTAGGTTAACGATCTTGTTGAATGTTGTTAACCCATTGTTTATTATAACAAATGAGATGTTAAATTGTTATATTATCATGATATTATGATATATAATATATCTTAGTATGATATATATACAGTTAAATGCCGTTACAACGATAATCGTTACATATATGTCTCGTTTCGAAATCATTAAGTTAGTAGTCTTATTTTTACATATGTATTTCATTGTTAATACACTTAATAATATATTTACTTATCATTTAACATAATTAACCAAGTGTATCAGTATCTTAATATGAATCATATGTACCTAGTAAGACGTTGTTATAACGATAATCGTTATATATATCGTTTTCGAGTTTCTTAAATTAATAGTCTTATTTTTATGTATATAACTCATTGTTAAAATACCTAATGAGATACATACTTATAATAAAATCATGTTAACTATATATATAACCATATATATGTCATCGTATAGTTTTTACAAGTTTTAACATTCGTGAATCACCGGTCAACTTAGGTGGTCAATTGTCTATATAAAACCTATTTCAATTAATCAAGTCTTAACAAGTTTGATTGCTTAACATGTTGGAAACACTTAATCAAGTAAATAACAATTTCATTTAATATATATATAAACATAGAAAAGTTCGGGTCACTACAATTGGTGAGTTTGATGATGGTGATTGCTAATTATGATGAAGATTACAGGTGTTTGAATAGTGATCGAAATAGAAAGCTACACATTAGCAACTATTGAATTTGAGTTAGAAACAGACGAAGGGGTTAAGGTTCGGTGAGCCTATTGAAGGTGGACTTGCGTTGATCCAGAAAGCAGAGTTGTAGATGGTGATTATTTATTTATTTACCTAATTATATAAGTATATATTTTTCCATTCTCGATCATCATGAATTATTAGTCAATCCATTATTTCTCTGTTTGGTTTGTATATGAAGGATTTGGGTATTAACTTGTAAACGGATTCGATTCAGGTAACAATATTCGGTGGTGTTATGGGTTGATTCATGACTTAACGTTAAAAAACGAAAGTGTTTAAGTTTGCAGGTGTAGCAGCAGACAGTTTGCAGATGTGATGGTTGTTGTGGTAGACTGAAACAGAAAGATTGTTGCAGTAGCAGGTATACATCAATAGTTGCTTTCGTTTGATTAAACAGAATGTTAGAGTGGTCCGGTGGGGATGTATGGTTGTTCTAGGGTGGTGTAGCAACCAAAACTTGATGGCGTTTGGGTTTTATGTTCAACAGAAAACAGACCACATGATGTGTTTAGTTCGTTAACAGAGAAAGTGATCACAGCAGCAATAAAACAACAATAACAACGGTAGTGGTGGAGATGAAGGCTGCCATAACAGTAGTAAAACATGATGGAAGCCGATGGAAATGGTCACAATGGTGGAGGTGAGGTGACTTGGGTCCAACAGGAACACAATTTTAGAAGGGATAGTGGATGGATGGTGATAAATTGGTGGGTTGATGTGTGTTGCAGATAGAAGAACTAACCGGCTGTAACTGCAGTGAGTCGAACAGGGTGGATGTTTAAAGAATGTTTGTTTCGACTTCATAAGTGACCAAGTGACCAAGTGTTTATGTATTTTGGGTTTTTAATTTGATAGAGAAACAGAGAAAGAGGTTGATGACTCTCACTTGAAGATTAGTTAGAATAACATAAAGCATAAATGGTGGTGTTGAAAGGTGATTCTAATTGGGAACACAATTATGTAAGAGAGATGAGAGATGAATAAGGAGTTGTTTAGGGTGATGTCAAAATGAAGAAGGTGTCGGGTTGATTGAAAATAAAGGAGAAGTGACGATGTGTTTGTTCTTTGAAATGGATTAGTTAGTATAAGGGATGCATAAGTATATGTATTTATATAATTAAAGTGTGTATGGTTGATTATGAAACAAGTGTACCGAATATAATCAAGTGGTGTTTTTGGTGTCCCAATTTACAATCAATCAATATTGTAATTTAAAGATCAATCATTTTAACAACTGTATAGCTTTATGTAATTTGGAATCTTATGTTTGTAAAGATGCAATACATATAGATAATAAGATATTTATAATTTATAATACTAATCACATGTATTAAGTTTTATTTCTACATATAACATTCATAATAGATTCTGATATTTAATATTAGTATTTATTTTGATGAAAGTAATACTTTCATTTTTAATATAACAATTATATTCAAACTTATAATTAATTTTATTATATTACCATTTATTATGTAATATTTATAATTTATTAAATCTTTAATATTTGTTAATTATATATATATATATATATATATATATATATATATATATATATATATATATATATATATATATATATATATATATATATATATATATATATTTATATTACAATATTACTTATGTATAGAATTCATATACATTTACATATTTATTTACACACCGAGGTTCATGAATCGTCGAGAATAGTCAAAGATCAAATGCTTACATGAATACAGTTCAAAGTTTTCGAGACTCAACATAATAGACTTTGCTTATCGTGTCGAAACCATATAAAGATTAAGTTTAAATTTAGTCAGAAATTTCCGGGTCGTCACAGTGTCAGAAAAATTTAACTCGTTGCGAGCAATTTTGTATATATGTATGTACAAAATTTAACTCGTTGCGGAAAACTTTAACTCGTTGCGGAAAAATTTAACTCGTTTTTTAAAAATATATATGTATATATGTTTTCATAAAGATTGTAATTAAAAATTCTTTTGTACAAACTGTTAATGGTGAAAATATTTTAACGGGTAGGTAATACCCGAGGAATATTTAGATTTCACATTAATAAGTTACACTGTACATTCTTCAATTCCGATTCAACAGTCATTTACTATCCTACTTACAACCACCGATATACGTATCCATTCACCGCAGAATAACCATTTTTATCCAATTTCGTATTTGGATTTTGATTTATCAGAATCCAACAAGTGGCATAATGAAGAAAACATTGGACAAAATAAAATTTGTTAGAAACAAACAAATTAACTATGAGAAATTTTGTTAAGAATCCACGCTAACAAAATCCTAGCTAACTGTTAATTCCTTATTACATTTATTTATCGCAATTTAATTATCGCAATTTTAATTCTCGCAATTTTATTTATCGTCTTTAATTTCTGTTATTTATTTTATGCACTTTAAATATCGGGACACGTATACAAGGTTTTGACATATTATATCGACGCATCTATATATATTATTTGAAATAACCATAGACACTCTATATGCAGTAATGCTTGAGTTAGCTATACAGGGTTGAGGTTGATTCTAAAATAATAAATATACTTTGAGTTGTGATCGAGTCTGAGACATGTATATAATGGGTCATGACACGTATTAATTAATTCGAATATTATATATTAAACTATATATGAATTATTGAATTACTAACTGTGGACTGTTAACCGTGGACTACCAACATTGGACAATTAAAATGAATTAAAATGTTGATTATAACATATGAAACTAAACAATTTTTCAAGTTTGCCACTTGATTTCATCTTAAACCTCATTTGTATCTTGACAATTACAATCTGCGTTCAAACCTTTCACGATTCTTGAAAACACCTCAATCGAGAGGATGGACCAACCACACTTCATCTACGGAAGAAAAGATTGATGCATATAGTTATGCACATGAAAACACTCGGAACCTGAGTAAACGTTTAACACGTATCTGTGCTAGCTCCTTTGGCATTGTTATTACCGAAAATAACTTTGCGATCTCTTTCCAAATTAGCCAATTTTGTCACAGCTCCAGCAAGTCAACTTCAACATTTCATTCGGATTAGCCTTATTATAACCTTGATATATAAGTCTGTTTTTCGTCATCGTTATCAGGGAACCTTTTATACTCCATCACATTATCACCAGAAGTACCAACAACTTTGTTACTCTTTGGAGTAAACCTCTCCGAAAAATCATTAGATGTACTCAATGAAAGCCCCATTATCTACTCATCTGCATCTTGTAACGATAATTGCCATACCAATTACCGAGAATCAACAATTAGTATTTCAAATCTTGCAGCGTTTCTACATCAACAGTTATATGTACACATTTAACATTTATCTCCTAGAATTATGATCTTCAATTATTAAATTCTGAAAAGCACTCAGTCTACGATTCAGTACCTGACGAAATCTTTTGCAAATACCTTGCTCCTGACTCTAAATCTTATGAACAAATCATCTTCATCGTCCATCAATATTAGAAATTCTAAGATATCATCGTATCCTTCATTGTAAATATCCTCAATATTTCTGAAGATATCTTCTTAAATATTCTTATCTGATATTAATTATCTCTCCGCGCTATCTGTGTTACATCATAAAAGAAACTATTTTTAGTTTCTAAATTCTAAAACCTTCGAGTTTAAAATATGAATGTTTTAAAGTAGTGTTGGGAACTGAAGCATGAGTTAGTATAATATAATGACACTTGATCAACGTGATTATATTACAGTAATTCATGCTGAGTTTCTAATGAAACATGATGATTCACATATTATAACGTCATCATGTACCATGTTACACGACTCTTACGTTCTACCAAATCTATAAATATATCAAGAACATAATTTCCTGATAATCCTATCTTTTCTCTTGAATTCTGGTAATTTAACCAATCAAGATCGTGCTATTACATTTTCTCTCTTAGAACGTTAGTCATGTTCATTCGAAACTTCATATCTACGAATTCTGGACCATTATTCGCTTGAATTAAAGTCAGGAAGAGAAAACAAAAGTATGAATTAAGAAAGAAAGAATAGAAGATGTGAGTTGTGGAAATAAGAAAACGAAGGGGGTAAATTTATAGTGAAATATCCGACTGAGCAATCGAAATAGATCATCGCATTTAACTAAAGAGGATCCTAATTTCCTTATTTACCGAAGAACCAAATCTTATTACAAAGATTTCCTCAAAATCCCTTGAATTCAAGAATTCAAACAGGACTACGTCAAAAGTTAAGACGAACTTTATTTTATTCATTTCACTCTTTTGTGACAGCTTCACTCGTACGTTTCACATGATCGAAGAGTTTTATTCATATTACTCAATGATGATAAAACTCTATTCATCAACTCATATGCGTCATGAAAACACTCTTATTGATTGCCATGACGACCTCGATCAATTTCGGGGACGAAATTTCTTTAACGGGTAGGTACTGTGACGACCCGGAAATTTCCGACCAAATTTAAACTTAATCTTTATATGATTTCGACAAGATAAGCAAAGTCTGTAATATTGAGTCTCAAAAAGAATCTTTGGAACTATTTAATGATATCATTTGACCTTTGACCAATACCGACGATTCACGAACAACTGTTTGTATATATATATATATATATATATATATATATATATATATATATATATATATATATATATATATATATATATATATATATCATAACTTGAAATACGTAAATAAGAATCATTATCTGTTATTTTAAATTAGAAATATCATATACTACATTTTAAAACCTGGTATATATTTTGTTACCATAGTAGACTAGCTAAATTGATGAGCTCTTAAAAGACTTATAGTATTGAAATAAGGAGTTTTCAAACAAATTGAATTAACTATTAATGTTTATAGCTCCACTTGTAATTGATCGATGTATAATTTTTGCCTATGTATGGTTTAAGCTTGTTATCAATTCTATTGTAACTCTCTAACACTTCAAATTAAATGTGCCTTTAATAAGTAGAGTAATAATATTATAAGATGTCGGTAGCAATTAAACAATAAACTTTTACAGATGTACTCAATTAATTAAAGTGGGTACTGGTATCTTTTGTAACTAAGTGAGAATTAACTTTATTAACACCTTATACATGCATCTATCTTTACACTGACCCACTATCACAATTATATATCTCTTTGATTCTTTTGTTTCAACACCTACACAAACCCATCGATATTCACCACTACTTCCTTATGTTTTTGTTATTAAACCATAATCATACATATCATCATAAACCCAACCCAATAGTTACTGTAGCGACCCGACAAAATTGTCATTGATGGCGCCGCTAACTTAGGTCCCGTTACGTGGTCGTAGTCCCTATATGAGACTCGTTTGACCAAAATTATGTCGCATTCATTTGAAACGTGCATGACTTGCAAAGTTTAGTTTACCAAACGGTTCGATAACAAGTTTAAGTTTACAAAAGTAGTAAAGTATAAATGAAATAACTTGCGACATAATAAGTTGAAAATCACGATTGCTATAAATAGCGTAGGTATGTAAACAGTATATTTGAATCTAAAGGTGCTATCACTAGCGTATGTATGTATGTATGTATGCTTGAATCCAAGCAAGTAATCAGAGTGTATGCATGTATGCTTGACCCCAAGCAAGTATGAGTGTACGCGGAAGCATGTATCAAATAGCCATTCATGAACCTGAGAAACATATAGAAAACTGTCAACGAAAAACGTTGGTGAAATCATAGGTGTTTGTAAACGTTGTTTTTGAACCACAAGATTTTGTATTTCCATAACGTTGATTATCTAAATCGTTTGCATTCCAAAAGTATTGTTCGCGAGCACCCAATTATCAAGACTTAAACAAACGTTACCCCATCACACAGTGTTAGTGAAGCGACCCGTCCTAATCTATCCGAACGAAGTCCATATTGATTACAAACGATTCACAATAGTTGGTTACATCACGAGGTACTTGACCTCTATATGATACATTTTACAGACATTGTATTCGTTTTAAAAGACAAACTTTTATTACATCTGATAATGCTAAAAACGAACATATATTTCATAGTATTATTCCTCAAGAAAGACAAGCTTTTAGTTGCAATTGTTCTATTTACAAGTGATATTCGTTTAAATAATAAAAGGTGAAGATAAAAGACAGATTCGATGAATTGAAGACGCAAACGACCAAAAAGCTCAAAAGTACATAATACAATCAAAGTGGTTCCAATTATTGATAAGAAACGTCTCGAAATTACAAGAGTACAAGATTCAAATCGCAAAGTACAAGATATTAAATTGTACGCAAGGACGTTCGAAAATCCAGAACCGGGACCAGAGTCAACTCTCAACGCTCGACGCAATGGACTAAAAATTACAAGTTAACCATGTATATAAATATAATATAATATATAATTAATTCTTAAAATTAATATATATATTATAATATATTTATAATTCGTCGGCAAACAAAGAGCCAAAGCTGGGTGAGCTGTAATTTCAAACTCCGCGACTTGCGGAGTTTGAAGAAGGAAAATGCCGCGAGTCGCGGAGTTCCCCTGGACTCAATTCCCTATAAAAGCCAACGCAGTTCGATGAGTTTTAATATCATATAATCTATCTCTCTCTCAATATATACGTAATATATATATATATATATATATATATATATTTTAATTCTAATAATAAGGGTATGTTACCGAATGTTGTAAGGGTGTAAGTCGAAATTCTGTCCATGTAACGCTACGCTATTTTTAATCATTGTAAGTTATGTTCAACCTTTTTAACTTAATGTCTCGTAGCTAAGTTATTATTATGCTTATTTAAAACGAAGTAATCATGATGTTGGGCTAATTATTAAAATTGGGTAATTGGGCTTTGTACCATAATTGGGGGTTTGGACAAAAGAACGACACTTGTGGAAATTAGACTATGGACTATTAATGGGCTTTATATTTGTTTAACTAAATGATAATTTGTTAATTTTAATATAAAGATTTACAATTGGGCGTCCCTATAAATAACCATATACACTCGATCGGACACGATGGGCGGGGTATTTATATGTACGAATAATCGTTCATTTAACCGGACACGGGAATGGATTAATAGTCTATGGAATTATTAAAACAGGGGTGAAATTATGTACAAGGACACTTGGCATAATTGTTAACAAAGTATTAAAACCTTGGGTTACACACAGTCGATAACCTGGTGTAATTATTAAACAAAGTATTAAAATTTGTTACAGTTTAAGTCCTCAATTAGTTGGAATATTTAACTTCGGGTATAAGGATAATTTGACGAGGACACTCGCACTTTATATTTATGACTGATGGACTATTATGGACAAAAACCAGACGAACATATTAAATAATCCAGGACAAAGGACAATTAACCCATGGGCATAAAACTAAAATCAACACGTCAAACATCATGATTACGGAAATTTAAATAAGCATAATTCTTTTATTTCATATTTAACTTCCTTTATTTTATATTTAATTACAATTCTAATTATTGCATTTTTATTTATTGTTATTATATTTAATTGCACTTTTAATTATTATACTTTTTAATTATCGCAAGTTTATTTTATCGCACTTTTATTTATCGCAATTTCATTATCGTTATTTACTTTACGCTTTAAATTAAGTCTTTTATTTATTTAATATTTTTACATTTTGTTTTAACTGCAACTAAAGTTTTAAAATCGACAAACCGGTCATTAAACGGTAAACCCCCCCCCCCCTTTATAATAATAATATTACTTATATATATATTTGTATTTTTATAAAATAAAACTAATATAGTGTTAAGCTTTGTGAAAAAAATTCCCTGTGGAACGAACCGGACTTACTAAAAACTATACTACTGTACGATTAGGTACACTGCCTATAAGTGTTGTAGTAAGGTTTAAGTATATCCATTCAATAAATAAATAAATATCTTGTGTAAAATTGTATCGTATTTAACAGTATTTTATACCCCTTAGCTTTAACGTCAAGTAATTTTTGGGGGCGCTGCCGGGGATCTTTCTTGCTTAAAAGCCGGAAGCGCAACGCTAAAAAAAAGATTTTTATTTTTAGTTTACTTTTATTAAAATACACTTTTGTAAAAATACGTTTTAATATATTCGAAAATATAAAAAGATAAACAAAAATATAAATATTTTTAAGAGTTTGTTAAATATTTAAGTTCTGTAAAAGTTTCTTTATATTTATTTTATAAAAATATAAGTTTTATTTAATTTATAAAAATATATTATATAAATATTTAAAACAGAAAAAATAAACACAGCAAAATAAAAAAAATAAATAAACTCTCGGACCTGCTACTGTAGCAGCCCGTAACCTGGCCCAAAATCCTGGCTCATGCGATCGCATGAGCCCGAAGGCATAAACTCATGCGATCGCATGAGAGTGTCTGACACGCCAACAGGAAACCCTAACTGCATTAATTATGGTGTATTATTATTATTATTTAATAAACCCTAATTAGGTTTTAATATTTTATTATTTAGTTTAATTTTAGTTTTTAATTTATTTTTTATTTAGTTAAATTAGTTTATTTAAATTGTAAAATTAATAGTTTTATTAAATAAATAATATAAAAATAATATTTTTATAAAAAATTGTACTTTTTACAACTTTTAGTATATTTTTATATTTTGTCCCTTTTTAATTGTTTTAGCGTAATTTTTTGTATTTTTCGCTCGTATTTAGTTTTAATTCATAGTTTTTGCCATAGTTATTTTTATTTCTAGATTTTTAGGCTTTGCCGTAAAATCCCTTAAGTGCTTTTTTTTTTAGACTAAGATTTAGGTGATTTAGAATTTTGCGATTTTTTTTTTTTTAAGTTTTAGTACCATTTTAAGATATTGCCATTTGGGATATAGTTTTACTTGTAAGCTTTAATATTTTTAGACGCCTTTTATCTATGTATCAATTATCATTCCAATTAGTAATCTCAATTTGCGATTATAATTTTAAGTTAGTGATAGTAATAAGGTTGGGTTAGTCGAGTGTTTTTAAGTTCTATAAGTCACTTTTTTTATTATTTCTTATTTTTCGACGCCTTTTATTTTTTTGATCTTTTCTTTTTCGACCTTTATCGACGCACTCTTTTTCTTTCTTATTTCTCGCTATTCTAGTTTTAGGACATAGATTTTTATTCTACTTCTTATATAAATTTCTTAAAATTACGAAAATTTATTTTAAGTGGTTAAATTGATAGACATCAAAATTTTCGGGTTCGTAGTAATAGTTGGATTTGTACGTGGACCGGGTTATTGGAGCCAAACATTCCTCAATTATATTGAGACCAAACGAATCCTGCCCCTCTGCTGCATCTTTTGGCTATTCGAAACGTGGGCAAAATCAGAAAAGTCTATTAATTGGATAACTTATATAATTTTTCTTTCCTTTTAAAAACTAATAGGATATTCAGTGAATGTACCGAGCAAGACGTTCACCACCTTTTGTACGTTCACCACCTGTAACTAGATCAAGACATCTAGCTAATATTACCGCCGTTGATTTTTCTTTAGAATCGTCATCCAGTCAACCAAGTACTCCAAGTCAAATTTCTGATAATCCATTTTTTGAATCCGACCTCACAATTGAGAATCCGGAGAATATTCAGGGACGATTCGTAGATCCTGAACCATTAATTTTTCCTCCGGAACCACCAATCATTCAAACAGAGATTATTGAGGAACGAACCATTAAATCAGAATCCTCTAGTGATTCCGATTCAACAAATTCAATTATGGAGAATCTAGAACCTTTAAGTATGGAAGACCGAATGAGAGCTAAACGCACTGGCCAAGGTCACGCAATTACTCATCCAGACATTAATGCGCCAGATTATGAAATCAAAGGACAAATTCTACACATGGTGACTAATCAATGCCAATTTAGTGGTGCACCGAAGGAAGATCCAAATGAACATCTTCGTACCTTTAATAGGATCTGCACTCTATTTAAAATCCGAGAAGTGGAGGATGAACAGATATATCTCATGTTATTTCCCTGGACTTTAAAGGGAGAAGCCAAAGATTGGTTGAAATCGTTACCTGAAGGGGCGATTGATACATGGGACGTTTTAGTTGAAAATTTTCTTAAACAATTCTTTCCGGCATCTAAAGCCGTAAGACTTCAAGGAGAAATTGTTACATTTACACAGAAGCCAAATGAAACTCTATATGAGGCGTGGACAAGATTTGGAAAGTTATTAAGAGGATGTCCGCAACATGGTTTAGACACCTGTCAAATAGTACAAATATTCTACCAAGGATGCGACATCACTACAAGAAAAGACATCGATATAGCAGCTGGTGGTTCTATTATGAAGAAAACCGAAACTGATGCTTATAAAATTATTGATAACACTGCTTCCCACTCACATGAGTGGCACCAAGAAAAAGATATCGTTAGATCATCTAAAGCAGCTAGAGCCGATTCTAGCCATGACTTAGATTCCATTTCTGCAAAGATAGATGCTGTCGAGAGACGAATGGAAAAGATGACTAAAGATATCCACTCAATACGAATTAGTTGTGAGCAGTGTGGAGGACCACATTTGACAAAAGATTGTCTCAGTATTGAACTAACAATGGAACAAAGAGAGAATGTTTCATATCTAAACCAAAGGCCTGGAAATAATTATCAGAATAATTATCAACCGCCAAGACCAATTTACAATCAAAACCAGAATTATAACCGAAATGTTCCATACAACAACCAACAAGGTCCTAACAATCAACAAGTATCCAACAATACTTACAACCAGCGAAGACCTAATTTTCAAAACAAACCACCAACCGATGATAAAAAGCCAAATTTAGAAGATATGATGACGAAGCTAGTTGAAACTCAAACGCAGTTTTTCACATCTCAAAAACAAACCAATGAACAAAATGCTCAAGCATTTAGAAATCAACAAGCTTCTATTCAAAACTTGGAACAAGAAGTAAGTAACCTAGCAAGGTTAATAGGTGAAAGAAAACCGGAAAGTTTACCTAGTGATACAAATGCTAACCCCCGGAATGAAACAGCTAAAGCTATTACCACAAGAAGTGGTACAACACTTAAACCACCTGAAATACCTGTAACTTCTGATGAAGCTATTCCTACTCCACAAGAACCACAACCTGATCAAGATAAGGAAAAAGAACTGGTAGTTGAAAAGGTTAATGAAGATAACACAGTTAAGGCTAAATCTTATGTTAAACCATACCAACCACCACTTCCTTACCCGAGTAAAATGAAAAAAGAGAAACTTGAAGCCGAGCAATCCAAATTCTTGGATATGTTTAAACAAATAAATGTAAATCTTCCTTTCATTGATGTGATTTCAGGAATGCCTAGATATGCTAAATTTCTGAAAAATCTAATCTCAAATACAAAGAAAATGGAAGAACTCTCGGCTGTTACTATGAATGTTAATTGTTCAGGAGTGCTGTTGAATAAGATACCAGAAAAATTATCTGATCCAGGAAGTTTCACAATTCCATGTTTTCTGGGTAGTCTTAGTTCAATAGAAGCATTGGCAGACTTAGGTGCTAGTATAAATTTA
Source organism: Rutidosis leptorrhynchoides (assembly GCF_046630445.1). NCBI lineage: Eukaryota > Viridiplantae > Streptophyta > Magnoliopsida > Asterales > Asteraceae > Rutidosis > Rutidosis leptorrhynchoides. The sequence goes on from NC_092333.1 coordinate 49,636,912, forward strand.
ATGTCGTATTCATTATACGCTAAACTAGACCTTGGAGAATTGAAACTAACAAGAATAAGTATACAACTAGCCGATCGATCAATAAAATATCCTAGAGGGATAATGGAGAACATGCTAGTTAAAGTTGGTACTTTAGTATTTCCAGTAGATTTTGTTGTTTTGGACATGGAAGAAGATTCTCAAGTTCCTCTCATATTAGGAAGACCATTCTTAAACACGGCTAAAGCAATGATAGACGTGTTTGGTAAGAAACTGACCCTAAGTATAGAGGATGAGAGTGTTACCTTTTCAGTTGATAGAGCAATGCAACAACCGCAATCTGCAGATGATACATGTTATTATATTCAAACTATAGATTCACATGCAGAATTGTTGGAAGAATTTCCAGAATTACAAGGAACAGGAGAATGTTCTTTATGAGAAGGTAATGAACCAATTGATGAAGCTGAAATGTTAGCTACACTTATAGCTAATGGATATGAACCAACAACAGAAGAAATTCAAATGCTAAAAGAAGAAGACAGATATCGATATAAATCATCGATAGAAGAACCTCCAACATTAGAGTTAAAGCCACTTCCAAACCATTTGGAATACGCTTATTTACATGGTGAATCTGAATTACCTGTAATAATATCATCTTCTCTTACTGAAAATGAGAAATCACAACTCATTTCTGTGTTGAAAGCTCATAAACCAGCCATTGCATGGAAGATTCATGATATTAAAGGAATAAGTCCTTCGTATTGCACACATAAAATCCTTATGGAAGAAGGTCATAAAACGTATGTGCAACGCCAACGAAGACTAAATCCGAATATGCAAGATGTAGTAAAAAAAGAAATTATTAAACTGCTAGATGCAGGTTTAATTTATCCAATTTCTGATAGTCCATGGGTAAGCCCAGTTCAATGCGTGCCTAAGAAGGGTGGCATGACTGTCATTACAAATAAAAAAAATGAGATTATTCCTACTAGGACTGTAACAGAATGGCGTGTGTGTATTGATTATAGAAAATTAAATAACGCCACCAGAAAAGATCACTTTCCCTTACCTTTTATTGATCAAATGTTAGAAAGATTAGCCGGAAACAGTTACTATTGTTTTCTTGATGGATTTTCCGGATATTTTTAAATTCCAATAGCACCCGAAGATCAAGAGAAAATCACGTTCACGTGCCCTTATGGTACTTTTTCTTACAAACGCATGCCATTTGGACTTTGTAACGCCCCTGCAACCTTTCAAAGGTGCATGATGGCGATTTTTCACGACATGATAGAAGAATGCATGGAAGTTTTCATGGATGACTTTTCAGTCTTCGATGATACTTTTGAATCATGTCTAGTTAATCTGGAACGAATGCTTATTAGATGCGAACAATCAAATCTAGTACTTAATTGGGAGAAATGCCATTTCATGGTTAAAGAAGGCATCGTTCTTGGTCATAAAATTTCAAAGGAAGGAATTGAAGTGGATAGAGCTAAAGTAGATGTAATTGCTAAACTTCCACACCCTACCAATGTTAGAGGAGTTAGGAGTTTTCTAGGGCATGCTGGTTTTTACCAACGTTTCATAAAAGATTTTTCTAAAATTGCCACTCCTATGAATAAACTCCTAGAAAAAGATGCTCCATTCATCTTTTCAGATGAATGCATCAAATCTTTTAATATTCTTAAAGAGAAACTCACTAATGTGCCGATCATGATAACACCAAATTGGAATCTACCGTTTGAACTTATGTGCGATGCAAGTGATTTTGCAATGGGAGCCATTTTAGGACAAAGGATTGAAAAACAATTTCAACCTATATATTATGCTAGTAAGATGTTACAAGGAGCACAAACGAATTACACAACTACTGAAAAATAACTCCTTGCTATTGTCTTTGCTTTTGACAAATTTCGATCATATCTCGTTCTAGCTAAAACGGTGGTCTATACCGACCATTATGCTCTTAGATACCTATTAACAAGATGCTAAACCAAGATTAATCCATTGGATCTTACTCTTACAAGAGTTTGATATTGAAATCCGAGATAAAAGAGGAGCAGAAAATCTCGCCGCTGATCATCTTTCTCGTCTTGAAAATCCTGAATTAGAAGTTCTAAATGAATCGGCCATACAAGACAACTTTCCTGATGAATATCTATTGAAGATAGATTATAATGAAATTCCATGGTTTGTAGACTATGCAAACTATTTTGTATGTGGATTCCTTGAAAAAGGATTATCGTACCAAAAACGAAAGAAATTCTTTAGTGATATAAAACACTATTTCTGGGAAGATCCACATTTGTTTAAAAGTTGTCCAGATGGAATAATACGCCGATGTATATTCGAAGATGAAGCTAGTAAAATTTTAAACCATTGTCACACAGGACCAATAGGAGGGCATTATGGGCCTTAACTAACAGCAAGAAAAATTTATGATGCTGGATACTATTGGCCTACAATTTACAAAGACGCACACCTTCTTTGCAAATCCTGTGATGCTTGTCAAAGGGCCGGAAAAATAAGTCAACGTGATGAAATGCCACAAAATGTCATTCAAGTATGTGAAGTATTTGACATTTGGGGTATTGACTTTATGGGTCCATTTCCAAAATCTCATAATAATCTCTATATTCTCGTAGCCATTGATTATGTATCTAAATGGGCGGAAGCACAAGCTCTCCCAACTAACGATGCACGAGTTGTAGTCAACTTTTTAAAATGTCTTTTTGCAAGGTTTGGAACGCCGAAAGCTTTAATAAGTGATCGGGGTACTCATTTCTGTAATAATCAACTTGAGAAAGTTCTCAAAAGATATGGAGTAACTCATAAAATCTCCACCGCATATCATCCACAAACAAGTGGACAAGTTGAAAATACCAACCGAGCTTTAAAACGTATTCTAGAAAAAACCGTAGGATCAAATCCGAAGAAATGGTCCATTAAATTGGAGGATGCACTCTGGGCTTTTAGAACAGCCTACAAAACTCCAATTGGAACCACACCTTTTAGACTCGTTTATGGAAAAGCATGTCATCTTCCAGTAGAAATTGAACACAAAGCATTTTGGGCTTTGAAGACATGTAATCTTGATTTACATGAAGCTGGATGTCTACGGTTAAGTCAACTAAACGAATTAGAAGAATTAAGACATGAAGCATACGAAAATTCGTTAATCTATAAGGAAAGAACGAAGAAATGGCATGATAAAAGAATCAGAAGTTCAAAAGAATTCAAAGAAGGAGACAGAGTTCTTCTTTTCAATTCACGATTCAAGCTATTTCCTGGAAAATTGAAATCAAGATGGTCTGGACCATTCATAGTCAAAAGAGTTTTTCCATACGGAACGATAGAATTAATAAATTCAAATGGGATTGAATTTAAGGTTAATGGTCACAGAGTTAAATATTACATAGATAGTCCAATGGAAGTTGACAATGAAGTTAATCACAATTTCGATACCACGGCTAACTAAGTGTGGGGAGTATCAAGTCTTTTAAAGGATAATATGTATTTATGTTAGAGTTAGATTTTCTGTTTTCGTGTAGTTTTCGAAAATGGAACCCGAATGGTCTTTCCCTAGCAGACCCTAAAGAACTAGTCTTCTCCCCCCATTCTGAATTTTTATTTTTTTAGGTTTTTACGAAATGAAGACTTCCTGTGAACTAAACCATGGTCTAATGCTACACGCTTTGATCACTAAACGTAATAATGACACACTTCCGAGTGAAATAGTATCAGTAATCAGAGAAAGATTGGATGGAGTAAGAAAAGAATCCAGATGCGAAGATAATAAGTTACAATTTGGTAAAGGAAAATCAAAATTCGCAGCGAAAAGAAGAGCACGACACCTAGAAAGATGTCACAAATGCGGAAAATGGTCACATGGAGGTAAATGTTCAAATAATCAAACCTATTCAAACACCGAATGTATTACTTTATGCAGAGACGGACCGTTCATATGTTTAGAAGAAAAAACACTGAATGCTCGAGGTTACGCCTATGTAGCTATGGAAAACCAATTAAACCGACTATCTTATGAGTGGGATAGATCGTATCACTAAGAATACTATCTCACATGTAAGTCTGTACAGTTTTTATTTTTATTTTTTTTTATTTTTAACCTTTTGATAATAAACGCTAATTTGTTCGCTATAAAGTATTAAATTGGTATTGAATAAAATGAGCTTTGGCGACCGAAATTATTGATATCATACAAAAATTTATTACATCACTGCGAAATTTAACGTTTATTCTTAAGGTATAAATATCTTTAATCAATCAACCCAAAATATTTCAAAAATTCGTCATGAGTTAAATTAGGTCATGGAACCGAAATTACTTTACCGAAAAGAGGGGCGTATATTTTTGATAATATTTGATTGATTAAAGTGGGATAAAAGCCAAAAAGATTTTTAATTTTATTTTTTTTACCATGTTTTTTAAAATTAATATATAAATATTAAATTAATATATAAATATTAAATTAATATTTTGAACTTTGTAAAATCAATATATTTAAGTTTGTCAATATTTGAAAAAATTAATATTTTTAAGTTTGTATGTATAACAACAAAATTAAATATAAGTTTGGTGTGAATTTATAATATAAATTTTTAATTAAGTTTGGTGTGAATTTTTAATATTATGCATTTTTGATTAAGTTTGGTGTAAATTTTTAATTTTATGCATTTTTAAATTTAAGTTGTGTGAATTTAAAAACAAAAATTTACTTTATTTCGTTAAGTTAAAAATATGATTTTTAAAATTCGTCGTAAGTTGAAGACTAGGTCGTTGAACCGAAATTGTTTTACCCGAGGGAGGGACGAGAACTTTTATTATCATTATTTTTAATCTTATTGAATTAAAGTATGCCAAAAACATTAAAAAACCCAAAAATCTTTGCTTTTAAAACCGCGCTTTAAATTGACAAATTTTAAAATTTTGTCGAGAGACGGACTAGGACAACGATCCGAAACGCCCTCATCCTAAAAAGAAATAAATTTTTAAAATTTTATTAATTTTATGTTTTATAAAGTATAAGGTTTTATAAAAAAAAAAAAAAAAAAAAAAAAAAAAAAAAGCTGAAAACACTGTTCCCGGATACCCATGCGATCGCATGGGTATTGCACTCCAACTCCATGCGATCGCATGGAGCTGGAAAACAGGCCTGATACATACAGCTTGCTGCTCTGCTTTCTCCACAAAACACACACAACATACACGAAAATACTCTCAAATCTTCATCAAAATTCACCAAAATCAACCGTAATTCGTCATTTTTCTTGCCCTAATCATGCCTAGATTCTCATTCTTCAGCAAAATGGTAAAAATTACACCCTTAAACTCTATAAATTCCTAGTTTTTGTGATAATTACCAATTTTTTACCTAATGCAATTTTGTTAATTTCTAGTGTAATTAGTGTTAAATTGTTAGTATTTTATGCATGTATAACCTAGATTGATGCTATTTAACATGATTTGAAGCCAAAAACTTCAAAATTTTTAGAAATCTAGGGTTTGTGTTCTTGAGCAATTTGGGGCTTTTTGATATAAACAGGTTATGGCCGATTTTTGTCATGAATTATTGCTAAATTGAGTAGTGTAACATGTTTTGATAGTTAAATGATCCAAACATTAATCCTAAACATGTTTTTTAGAGATTAAAGTGGACTTTTTAAGTCCAAAATTCATGAACTTGATTAATTTGATATATTTGCCATTTGAGACTTGTTTAATTATTAGTAATGACTATTTTGACATGTTATTTGAGTTAAATGCTTTTGAATTTTGTATACATTTTCATATGTGCTTATTTGAAAAGTGTAGAATTGTGAAAAATTGTGAAAATGTGTATAAGTTTAATTTTGATTTAACATGTTATAGTGATTGTTTTAAGTTGTTATTTTGCTAACACTAATGCATATTTGGATGAACAAATTTTGTGTTTAATGTGTTTTGCAGAAAGCCGATACTGGAGGTTCAGGAGCATCATCATCTAGACGACCAGCACGAGAACCAGAATCAGAAATGCAACACGAACAACAACCAAAACAGGAACAACAACAACAGCCTGATCAGCACGTACCTTATTATGATCCGGTACAGTTTGTTGATGAATTCATAGTATTCCCAATGAGGCCGTCAGTAGAATTCCTAACGATTCCTGAGCACACTCTGCATCCTAATCTGAGATTTGATAGGAGATGGAGAGATTACGAGACATATCAAAGGAACAAATTCAAATTGGTAACAAAAAATGTAGAGGTGCCAAGGGTAATCGATTGGGCCCCTTTGGAAACGGTCCATCTAGCTGACCGTGTTAGACAGCTTTTGGTTCAAAGGTATGGCAGTTCTTCTTTTACAGATTGGGAACGTCTCTTCACCATTCGTAGACCTGTTTATAAGGAATGGTGTGTTGAGTTGATGAGTACTGTATCACTTGATACAAATATAGTTAGAATAGATGATAGAAGATTTCTTAGGTTTATCCTTGGCGGTAGGATGTACAAAATGTCCATGCTGGACATGGCCAGGGCCTTACAGATATATACTCCTGGTGAGTTGCTATTACCCGATTGTACAAATTTGATTCATTATGGTGAAAGGGTAGATAGCAACTTTGACGCTGACGCCATTTGGAGGCGTATGTCACATTTTGATGTTTTTACACGAGCAGGAGGACACTCCTATACACATATTGACAGAGCCGCGCTTCGTATTATTCATAGATTTTTAGCTAACTCGATTACACAGAGAGGTCACAATAAAGAAAAAATTACCTTACATGATTTATTCTAACTAAAGTGTATTCGGGATCATAGAAGCTTTGTCAATATCCCTTACTGTGTTGCTTTTTATTTATCTAAAATGGTAGAGGGAATGCAGGACGGGAGTATAATAGGAGGAGGTATTTTTGTTACTCTCATTGGAGAGTATTTAGATGTTGATAGGAACCAAGGGGGTCCATTACAGCTTTGTAGAGAACAGGTTGAGCCCTTAGGATTGAAAGTTTATGTGGGTGCTAAGGTATTGAAAAGTAGACGTAACCAGGCAGTACCCTATGAGGGATCTCATCCTCAGGTAGAGAGAGGCTCAGACGAGGAAATGGAGGAGGCGGAAGACATTAGGGATGTCTTTCGAGATGCTATTCTTGACGTCCACGTTCGTATAGATGAGGAAGCAATGACGAACGCGGCCAGACATAGTATGTATGAGCAGTGGAACTCCGGGCGAGTATACGAGAATTATAGGCGACGCCAACACGATAGCTGGGTAGTTCATCAGCACCAAATCATGAGCCAGCTATCATATCAGGTACCAAATAACTATGTACCTACTCGACCTGCTCATTTTTCGCCACACAGCCCCGATATCCGACCACCCTTTAATCGGTATGACTATAACCAAGCCTATCAGAACACCTATAACCAACAATGGAACCCACCTGATGAGATGAACTGGAACCCCTATCCAGACTGATTTGGTTCCATTTGGTTATTTATATGATTTTTATGTTTTTATCTTTTTACTTATTCATGTGTAAACTTATGTTATTGAATATACTTATGTAATTTTTATAATTTTTATTATTATTGTGTACTAATATTTCACATTTAGGATTTGAAAGTGGGATATTAAGTCCCATTTCAAATTGCCATGCATGTTTATATTTATATGTATGTATATTGTAAATTGTACAAAACAGGGTAAAACAGCGCATTTTCAAAGACTGGCATTAAGTTCAGCAAAAGCTACTAATTTTGACGACAAGATAAATGTGATGTAACAACAGACGGAATGAACAAATGATATGCACCATTTATCATTCAGCAAACAAACGCCAATATGTTTGGAAACTTTGGTAAAATTTAATCATTTTCACACTAATCACCCTCAATAATTTAAATTGTTACTGATTTCTTGCAAATGAGGGCATTGCAAGATCTTAAGTGTGGGAAGGGGTTAAATTCTTTCGGATTTTAAAATTTTTACTTTATACACTTGGTTACCATTAGAAATACTAGTAAAGTAGTAGTTGTATTAGAATCTAGTGCTCTCTGATAAAGAACAGCCCTAGTCTTATATACTGACTACCCAATTCTAGTAAAAATTTTCAAAATTTTCAATTAAATGAACTCAAAATCATGTTTATACATATTTATGAACGATAAAACTAGGTGTTAACACCGAAATTATTGTTACCTCAGAAAGGACATAAATTGAGAAATAAACCAAAATGTTAAAATTCATTTAAAATGGAATAGAGGACAATAAAAAGGAAAATAAAAGCCAAGTGTGGGAAAAATTACCAAGTTATCTTAAACATATATCACATATTTCTGTAACAAATAATTGAAGATACTTTTGCTTTGGACTAAACTAAACAGTTTTACCCGATTTACTGTAATATATTTGAAAGAAAGACGGATCTACACGATGAATCAATTCCATCATTTAAAGGAAGTAAAGTCTTCCGAAAAAGACACGCGCTTCTTGATTTAGTTCATGAAGTTGTCTTCCAGACCAGCTGTAGGTTGACGAAAAACCTAGAAAAGTCATCACTAAAATTAGCAGGAAATCCACGGACCTCAGCATCAAACAGGGTCGCCAAGTGGTCAGACTTATCCTAACCATGAGAGGATCTGTCTCGTACAATAGGGGGCGCCGTGCAAATTAGCTTGATAAGACTAATAAATCAGATCCCCAAAAAGGACAATCTCCTTTAAAGATCAAAAATCAGCTTTTAAGACTGATATTACTCAATCCTAGAGATTGACCTTAAAGATTGAGAATTACAAACTCATGGAATTCAATGATATCTAAACTCGAGCTTGAACGAGAAAATATTTTGATCAAAATTACAAACCGATTTGTTTTCTGAAAACCCATTTTCAGTGCGTTCATTACCATTGAACGTAAAATCCTAGGAATTCACCTGGAATTCATTAGGTCACCTGAACCAAATCAGGTGTCAACCGTAAGAACGGTGGTTGCATAGCATGGTCAAAGACAGGACCTTGTGCCAGACCGAAAAATCATAAGGGTGAGCTTTACTATTGCTCCTACCAAGGATAGTAATTGCGTCCGACACGTTATAGACCATAATTAAAAGCATGTCAGGGGACATTGCCTTAACAGTTGCTTGTTCAAACGCTTTCCTTTATAATCGGACGGTAGTTTACCGAAAGGTAATATACGGAGCAAGTATACTGGACGTGTTGCTTTCCCAATACAAGGTTAGCAAGTGGGTGACACAAAACCACAAGTTTTGAGCTAAAATTTTCAAATCTGAAACCCACCAAACCCACAAAAATATTTTGCAAACACCGGTGAAGGGTTATTCCGGAAAACTTATCTAGGGTAAAAGCTAGATTGAATTTTCAAAAAGATCAAATGTTTTCATAAAGATCCAATTTCTTAAAGGATCTAAATTTTTATAGTCATGTGGGACTGTAAACCACAACGTTACTACCATTGTTTATACCGCCGTAAAGAAATCACTGATGTACAAAGTGTCAAGAATAAAGAAGTGATTCTAGTATTTCAAGACTATATTGCTTGAGGACAAGCAACGCTCAAGTGTGGGAATATTTGATAATGCTAAAAACGAACATATATTTCATAGCATTATTCCTCAAGAAAGACAAGCTTTTAGTTGCAATTGTTCTATTTACAAGTGATATTCGTTTAAATAATAAAAGGTGAAGGCAAAAGACAGATTCGACGAATTGAAGACGCAAACGACCAAAAAGCTCCAAAGTACATAATACAATCAAAGTGGTTCCAATTATTGATAAGAAACGTCTCGAAATTACAAGAGTACAAGATTCAAATCGCAAAGTACAAGATATTAAATTGTACGCAAGGACGTTCGAAAATCCGGAACCGGGACCAGAGTTAACTCTCAACGCTCGACGCAATGGACTAAAAATTACAAGTTAACCATGTATATAAATATAATATAATATATAATTAATTCTTAAAATTAATATATATTATAATATATTTATAATTCGTCGACAAACAAAGAGCCAAAGCTGGGTGAGCTGTAATTTCAAACTCCGCGACTTGCGGAGTTTGAAGAAGGAAAATGCCGCGAGTCGCGGAGTTCCCCTGGACTCAATTCCCTATAAAAGCCAACGCAGTTCGACGAGTTTTAATATCATATAATCTTTCTCTCTCTCAATATATACGTAATATATATATATATATATTTATATTTTAATTTTAATTTTAATTCTAATAATAAGGGTATGTTAGCGAATGTTGTAAGGGTGTAAGTCGAAATTCTGTCCGTGTAACGCTACGATATTTTTAATCATTGTAAGTTATGTTCAACCTTTTTAATTTAATGTCTCGTAGCTAAGTTATTATTATGCTTATTTAAAACGAAGTAATCATGATGTTGGGCTAATTATTAAAATTGGGTAATTGGGCTTTGTACCATAATTGGGGTTTGGACAAAAGAACGACACTTGTGGAAATTAGACTATGGGCTATTAATGGGCTTTATATTTGTTTAACTAAATGATAATTTGTTAATTTTAATATAAAGATTTACAATTGGGCGTCCCTATAAATAACCATATACACTCGATCGGACACGATGGGCGGGGTATTTATATGTACGAATAATCGTTCATTTAACCGGACACGGGAATGGATTAATAGTCTATGGAATTATTAAAACAGGGGTGAAATTATGTACAAGGACACTTGGCATAATTGTTAACAAAGTATTAAAACCTTGGGTTACACGCAGTCGATAACCTGGTGTAATTATTAAACAAAGTATTAAAATCTTGTTACAGTTTAAGTCCCCAATTAGTTGAAATATTTAACTTCAGGTATAAGGATAATTTGACGAGGACACTCGCACTTTATATTTATGACTGATGGACTGTTATGGACAAAAACCAGACGGACATATTAAATAATCCAGGACAAAGGACAATTAACCCATGGGCATAAAACTAAAATCAACACGTCAAACATCATGATTACAGAAGTTTAAATAAGCATAATTCTTTTATTTCATATTTAACTTCCTTTATTTTATATTTAATTGCACTTCTAATTATCGCATTTTTATTTATTGTTATTATATTTAATTGCACTTTTAATTATCGTACTTTTTAATTATCGCAAGTTTATTTTATCGCACTTTTATTTATCGCAATTTCATTATCGTTATTTACTTTATGCTTTAAATTAAGTCTTTTATTTATTTAATATTTTTACATTTTGTTTTAACTGCAACTAAAGTTTTAAAATCGACAAACCGGTCATTAAACGGTAAAAACCCCCCTTTATAATAATAATATTACTTATATATATATTTGTATTTTTATAAAATAAAACTAATATAGCGTTAAGCTTTGTGAAAAAGATTCCCTGTGGAACGAACCGGACTTACTAAAAACTACACTACTGTACGATTAGGTACACTGCCTATAAGTGTTGTAGCAAGGTTTAAGTATATTCATTCAATAAATAAATAAATATCTTGTGTAAAATTGTATCGTATTTAATAGTATTTCCTAGTAAAATTTAAGCTATTTTATATACACCTCGCATAACATCAACATCGAAAGTTGACAGACATGCATACCATTTCATAATATATCTAACTATAATTGACTTAATAATAATCTTGATGAACTAAATGACTCGAATGCAACGTCTTTTGAAATATGCCATGAATGACTCCAAGTAATCTCTCTAATATGAGCAAATGCACAGCGAAAGATTTCTTTCGTACCTGAGAATAAACATGCTTTCAAGTGTCAACCAAAAGGTTGGTGAGTTCATTAGTTTAACATAAATAATCATTTCCATCATTTTAATAGACCACAAGATTTTCATTTCACATAAATATTCATCCCATACATAGAGACAAAAATATCATTCATATGGATTGAACACCTGGTAACCGACATTAACAAGATGCATATAAGAATATCCCCTATCATTCCGGGAAATCCTTCGGACATGATATAAAACAACATCGAAGTACTAAAGCATCCGGTACTTTGGAGGGGGTTCGTTAGGCCCAATAGATCTATCTTTAGGATTCGCGTCAATTAGTAGATCGGTTTACTAATTCTTAGGTTACCAAGCAAAATGGGCATATTCGGCTTCGATCATTCACCCATATAATGTAGTTTCATTTACTTGTGTCTATTTCGTAAAACATTTATAAAACTTGCGCATGTATTCTTAGCCCAAAAATATAAAGGGTAAAAAGGCAAATTAAACTCACAGTACTGTATTTTGTAGTAAAAATACATATGACGACATCTGAACAATGCAGGGTTGGCCTCGAATTCACGAACCTATATCATTTGTATATTTATTAATATTCATAGTGGTAATTGAACACATATATGTATAAGTGTATTAGTTATATCATTTTTATGTTAATAATATATATATGTTTTATAGGTTCATTTTGTATATAAAAATATTAAATTTTGTTATGTTATATGTGTTAATATATATATATATATATATATATATATATATATATATATATATATATATATATATATATATATATATATATATATATATATATATATATATATATATATATGTATTTCATTTGTTTATCGAAACAGTAGTTCTAATTATATCAAGCTAACATTAGTAAAAATAATTGTAATAACATTAATAATATACTTATGTTAAAAGTAACTCTTTTAGTGATAATGACAGTGATATTGATAGTAATACTTGTAAAAAAAATATCAGTGTTACTGTTTATGATATTAATGATTTATTAGTAATAATAATAATAATAATAATAATAATAATAATAATAATAATAATAATAGCTTTATTAAAAATGATAATATTAATAATAGTAATATTGTTAATAATAATACAATGGTTTAATAGTAATAATAATAATAATACTAATAGTCACAAAAATGATACTATTACTAATATTAATGAGATTGATAATAATTATATCAATAATTGATCCTTAATACTTATATTAATAATACTTGATAAAATTAATAATATTAATGATAATAATAATTTATATCAACAATAGCAATTAATAATAATAACAATAATAATAATAATTAA